>NC_063167.1:69789797-70109297 GCF_023159225.1 Perognathus longimembris pacificus | reverse complement strand
ATTTACAATATTCATAAAAATATGATAAATTAGGCCATTAGAATTTGAAAGATCTATGTATCAAAAGGCACCATTAAGAAAATCAATAGGGGGTTGAAGGCCTGGCTCAGTTGGTAGAGTGCTAGCCAATGAGTGAAAGCAGCAGGTACCAAGTTTGAGTAGCAATCTCAAGCCTAAAAAAGAAAGAAAGGAAGCAAGGAAAGAAGTAAGGAAGGAAGGAAAGAAGGGAGGGGAGGGTGAGGGGAGAAACTGAATAGGCAATTGGGGACCAATGGCTCACACCTATAACCCTAACTACTCAGTAGTATGGGATTTGCAGATCAAAGTTTGAAGCCAACCTGGGCAGGAAAGTCTGAGAGACTCTTATCTAGAATTAACCCAAAAAAAAGTTGGGAGTGGAGCTATGATTCCAGTGGTAGAGTGCTGGTAGCCTTCAGTGAAAAATGAAAAAAGTTCACAGGCAGCACCCAGGTCCTGAGTTCAAGCCTCAAGACTAGCACACACACACAAAGAAAAAGATAAAAGAAAAAGAATAGGCAAAATAGAAAACACAACAGCATTATTTGACAAATGACACATATCAAGAATATCAAGAATATATCATTATTAAAACTCAATAAAGAGGGGCTGGGAATATGGCCTAGTGGCAAGAGTGCTTGCCTTATATACATGAAGCCCTAGGTTCGATTCCTGAGCACCACATATATAGAAAATGGCCAGAAGTGGCGCTGTGGCTCAAGTGGCAGAGTGCTAGCCTTGAGCAAAAGGAAGCCAGGGACAGTGCTCAGGCCCTGAGTTCAAGGCCCAGGACTGGCAAAAAAATAAAATAAATGAATAAAAAAATAAAACTCAATAAAGAGATGAATATCTAAAATGAGCAAAGGCAAAAAAGAAAAGAAAAGAAAGGAAAAGAGAAAACAATCTGCTTGATTAAAAGGGAAATGATTTAATGGAACATTTTCTGAAGAAGATATGCAAGTGACCAATGAACACATCAAAACATGCTTTATATCACTAACAATTGCAAATCAAAACTATAATGAGATGTCAAATCACGTCTGTTAGGATGGGTATATTCTCTAAAAACAAAAAATAGTAAGAGTTGATGAAAGCAGGGCACCAGTGGCTCACACATATAATCCTAGTTACTCAGGAGGCAGAGATATCACGGTTCAAAGCCAGCCAGGGCAGGAAAGTCCAGAAAACTGGAAGTGGTGCTCTGGCTCAACATGGTAGGGCACTAGCCTTGAGGGAAAAAACCCAGGGACAGTGCCCAGGCTCTGGGTTCCAGCCCCATGACAAACCAAAAAAAAGTTGATGAAATTATAGAGAAAAATCTACGAGTACTACTTGTTAGAACACCAAATGCAGAAACTGTGAAAAGTCTTTATGTTACGCATAAAATAAAAAGGTGGGGGAAGAACAACAACAAAAAATTACTGCTTTCAGACTGGAGACATGGTTGAAGTGGTAGAGTGCCAGCCAAGCAAATGCAAGCACTTAAGATTCCAAACTACTTGATTTTTAATTATGAATTATTAAATGCCAATCATTTAAAGAGTTAGGACAAATAAAGCCTAGGCATCATAAACTTACATTTTAGGAATTTGATTTGTTTTCTAAGTTGATGGGTTACTTGAGACACAACCAAACCTTTCTGTTTTAGTGCTTTTTTTTCATATAGAGTCTCAAGATTCTGCCTTAGCTGGCCTCAGACTGTAATCCTCCTACTCTTGACTGCTGAGTATCTGGGATTCTAGGCATATGCCAATATGCTTTGCCAATAAAGACTCCAAGCTCCTTCCCAAGTTTATTAAATCACATTTTTCATTACATGGGAAAAAATACAGAATGTACACACCCAATAAAGAATGTACACACTTTCTTTTTTGGTGCCAATCCTGAAGCCTGGACACTGTCCCTGAGCCTTTTGTGCTCAAGGCCACTTGAGCCACAGCTCCACTTTTGGTGATTAATTGGGGATAAGAGTCTCATGAACTTTCCTGCTCAGGCTGACTTCAAACCAAGACCCTTAGATTCCAGCCTTCTGAGTAGCTAAGATTTACAGATATGACCAGAACCCAGCGTGTACAAACATATTTTTAAGCTGACAAGATTATTCTAACCCAGCTAAATCAGAGGTAGGCATTCTATTACAATATTACAGTATTAATGGGCTCAATCCAAACAAATAATCATTGAAAGTAACTTACATGATAAATTCTCATATATCTACTAATATTTAAAAGAACAAAAATGCCAGATACCTTTATCTCATAAACATTCAGTTGCTTGCTTTCTGCTGTACTCTTTTTTTTCAAGGTCTTATTCTGTCAAAAGTTTAAAATAATCACATTTAGTTCTAGAATCAAATCACTAATGGAAATGAAAGATTCTCTAAATCTATAGTGAAAATACAGGTTTGTTTTTAGAATATTTATAAACATACCTCCTGATGGAGCTCTTCAACACACTTTGTTTTAGATTCAACTTGTTTCCTTAAATTGTTATACTGCAAAATCATGAGAAATTACTGCATTTTATTCAATATTCCAGACAAAATGAGCAGGTTTCTTGTTTGTTTTGTTGGTCATGGGGCTTGAACTCTGGGCCTGGTCACTGTCTCTGAGCACTTCAGCTCAAGGCTAGTGTTATACCACTTGAGCCACAGTGCCACTTCCAAAATGAGCAATTTTGTACTAATATTACATAAAGTAACACAGGTTCATTTCAAACATCATGCTGTTAATTTCATTACTACAAAAATTATGTAAAAAGTTATAATTTTAATAAACATTCTAGTATAAATTTGAAATTACAATTTTTGAAATTTTTACTTGCATTTGTTAACTGTACAGAGGTTTTCTCTGCAATAGTTCTATAGATGTGTAGAAATCCTCAACATTTACCTACTTGAAGAATATATGAATTCAACCACTTTAAGTATGCCTCTTGATCGAAGAGTCTAATCATATTATCAGTAGTAATATTTGTCTTCTTCCTTACTCATTATTCTCCCTTTCTCATATCTGAGAACATTAGGCTATTATATTAGAAAGAGGAAAATAACATGATATTCTTTATCTCCTCCAATGCCTCTTACTAAAACACTAGCTGATCCAGGCTATAGTGGCTCAAGCTTACAATACTATCTACTCAGGAGGATCATGGTTTGAAGCCAGCCTGGGCAGGAAAATCCATGAGACTCTTATCTTCAATTAACTACCAACAAAAGCCAGAAGTGGAGCTATGGTTCAAGTGGTAGAGCATTAGCCTTGAGCAAAAAGAAGCCAGGGACAGTTCTCAGGCCCTGAGTCCCAAGCCTCAGGACTGACAGAAAACAGAACAAAGTTCCCTACTCCCAAATCGTTTTTTTGGTTTGTTGTTGTTGTTGTTGTTGTTGTTTTTGCCAGTCCTGGGGCCTGAACACTGTCCCTGGCTTCTTTTTGCTCAAGTCCAGCATTCTACCACTTGAGCCACAGCGCCACTTGTGGCTTTTTTCTATATATGTGTTGCTGAGGAATTGAACCCAGGGCTTCATGTATATGAAGCGACACTTTACCACTAGGCCATATTCCCAGCCCCCTCCCAAATCGTTTTTTAAAACTTGAAAATACCTTGTTTTCTAATATCTTCATCTGTTTATCTTTTTTTATAACTTCACATTCAATGTTTCGAGCCTAGAAGATAATATTTGACATAAGATTTAAAATGTTAACAAAATTTATATTTGCTTCTTTTAGAAATGAAGCTATTCAAGTATATTTTCACAAAATATTTCTCAGCTCTCCAAGTTTACTCTGTCCTTTTTTAAAAAATCATCTTTGTATGTGCAATGATATGTTAACTAGCTTAGTTTAAATATCTCACAATATATACACACATCAAAATATTACTTTGCCTATATGTTTATATTTTGTATACCATTTATGATATTTATGTCAATTTAAAAAGAAATCAGTATATATATTAAAGTTTATATGCCAATGTTCATCATTCTTACTTTAGCTCATACTTGTTTCGCATCATTTTATCAGCATCACCAAATTTATCTTAATTTTTAAAAAGTTTTATATATAAATGTTATGTCTCAAATCTTTTTTTTTTTTTTTTTTTGGCCAGTCCTGGGCCTTGGACTCAGGGCCTGAGCACTGTCCCTGGCTTCTTCCCGCTCAAGGCTAGCACTCTGCCACTTGAGCCACAGCGCCGCTTCTGGCCGTTTTCTGTATATGTGGTGCTGGGGAATCGAACCTAGGGCCTCGTGTATCCGAGGCAGGCACTCTTGCCACTAGGCTATATCCCCAGCCCCTCAAATCTTTTATAAATATTTGTTATTCATAACCTTGTAACAATCCAATAAGATACACAGGACACACATTATCTACTTTAAAGATGAAGAAGCCAGTCTGGTGCCAGTGGCTCATGCCTGTAATTCTAGTGACTCAGGAGGCTGAAGATCTGATGATCAGGATTCAAAGTCAGCTCTGGCAAGAAAGTCTGTCAGACCCTTATTTCCAATTAGCCACTACAAAACCGGAAGTGGTGCTGTGGCTCAATTGGTAGAGTGCTAGCCTTGAGCTGAAGAGCTCAGAGACAGGGCCCAGGCCTAGAGTTCAAGCCACAAGATGATCCAAAACAAAAACAACAAAAAAATAAGATGAGGAAACTAGAAGCCTGTTTCAATAGGTAAGGTGAAATTCAACCAGGTAAAGCTGTAATATGTTCAGTTTGTTATGCATTTCATTTAACTCCTTATCTTATCAATATTTTCCACATTAGCAAAACAGATTCTTGTACTTCTAAATTTTAATACATGATTTGGGGTTTACATTAAGCATCGAATTCAGATTTTCCCCACTAAAACACCAGGCTTAGTGCTTTGATATAGCCTCTGATACAAATTTTTAAGCACTTAATTACATACCATGTATTTTGTACATTAAGTTCATTTTTTCAAGTTGATTTTAGCTAATAAATAAAAAGCTGGGGGGGAAAAAAACAGCTTTTCTGGTAGAAAAGTCTTTTGCTTCTTAGTCATGTAACCATCCTTTGGAGGCTTATTTCATTTTTTTGTACTAGTCCTCAGTACTGGTCCTCTGTCCCTGAGGTAGACTCATACCACTTCAGCCATACCTCTATTCCCTGATTTTTGGTGGGTAATTGAAGACAAGAGTCTTGAGGACTTTTTCCTGCCCAGGCTAGCTTCAAACCACGATCCTCCCATCTCAGTCTCCTGAGTAGCTAAGATTATATGTGCGAACCGCTGGTACCCAGCATGAAGGCTCACTTCTTAATTTGAGAAGTTAAGACAACAATGAATTCCAAGTAAAATAATACAACAGAAAAATCAAGAGTGTGTTTGGCGATTAACTATAAGCCTCGAAAAACATTAGCTCATTATTATAGTATTTTAATAGTTTTCTAGCTTTCTAAATTATAAATGTAACAATCCTCAAGACAATCTCTTCAATATGAGAGTTTCATATTCCTAGATTCAACTTATATGGATTTAAACAACACTCCTCTGAAGTTATCTCCACTCATCTCTCCACTTTTTTAAATGTTCTTTCTATAGCTCCAACAGCATCCATACAAAGGACCAGTGTTTTGGTCTGTCCGGTACCCTTCTTGCAAGGATTCCTTTACTGTAAATCCACACTAATTCTGTTGATTCATGTAGTTTGACAGAGGTTAATTCTGACTCCAAGAATCAGTGTGCAGTTCAAACCTGTCAGATTTTACTATATCCCCTATCCACATATACCAGGTCAATAATAAGAAAACTGGGTCAGAATTTTCTCCAAGATTATTTTCAAAAATTTCAAGAGTATTTTGAATAATCTTCCAAATCATTCCAGCATCGTTCTTCTCTTCCTATTTCTTTTTCAAATATTAAAAGACACCATCTCCCCAATAAAAAACTTTACTATCACTACTGCCTACTGAAGCAAATGAAATCTGAAAGACCCTGAGTTCAAGCTCCAGGACTAGCCAAAAATAAATAAATAAATTTATTTAGAATTATACAACTATTACTTGCAGACAAAGATCATATGAACAAAATAATCCAATTTTGTTTATTATACTCAGTGATAATTGTAAAGTCCACCCTGGGAGGGCTCCATGCAGATGCCCCCTACCTGGTTAAGTGAAGCAGTGGGAGTGGAGAAGGAACAAAGAAATCTGAACTGGTTGTGATCAATTAGTTATAAACACCACTACCCTCGGGTGGAGACTTAACCAGGTGGGGGGCATCTGCATGGACCCCTTGGACCTTACAATAATGGTCTATGATAGTACCCAGGGATCAAAACAATGTCACTTGGGCTGGGAATATGGCCTAGTGGCAAGAGCGCTTGCCTCCTATAAATGAAGCCCTGGGTTCGATTCCCCAGCACCACATATGTAGAAAACGGCCAGAAGTGGCGCTGTGGCTCAAGTGGCAGAGTGCTACCCTTGAGCAAAAAGAAGCCAGGGACAGTGCTTAGGCCCTGAGTCCAAGGCCTAGGACTGGCCAAAAAAAAAACCAATGTCACTTATTTTTCGATATTTGATATTACAATCGATTCAGTGTAACATACGTTTTCTTCACTCTTGTCCAATTGACACTTAACTTCATCTCCTTTCTGTTTTAGCTCTTCTCTCACAGATTTCAGTTCATTCCTATTAAGATACAAATGAGAACCATTATAATCCAAATTATATCTTCATTTTCTTTTTTAAGGATTGACTATTTTTGTTGGCTTTGTTTTTCATACTGTTTGGTAATTTTTCATGAATTGTGTAATGAAAACTTTCCACTCCCACAAGAAAATTGATTCATATATTTGTTTGAAAGTTAGCTATCTGAATCCTGATAGTCATTTTTTTTAAATCAATAGCAACACTTGCTTCTTAAGTCAGTATTTCTTTTTAATGTTTTCTTATTCATAATTTGGTCATTACCCCAAAACATACTAATAATGTTATGTGAATAAATTAAAATAAAGTACATTACAAAAATTTACACACTCATATACTACTGTATGTACAGAGTTATCTTTCAATATACATGAGAAATATTGATTTTAGTGAGAGAAACTGGTTTACAGGTAGACTTGAGAGATGGTAAGAAAGATGCTTTTCTTTCCTCATGTGCTCCTTTTAATCTTTAAATTTCACACCATACTCATATTCCAAACTATTTTAACTAGAAATGTGTGTTGCACATATGAATGATGATTTTTCTCAGATCAATAGTCAAAGTGATTTTACTAATTGTAATCTCTTATTATTTCCAGTATGTGTTAAATAAGTGTTTGTAAGAGATAACTGCCCTCCTGTAAATTAAATCAAGAATAATCTTAAGGGCTGGGAATATGTCTAGTGGCAATAGTGCTTGCCTCATATACATGAAGCCCTGGGTTCCATTCCCCAGCACCACATATATATAGAGAAAATGGCCAGAAGTGGCGCTGTGGCTCAAGTGGCAGAGTGCTATCCTTGAGCAAAAAGAAGCCAGGGACAGTGCTCAGGCCCTGAGTCCAAGGCACAGGACTGGCAAAAAAAAAAAAAAAAAGAATAATCTTAAACTTAATATTCAATTTGTAATTAGGACTAGGAAAACATGAGGCTCAGAGTCCAGACTGTAGTAAAAAAAAAAATCATAATCAGTATGCTGTTATTATTCAAAAGTATATTTAGGGCTGGGGATATAGCCTAGAGGCAAGAGTGCCTGCCTCGGATACACGAGGCCCTAGGTTCGATTCCCCAGCACCACATATACAGAAAACGGCCAGAAGCGGCTCAAGTGGCAGAGTGCTAGCCTTGAGCGGGAAGAAGCCAGGGACAGTGCTCAGGCCCTGAGTCCAAGGCCCAGGACTGGCCAAAAAAAAAAAAAAAAAAAAGTATATTTAATAGTATAGAATTCTGTAACTTCATGAAAGAGGTAGATATACAAAAACTATTACCCAGGTAACTTGAAACTTCTTTAAAAAGTAGCCCAGGGCTGGGAATATGACCTAGTGACAAGAGTGCTTGCCTCATAAAAAGTAGCCCACTGTAATATTAGTCTTCACATTTTACCCACAAATTGTACACTGGGTTAACCAATGGTAAAAAAAAAAAAAATCACAAAAGGATAGGCAACTAAATTCAATACAAAATTTTAAAAACTCCCATTTCATTTTTTTTAAAAACCTCAAAGTTAGCATTTTAATGCTTAGTAACAATAAATCCCTCAAAGGACTAGTGAGAAAATGTATAAACAGATAATTTTACAAAGAATAAATTATGAAAAGGCAACTAGCTTGTGGCTAGTGTCATAGTACCCTGTCTTCAAACCCCAGTATTATTTTAAACAAAAATTTCCAAAGCCTAGGGGCTGGGGATATAGCCTAGTGGCAAGAGTGCCTGCCTCGGATACGCGAGGCCCTAGGTTAGATTCCCCAGCACCACATATACAGAAAACGGCCAGAAGCGGCGCTGTGGCTCAAGTGGCAGAGTGCTAGCCTTGATTGGGAAGAAGCCAGGGACAGTGCTCAGGCCCTGAGTCCAAGGCCCAGGACTGGCCAAAAAAAAAAAAAAAAAAAAAAAATTTCCAAAGCCTATCCAAACCATAAAAATTACGAAGTGGGGCAGGGAATATGGCCTAGTGGTAAAGCACTCGCCTTGTATATACGAAGCCCTGGGTTCGATTCCTCAGCACCACATATATAGAAAAAAGCCAGAACTGGTGCTGTGGCTAAAGAGGTAGAGTGCTCGCCTTGAGCAAAAAGAAGCCAGGGACAGTGCTCAGTCCATGCCACAGGACTGGCAACAAAAACAATACAAAACAAAATTACAATACAAAATAAAAATTACAAATTATAAGAACAATTAGTAGTTTTGTTATAATCAATAAATTTATATATTGAATATAATAAATCAATAAATAATATTAAGTATTAACTACATACAATTAAATGTATAGACTATGTTAAATATAACTAAATTTATATTAAACATAAATTAATACTAGTTTATTATAAATAACTTTTTTGCCAGTCCTAGGGCTTGAACTCAGGGCCTGAGCACTACTGTCCCCGAACTTCTTTTGTTCAAGGCTAGCACTCTACCACTTAAGCCACAGCACCACTTCCAACTTTTTCTGTTTATGTGGTACTGAGGAATAGAAACCAGGGCTTCATGCATGCTAAGCAAAGCACTCTACCACTAAGCAACATTCCCATGTATTAAATACTAAATTAAGGGCTGGGGATATGGCCTAGTGGCAAGAGCGCGTTGCCTCGTATACATGAGGCCCTGGGTTAAATTCCCCAGCACCACGTATACAGAAAACGGCCAGAAGTGGCGCTGTGGCTCAAGCGGCAGAGTGCTAGCCTTGAGCAAAAAGAAGCCAGGGACAATGCTCAGGCCCTGAGTCCAAGGCCCAGGACTGGCCAAAAAATAAAAATAAAAAATAAAATAAATACTAAATTAAGTAATTTAAATACTGTTATAAAGATAAATGTTATTTATCTGTTCAGATAATTAAATATCACTTTAAATAACTTGAAATAAGTTAAATATTATTTAGTAAAATCTTGTTCTTGTTGTTTATGGGGCTTGAAATCAGAGCCTGGGTACTGTTCCTGAGCTTTTGCATTCAAGGCTAGAACTCTACCATTTTAAGCCAGAGTGTCACTTTCAGTCTTCTGGTGGTTACTTGGAGATAAGAGTCTCATGGAATTTTCTGCTCAGGTTAGCTTCGAACCACGATCCTCAGATCTTAGCCTCCTGAGTAACTAGGATTCTAGGCATGAACCACCAGTGCCTGGATTGATTCATAAATAATATTACTGGAGGAGTCACAAAATTGCTCATCAGGAAGTGGCACTGTGGCTCAAGCGGTAGAACGCTAGCCTGATGCAGACAAGCTCAGGGACACTCCCAGGCCCAGAGTTCCAAGTCCCATGACCGGGGAAAAAAAGAAATGTACTCATTACCTGACTTATATAACAGTAATCTCTTTGTACATCACCTTCGTAGTAACAATAAAAACATTTTAAAAAAATAATAAAATTGCTCATCACTGGTTATAAGCGAAGGCCAAATAGTGAGCATTAATATCCAAATATTATAATAGTTGATATAATTAGAAATAACTTATTAAAAGTTTTTTTCTTCTAAATTTTCTAGATATGGTTATGTACCTTAAATAATAATCAAAGTTTATGATGCTTTAAAGTTTTCATCTAATTGCACTAGATGTTTCAATATAGAGAATTAGACATTATCATTTTACCTAGCAGAATTTCATACAGTAATTTAAGTCTAATTCTTTTATTTTAATACAATATTCAACATATTTAATTCAAATTCATCTTATAGTAACTTAACAGAATAATGATGCTAAAATCTTTTGAAGACCAAAAAGACCAACTCATTATTAGTCTTGCCTTAATTGTGTTTCTTTTTCTTGTAGATTTTCTATTTGTTTCAACATTTCTTCTTCTTGCTTTTTGCCATTCTAAAGAGATAATCAGCATTGTTTTATTTTGTATTAGCCAACAATAGAAATATTAAAACTTTTATCTATTATCATAAAACTTAGTTATATAAAGCAAGAGAATAGTCTTTATTTAATTTGCATAGTTTCACCCTACCCTGCAGTCTTACATTTTTGGGTGCAGCTGTTGGAGCTTAAACTCAAAGCCTAAACACTCCTTGAGCTTCTTTTGCTCAAGGCTAGTACTCTATCACTTGAGCCAGAACTCCATTTTTGGTCTTTCTGAGTGGTTTATTGGAGATCAGAGTCCTATGGACTTTCCTATCTGCACTGGCTTCAAAATACAACCCTGAGGTCTGTCTCCTGAGTAGCTAGAATTATAAGCATGAGCCACAAGTGCCCAGCTAATGCCTTTATTTCCCTAAAAATCTCTATATAGCACCTAAAAAACCTGTTTTATTTTTCAGTGATATTTTGAGCCTTGTATTCTTTGTTTATACTATTTTGGCTTCAAAGAATATTTTACTTTTATTGTTACCTAACTATACTCATAATTCATCTTTTAAAGCCAAAGTCAATGCTATTGTTCTCTGATATGATCCTTTCCACCAAGGCAGACCCTAATACCACTTTTTTCACTGACAACACATATGCTAAAAGCTGAAAGTAGAGCTGTGGTTCAAGTGGTAGCGTGCTAACCTTGAGCACAAATGCTCAGGCATAGTGCCCAGGCCCTAAGTTCAAGCCTAGGACTTCAAAAACACATACACACACACTGAAAACATCATCACAGGGTCATATATTCTAAAACCCCCAAATTTTAGAGGTAAGAAAAAGTCATTAGTAATTTTTCAACTCACATTAATAACTTCTTGCTGTCTCTTGAGCTCTAGGGTCTTGTCACTTGCTTCTTGAGCAATTTGTTTGTTTTCTAATGAAAGCTTACTGTAGCTCGCAGTTAATTCAGTATTCTTAAGTCTATTTTTTAAAAATATATCACATTAATTATACTTATACATGAAATGTGATGATACATTTGAAATATTCTTAGGAGAAAGAGCTAGAAGTATAAGTAAAACAAGACTGGTCATCAGCCAATAATTCTTGAAACAAGGTGAAAGATTCATGTTGATTATTTTATTCCCTTTAATCTGTAAATATTTGAAAATTTTTCATATTGTTTTCAAAACAAGGTATTTCCTTGAATATTTCCCATGTTCTTATGCATCTTGTCATTCCAGAGAATAATGTAGTATAACAACTATTTGCATAGTTATTTTCAACAAATTCTGAAGGGTATGTTATTTTCCTCATATGTTTGTATTTTATGTCTCAATCTGCCTCATAGAAATTTTCTTAAATTTCTGATAATGTGACTAGAGTACTACATGAACCATAAACTTTTAATTATTTTCACTGAAATAAAAATGATTTTAAAATTTACATTCAACACTAACCCCTGCTAACACAAGGTCTCTAAAAACTTTTTTTGGATGCTGGGGCTTGAACACAGGGCCTGGTCACTCTCCCTAAGTTTTAGTGCCTCAAGGCTAGTTAGTGCTCTACCACTTTAAGCCACAACTACACTTCTTGCCTTTGGTGGTTAATTGGAGATAAGAGTCTCGTGGCCTTTCCTGTCTGGGCTAGCTTTGAACCACTATCCTCAGAGCTCAGCCTCCTGATTAGTTAGGATTACAGGGATGAGCTACTAACACCTGACTCTCAAAATGTGTGACATACTGGGAGACTACTGTTGTTATCAGTTGCAGTCCAGACCAATTGTAAATGAAGGAGAGTAGTAAGTGGCCCTCCTCTATGATTTCAGGAGCAACTATTATCTCTTCCTACCTGATATTACTGGATATTCAAGGAAAAAATGTTGTTTGCTAAGCAATCAAAACTGAAAAGCAAATATACCATGAAAAACATAAATCAGTTAAAACTGCAAATAGTTTTTTTCCATGGGAAAGTAAATATCTCCAAAAACAGAATACAGTTAATCCTCAATGTCCATGGGTTTCATATTTAAGGAATCAACAATTACAGATCAAAAATATTCAGGAGGGCTGTGAATGTGGCTTAGCGGTAGAATGCTTGCCTAGCATGTATGAAGCCCTGGGTTTGATTCCTCAGCACCATATAAACAAAAAGAGCCAGAAGTGGCACTGTGGCTCAAGTGGTAGAGTGCTAGCCTTGAGCAAAAAGAAGCCAGGGACAGTACTCAGACCTTGAGTTTAAGTCCCAGGACTGGCCAAAAAAATAAAAATTTTTAGGAAGGGGGTGGGAATATGGCCTAGTGGTAGAGTGCTTGCCTCACATGCATGAAGTCCTGGGTTCAATTCCTCAGTACCAGATGTACAGAAAAAGGCAGAAGTGTCACTGTGGCTCAAGTGGTAAAGTGCTAGCCTTGAGCAAAAAGAAGGCAGGGACAGTGCTCAGGCCCTGAGTCTAAGCCTCGGGACTGGCAAAAAAAAAAAAGAAAAATCAGGAAAACAAAAAACAAAAAAACTTCATCTGTACTAAACATACAGACTTCTTTTACTTATAATTATTCCCCACATAATACACTAGTACAACTATTTATATATCATATCTACATCACTCTCTGTAAGTAATCTAGAGATTATTTAAGATATATGACATAGGTTATACACAAACTTTATATCTGCATCAGCAAATTTAGTATCTTTAGAGGTCCTGGAGACAACCCCAATTGAGTATGCAGCTGTATGTTGATCTATTGCAGTTTAACTTTATTATATGTATCCTTTTAGGCAAATGATATATACCTCCTCTAGTAATAAAATTACTTTAATCTTTAATTAGGAACAAAATGAAATTTAAAATTCATATAGAGAAAGTAATTTAATAATTATTACAAGAAAGCTTAGTAACTAAACTTTTTATATAGAGATAGAAAACATACTTCTCGGGGCTGGGGATATGGCCTAGTGGCAAGAGCGCTTGCCTCGTATACTTGAAGCCCTGGGTTCGATTCCCCAGCACCACATATACAGAAAATGGCCAGGAGTGGCGCTGTGACTCAAGTGGCAGAGTGCTAGCCTTGAGCAAAAAGAAGCCAGGGACAGTGCTCAGGCCCTGAGTCCAAGGCCCAGGACTGGCAAAAAAAAAAAAAAAAAAGAAAAGAAAAGAAAACATACTTCTCTTTTTCAAGCTCAGTTTTCAGATCTTCAGCTTGTTTTAAACAATGCTGCTCACTTGTTGCAAGTGAAGCTAACTGTATTTCCAAATTATGTATCTCTTTCTGCAAAATAAATTACATTTCTATGACAAATCTTTTTCCAAGTTTTCATTTAAAAACTATAATCACACTTAATAATCAAATCATAACTAGCAAAACTTTGTCAGGATGTCATATATTTTAAATATAAGCAAACCTAATATGATAACTATTTTAATTCAAAGAAATGACAAATGAAATAAAGCAAACTCTTGATAGTCTGAGATTCAATCTGGAAAAATGACGTTTACATATTATGAAATACTTTTATCAATTTTACTCTACCAAGTAGCTAATTTACTTTAAATGTTACATTAGAAAGAAAAAATATGTTAACCAGTGAAATCAAATAAAATTGTGTAATTTAATATGATCTTACTATAATAAAAAGATAGTTACAATATAATTGTAATAATAATTGAAAGTATATATATATATATATATATTTTTTTTTTTTTGCCAGTCCTGGGCCTTGGACTCAGGGCCTGAGCACTGTCCCTGGCTTCTTTTTGCTCAAGGCTAGCGCTCTGCCACTTGAGCCACAGCGCCGCTTCTGGCCGTTTTCTGTATATGTGGTGCTGGGGAATCGAACCTAGGGCCTCGTGTATCCGAGGCAGGCACTCTTGCCACTAGGCTATATCCCCAGCCCAAAGTAGATTAATTTTAAAATAAGGTAATTGCTATAAAAATTTTATAAACTGAGAAGTCTACCTTAATAAAGGCTAAGTTTCAAATGTACCATTTGAAAAATCTGAACTTAGCCTCCTGAATAGAGAGAATTTTACAGGCATGAACCACTAGAGCCCAGCCAGAGCATATACTTTATTTTTTTTACTGATTTAAAAAATGTCTTTATTTGGGGGGCGGGGGTTGGGTTGGACATGGTGGCAAATGTCTATAACCCCTGCAGGTGGCCCGCTGAGACAGGAGGATGACAAGTTTAAGGCCAGCCTCGGCTATTCAGTGAGCTTTTTCTCTCAAAATGGACATTTTACCTAACCACCGTTCACCCCGGCCCCATGGCAAGCGAGAAGGGCTTGCACATCTGTAACTAGCATGCAGAGGGTATAGCAGGAAGATCTTGAGTTCAAGGCCAGAGGGGGGCTACATCTTAAGACCCTGCGTCAAAACAAACGAATACATGAAAACCTTCTCAGGTAGGAGCACTTGGCTTGGAGTCAAGATCCCTGGGGATGTGACCCTGTGGCAAATCCGTTTTCCATCTGTGCCCTGGGTTTTGATGCCATTTCATTTAGAATGCGAGAAGCTGGCCGCTGCCTTCCAGGGCAGAGCATATACTTTTAAACAGAATTTTGCAAAGAAATATTTCACAAATCAAATAGCTACCCCATGATCTATTCTACAAATCTATATTCTATTAATATAACATTGAAATAAAAATTTTCTTTAAACAAACTTCTCTGGTTTGTAGCAGACTAGTAAGTTCTTGTTCGTTTCCTTTTAATTCTTCAGCAATCTTCTCAATTTGTTTCTTTTCATCTAACAGCTTTTGATCTTCGGCCTATTTAAAAATATTAGCAAACAGTAAGATCCAAATTACACATATATTGAAAAAAATTAAATTGCCCAAAGAAACTTACAAGCTTCTTTTCGACTAAAATTCCTTTAAAAGATAAAATAAATCTTTATTAAGCCAAGTCAAAAAATGAAATATGGTGACAAAGAATTTAATAGAACCCTGGAATAAAAATAGGGGGGGTGTGCGTGTGTGTGTGTGTGTGTGTGTGTATGTGTGCGCGTGCCTGTGTCTGTGTGTCTCATGGGCACTGTCCCTAAGCTTTTTTTTTTGCTCAAGGTTAGCACCCTACCATACCAATCCTCCTTTGTATGAATAGTGCACGAAAATGTGTTTCCCTAAAACTATCATACCATAATCATTGTTCTTAATTATGCAAGTTGAGTTCCTCTTTCACATGATAAATGACAAATGGAGCTTTCATCACTCAATTTCCTCTCAAGTGTTATCATTTTTTCCTATGAAATGATTTTTTTTTTTTTTTTTGCCAGTCCTGGGCCTTGGACTCTGGGCCTGAGCACTGTCCCTGGCTTCTTTTTGCTCAAGGCTAGCACTCTGCCACTTGAGTCACAGCGCCACTTCTGGCCATTTTCTGTATATGTGGTGCTGGGGAATCGAACCCAGGGCTTCATGTATAGGAGGCAAGCGCTCTTGCCACTAGGCTATATATCCCCAGTCCCTATGAAATGATTTTGAATTAACCTATTCCCTCAATAGGCTCACTTTGGCAAGTAAATTAGAGAATTTAAGACCTTAGTCATAAATATTAAAATAATAACAATTAAAACTAAGTGAAATCAATTTGAAAAGGAAGGACTACAGAGCTAAGAAAGTAAACACTTCTCAAGAAAAGACTTCTAAATGAAAAAATGCTGAGTCTAATCACAAAGAAAATGCAAATAAAAGCCAGAAAAAGATGACCCCAGTTTAAAAGGACAATCAAAAAGACAAAAATACAAAAAAAATGTGTATATGTATGAATATATAGAGAGGGAGAGAGAGAGAGAGAACACAAATGCTGACAAGGCTATTACTAATTTTAGTATTATTTTTCTCTTTTTTATTACTGTGCTGTTGTAATTGTTTATACTTTTTCAATTGTTTTTATCTATTTGCTTATGCAGTGATAGTGGTCAAGCCCAGAACTTCATAGTTTACAAAGGTACTCTAACACTGAGCTATATTCTCATCCAAGAGAAGAACTGAACTTATTTCCATCCCTAAACTAGTCCTGCTTAAATCTTAGTAGGTATCTAAACTTAGCAGAAAAGAAGTTGAGCACTGGTGGCTCATACCTTTAATCCTACTCGGAAGGCTGAGATCTGGGAATCGCAGTTCAAGGCCAGCCCAGGCAGGAAAGTCCCTGAGACTCTAATCTCCAATAAACCACTCAGAAAAAGCCAGAAGTGGCACTGTGGCTCAAGTGGTACAGCACTAGCCTTGAGCGAAAAGAACTCAGAGAGAGCACCCCGGCCTGGAGTTCAAGCTCCCCAACCAACAACAAAAACAACAAAGAATAGAAAGGAGACAGGCCCTAGTGATTCACACCTATAATCCTAGCTATTCAGGTGGATGAGATCTGAGAATCATGGTTCAAAGCTAGTCCAAGTAGGAAAGTCCCAAAAACTCTTAACTCCAACTAAGCACCATAAAAGCCACAAGTAGAGCTGTGCCCCAAAGCATACATAGAGACAGAATCCAGGCCCTGAGTTCAAGCCCCAGGAATGGCACAACAAAAAATAAAAGCTCAGGGACAGTGCCTAGGTCCTATGTTCAAGCCTCAGAATTGGCATAAAAAAAGAAAAAAATATTCTTCAGTAAAGTATTTGGAAATCAAATCAAAGAGCACAATAGAAAGATTATATATCATAAACAAGTTGGTTTTACTCCAAGGACACAAGGATGGTTCAAAATATGCAAGTCAATAATTGTATAAAATGTAGCACATAAATAGAATCATGAATAAAATATGATCATTTCAACAAATACAGAAATGACTTTAGAAAAGTCAACATCTGCTCAGGAAAAAAGGCCTAAAGGAATTAAATACATAAGGGTTATATTTCTTTCTCTTTTTTTATGGTCTGAGACCAGGACTCTAACTTGGTACCTGATGCTTTCACTCATTACCTAGCACTCTACCACACATCCAAACCCTACAAAGATTATATTTCAAGATAATGAAATATATAATCCCAAAGACAATATTATGCAAGGAAATCCTAGCTACTCAGAAGGCTGAGATCTGAGGACTGAAGTTCAAAACCAGCCTGGGCAGAAAAGTCAATAAAATTTTTTCTAATTTTATTTTTATTGAAAAGGTGATGAGCAGGGGATTACAGTTACATAAGTAGGGCAATGAGTACATTTGTTTTTTATTATTACTATTCCATCCCTTATTATCTCTCACTTACCCCTTTATATTCACCCCTCCCCCAAGTTGTAAGGCTCATTTCCCACATAGTGTCAAGTGAGTATCAATGCTGCATTGGTTCATCCTTTGTCCTCCTGTTTGTGATTCCCTTTCCCTTCCACATATTGAATAACCTTATACACAAGATACAAGGTACTAAGAGAAATGAAAAACAAACTACATACAGGACACAAGAAGAACCTCTTGTTTACATATATTGGAGTTATGTTGATATACTTCATTATATATAGTCCTATGCACAAAGCAACTGGGTTATTGAGGTCCCCTGTTAAGAATCATAGACATGGGCTGGGAATATGGCCTAGTGGCAAGAGTGCCTGCCTCCTACACATGAAGATCTCAGTTCGATTCCCCAGCACCACATATATGGAAAACGGCCAGAAGGGGCGCTGTGGCTCAGGTGGCAGAGTGCTAGCCTTGAGCGGGAAGAAGCCAGGGACAGTGCTCAGGCCCTGAGTCCAAGGCCCAGGACTGGCCAAAAAAAAAAATCATAGACATATACTAGTTCATAAAAGTGCAAGAGACTCTTCAATTAGCCACCAGAAAACTGGAAATGTCACTGTGGCTCAAGGGGTAGAGCACCAGCTCAGACTCTGAGTTTAAGCCCCACAAACAACAACAGCAGCAATAATAATAACAAATCCTAGTAAACTACAGAAAATGTTTGCTAAGCTTAGAGCATTGGTCTAGTATATGCAAGGACCTGGATTTGATCCCTAATACTGCTTGAAAGAAAAAAGCAATAAAAAGGCTTGCCAGCCTGTGCTATATATACTGTAATTATAATGAAGCCTTATCCTACAAATTCACTAAATATTTTTTCTACATGAATACTAAAAATAGGCACTAAATATATTTGTTGCATAACTTTTTCAAAATTGGATCTTTGTAGAACAAAATTCAATTTGAATGCTCCAATTTCTCACTTCAAGTTCATATTTATTAACTAGAAATTTTTTCGTAACTCCAAGTAAACTAGTACCTATCTCCAAGATATTAAGAAAAATTTTGATCTCAGAGATCAACAATAACTATTTTGTGATGCAATTCTGTCTTATTTATAAAGCTTTATAATATTTTACACTACTTAGCACTCTATTTGATTACTAACCAAAAACACTCAATATCAACTGCCTGCATAGCCATTATCTGAATGTGCCATCCACATTACACATTTTGACCCAAACAGTCAACCACATGTAATAAAATTAATACAGTATGATTGTAGGTTTAGAGCCAAATATGTTTATGTCTTAGCTAAAGTTAGTATAAAATAGTTATACTTTGAGAGCCTAAGCCAGTCAACTCAGTATTATTTTGGAAGGTAAAATTTATATACATATATATATATTAATAGAAAAAACTATATACTTACCAATACTTTTTTCAGTTCTTCAAATTCTACTTCTTTGTTAGCTTTAAACTTAGTCATTTCTTCTGAAATAAGCAAAAGAAATATGTTAAAAGCTAGATTAAAAGAATAGGAAATCAGAGAGAGGAAATAATGTCTTCTGAAGGGGAAAAAGCAAAAGAGATTAATGTAAGTAGAGCACATAAAGCACAGAGGAAACATACAGTAACTTCAAATCAACTATGCAAAAGTAATAATGCAAAGCTGAAAGTAATGGTGCCTTCCTGCAATTCAGAGGATAAAGGTGAAGCCAGACTGAAATACATAGTAAAACATAGCGTCAAAAAATTAATAGTAATAACTGATAAATATTAGTAGCAATGTTTCCATAAGGTTAATTCCACAGCCAAATGAGCCCAGAGTTTATAAAGCAAAATAGGCAATGGAGCTACATAAAATATATTAAAATGTGATCTGTATGTGCCTTTACCCCCAACTCATCAAACTGGCTTCTTAAGTCTTCACTCCAAACTTTAAATAAGTTATCTTGCTTTTCACACTCCCATCTTCTCTGAGACTTTAGCTGCTATTAATAATATATGCCAACTCTAAGTAGAAAAATATTTAATTTCTCCGACATCTCAATGCCCTGTTTGAATATAAAACAAAAATACTTGATTAATCTATCTGCCAATTCAAGCTGTCAGTTTTCTCATTTTTTCAAATTCTAATTTTTTGGACATTTCTTTCACCTACCTATCTCCATGATATTAGTAATAAAAAGTAATAGAATTATATTAATTATTGCCTATTTATATTATGTTAACAAAACCATAATCTTTTTTTTGAATAATAAGTATCCATTTATTTGTTGACTGCCATTACAAAAACTGATTTCAGTAGCAACAAAAGTCAAAACCATAATCTTAAATATCAGTAACAGCCATTTTGCAATGTAATTTTTTTGTTTTTTTTGTTTTTTTTTTTGCCAGTCCTGGGCCTTGGACTCAGGGCCTGAGCACTGTCCCTGGCTTCTTCCTTCTCAAGGCTAGCACTCTGCCACTTGAGCCACAGCGCCGCTTCTGGCCGTTTTCTGTATATGTGGTGCTGGGGAATCGAACCTAGGGCCTCGTGTATCCGAGGCAGGCACTCTTGCCACTAGGCTATATCCCCAGCCCGCAATGTAATTTTTTGTCTTTAACATTATGAAGCTTAGTAACATTTGATATTAAGAACAGTCAACTTATTTATTTTTGGCCAGTCCTGGGCCTTGGACTCAGGGCCTGAGCACTGTCCCTGGCTTCTCTTTGCTCAAGGCTAGCACTCTGCCACTTGAGCCACAGCGCCACTTCTGGCCATTTTCTATATATGTGGTGCTGGGGAACTGAACCCAGGGCTTCGTGTATAGGAGGCAAGCCCTCTTGCCACTAGGCCATATTCCCAGCCCTCAACTTATTTTTACTTCACCAAGATCTTGCATTATTTGCATTTCCTGTTTCCTCCCTAAATTCTACTTTCTTTTGTGACACCTTTTCTCCCTGATAACCTAAAAAATAGTGCTTTGCAATGATTTTCTGTACTTCTATGAATATGACATTATGCTAATAATTTAAAAGTCTCATCAGACCAAATCTCCTGCTTTTTTCTTTCTTACATTTTAAACTACCTACATATGTATGGTGCCTGAAATACTGTTTTGCTCACCATTATAGTTATTAATCATTGGACATAAAACAAAATTACTGAAAATTTTTCAGTCTCTATATATTTAAAAATACTTGTAATAATATCCATGACATTTAAAGAAAAACCAGTAAAAAATATAAAGCTCATTCATAATCTAAGAGGAAAAATTTGTCATTTGCAAAGTTTATTTAACCAAAAAGGTTCATTTTAGATCAAAATAATTCTTTTTTGCTAGTCCTCGAGCTTGAACTCAGGGCCTGGGCACTGTCCTTGAGCTCTTTTTGCTCAATGCTCCAGCCACAGAGTCACTTCCATTTTTTTGTGTTTATGTGGTACCAAGGAATCAAACCCAGGGCTTCATGCATGCCAGGCAAGCACTCTGCCACTAGGCCAAACTCCTGGCCCTGAAATTTTCTTTTTTAAAACTTAAGGACTAGTAGCCAGACACCAGTGGCTCACACCTATAATCCTAGCTACTCAGGAGGCTGGAATCTGAAGATCAGGATTTGAAGCCAGTCCAAGCAAGAAAGTCTGTGAAATTTTTATCTCTACTAAACTCTCCTCGCCCCTCCCCCCTCCACATACACACACAAAAAAGCCAAAAGTAGAGCAGTGACTAAAGTGGTAAAAAGATGCTTGAGTGCTCAGGTCCTGAGTTCAAGCCCCAGGACACACACACACACACACACACTCACACACACACACGGACACACATGGACGGACACACACACACACACACACACACACACACACACACACACACACACACACACACACACACACACACACTGGACTGAGCATGTCTCTATACTCTCACCTTGATCTCATAAAATTAGGAAGCAAACATAAGGGAAAGTATGTATATATGTACATGTACATACACATACACTTTCACAAACGCAAAGAACGGGCAGGAAATAAAACAATAAGAAGTTACAAAATAGCCAGGCACTGGTGGCTCACACCTGTAATTCTAGCTACTCCAGAGGCTGAAATCTGAGGATCTTGATTCAAAGCCAGCCTGAGCAGAAAAGCCCATGAGACTCTTATCTCCAATTAGCCATCAGAAAAGTAGAAGTGGTGCTGTGGATCAACTGGTAGAGCGCTAGCCTTGAGCTGAAGAGCTCAGGGACAGCACCCAGGCCCAGAGTACAAGCCCCACCACACACACACACACAAAAATTATGAAATAAAAGCAAATCAAACAGAAGCTACTAAATAAATACAGTGAGAGATAAAGATGGTTAATTTGATCATTTGTGTTCCATTGGGTTCTTCATAATTATCATCAAAGCAAAATGAATGTGCTTAAACTAACAGCAAAAAGAATATAATTTATATGGATTTGAACTATTCAAGATAAAAATAATATTCAAGAGTTATCTAAGGGAAAAAGCTCTTCATATAGTTACATTTTATAAATAAGATATTAAGAAGAATCAGAAACAGGGACAAAGGGTAAACAAGTGCAGCAGTGATACTCACTAGACACCATGTTGAAAATGAACTATAGAAATTGTGGGTAGGAATGGGAGGAAAAATGGGAGAGAGCAAAAGAGAAGGGGTGACATTATTCAAAAGGAATGTACTCTTTATCTGACTTATGTAACCGTAACCTCTCTGTACATCACCGTTACAATAACAACAAATAAATTTTCTTAAAAAGAATCAGAAGTGGGCTGGGAATGTGGCATAGTGGTAGAGGGCTTGCGTAACATGCATGAAGCCTTGAGTTCCATTCCTCAGTACTACATAAACAGAAAAAGCCAGAAGTGGTGCTGTGGCTCAAGTGGTATAGTGCTAGCTTTGAACAAAAGCAGCTCAGGAACAGTGCCTAGGCCCTAAGTTCAAGCCCCAGACTGGCCAAAACAAAAAAGAATCAGAAGCAATACTAGATTCCAATTAAAAGTAAATCATAGTTGGGCAACAGGGGCTCATGCCTGTAATCCTATCTAGCTACTCAGGATGCTGAGATCTGAGAATCACAGTTTGAAGCCAGCCCTGGCAGGAAAGTCTGTGAGACTCTTCTAATAAATTACTCAGAAAAGGTTGGAAGTAGTGCTGTGGGTCAAGTGGTAGAGCTCCAGCACTGAGCACAAAGAGGCTCAGGGATAGCGTCCTGGCCCTGAGTTCAAACCCCAGAACTGGCCCCCAAAAAAGTGACAAGGGAGAAAAATGTAGAGAATATCAAGATTTCTGGCTTGAGATACTGTGAACTGAAGAAAAATTAATGTGAAGTTATTATGCTCCCTGACACAAAATGTTTTCTACACTCCATCATCTTCTACAACTATACAAAGGTTCTTTTCATACTTTAAAGACCACTTTTATAATTTCCTTGCCAATAAGTCTTTTCCCAGTCCCATCATCCACATATCATGCGTACCTTTAGCTTACTCTTGGTATCAACCTTAACACACCTATGTAAATAAGAAATTTGAGGATTTATCCTAAGCATAACAAAAAATTTTAATACAAAGATGTATTTTATGCAAAAATGTAAGATAAATATGTTATCTGTAATCAAGTACCAATTTTTCATGCCTGATTAGTAATCCTAGCTACTCAAAAGGCTGAGATCTGAGAAGGAAAGTTCAAAGCAAGCTGGAGCAAAGTCCATGAGATTCTTTTCTCCAATTAACCACCAAAAATCTGGAAGTAGTGCTGTGGCTCAAGTAGTAGAGCAGCAGCCTTGAGAAAAACAGCTAAAGGACAACATCTAGGCCCTAAGTACAAGCCCCAGTACCAGCACAAACTAAAAACATTCTGTATACATATGATGTATATACAGAGAGAAAGTTTTACATACACACACACATATATACATATACAAACACATTTAAAACATGCCTAAAAAATCTTGAAGTTTTATTATTTTCTTCCTTGCCCTAATGTAATTCTTCTTCACATTCTCACCTTGGACAACATTATTCCAATGGTTTTGTGTGTTCAAACTCTCATAATAATTAGAAATTTCTCAAGAACATAGTATTTTACTTCTAAATGTTCCCACGTCTAAAACAATGCTTAAAAAGGTACATGTAAGGGCTGGGGATATAGCCTAGTGGCAAGAGTGCCTGCCTCGGATACACGAGGCCCTAGGTTCGATTCCCCAGCACCACATATACAGAAAATGGCCAGAAGCGGCGCTGTGGCTCAAGTGGCAGAGTGCTAGCCTTGAGCGGGAAGAAGCCAGGGACAGTGCTCAGGCCCTGAGTCCAAGGCCCAGGCCCAGGACTGGCCAAAAAAAAAAAAAAAGTACATGTAACCGTTCACAACTCTAGAATTTCATACCCAAACTTCTCATAATGTATTGGCCTATTATGAGAATAATTGTACATCATGCAACTGATATGCTAAATAACAGCCATTTAATTTCAGTATTACACTAAACTGTAACAAGTATCAAAGACTAGAATTATTCTTTAAGTTCAACATTCAATGATTCTTAACTACTATAAATAAATATCAAAGATATTTTAGTGGGGCTGGGGATATAGCCTAGTGGCAAGAGTGCCTGCCTCGGATACACGAGGCCCTAGGTTCGATTCCCCAGCACCACATATACAGAAAACGGCCAGAAGCGGCGCTGTGGCTCAAGTGGCAGAGTGCTAGCCTTGAGCGGGAAGAAGCCAGGGACAGTGCTCAGGCCCTGAGTCCAAGGCCCAGGACTGGCCAAAAAAAAAAAAAAAAGATATTTTAGTGTTATTCTTTAGTCTACAACATTCAACCATTCTAAAGAAAGTATTACATATGCAATGATTTCAAAAGTAGTTTATGCTCTTAAGAAAAATTTAAAATTATGTACTGAATATATTTTTTAAATTCTAATGTAAAATAAAACAAAATTATTCTATTTTGATAGTACAACTGTATATGGTCAAGGGTTAATCTTGAGTAGAAAATTCAGCATTACAAAAAGAAATGCATAAATATGGTTCAAGAATTTGAACGATTTTTGAATGCTAAGCAAACACTCCAAATATTATGCAATGTTAGTAATTATATTAATTATACACATATTAAGAGCCAATAAGCTTAAAATATTAATATATTCAAGAAAATTTCTGTTAATGAAATATAATTTATGAAAACATTTTAAATGACATTGGAAAAACATTTTCAATGTTTGTAATTCCCTACATTTGTAATTATAATGAGCTATTCAAATTGGTTAACTACATGGTCCTAAATTCAGAAAACAATTACCCAACTTCTTTAGCTATAGAGTTACTGAATATTAACAATACCTTTTGATAACACACGATCATATTTTCCAACAAATAGCTCATAATCCAACACGGCTAAACAATGAAACAAAAATTCAACTAAAAGCAAAGGCAAGAGGCAAGAGGATTTCAAGTTTGAGGCCAGTCAGGACTACAGAGCAGAAAAAAAATCAATTAAAATATAACAAACATTTTTCACTAAAAATTACTAAGGCCTCTGAATACTAAAATAAGGGGAAAGAATTGAGCACAGTGGATCATAACTATAATCTACTACTTAATAGGCTGAGATTAAAGGATTATGGTTCATGGTCAACCTATGCAAAAAGTCTGTGCTACTCCATCTGAAGAGAAATAGTAGCACATGACTGGGAAGTGTAAACAGAAGGATCACAGTCCAGGCTGGTTGAGTCAAAAAGACTAGAGGTGTGGCTCAAGTAGTAGAACACTTGCTTAGTAAGCACCAGACTGAGTTACCACCCAGTAGCACTAAAAAAAGCCCCCCCCACAAAAAAGGAAAAAGATGAAACAAAATAGTCTTGCATAAGGTTGAAATATCCCATATTCAATTTTTTATAACTAATATTATCAAAGTACATGTTATTCTCTATGTCTTACCCAGTTCGCTTGATTTCTTCTGATGCTCCTTGGTAAGTATTTTCATTTGATCTTCAATTTTTTCCAGTCTTGTTAGTTTAAAATGTAAAATAATCAGTCAGAATTCAACTACTAAAACTGTGTCAGGGGCTGGGAATATGACCTAGGGGTAGAGTTGCTTGCCTTTTCTACTAGAAACCCTGGGTTCGATTCCTCAGTACCACATATATAGAAAAAGCCAGAAGTGGCGCTATGGCTCAAGTGGTAGAGTGCTAGCCTTGAGGAAAAAAGAAAAAGCCAAGGACAATGCTCAGGCTCTGAGTTCAAGCCCTAGGACTAGCAAAAAAAAAAAAAAAGAATAACTTGGGCTGGGAACGTAGCTTAGTAGTAGAGTGCTTGCCTAGCATGCATGAAGCCCTGGGTTTGATTCCTCTGTACCATGTAAACAGAAAAACCAAGTGGTGTTGTGACTCAAGTAGTTGTGTGCTAGCCTCAAGCAAAAAAAGCAGCTCAGGGACAGTGCCAAGGCCTTAAGTTCAAACCCCAGAACTGGTAAAAAAAAAAAAAAAATTGTTACAATGAGGCAAGAGGCAACTAACGTATTTCTAAGACATATCGTAAAAATATTTCTCTTTATACCCAGTTATTAAACATTTTACTAAGTGCTATCCCTGTGTATGACATTTTTAAATAAAAAATAATTCTTATAAACACGATTGGCAAGGCACTGGTGGCTCACACCTGTAATCCTAGCTACTCAGAAGGTGGATATCTGAGGATCATGGTTCAAAGCCAGTCTGGGCAGGAAAGTCCCCATGAGACTCATCTCCAATTAACCATCAGAAAACTAGAAGTGGTGGTGTGGTTCAAGTGATAAAGTGCTACCCTTCAGCTGAAGAACTCAGGGACAGCGCCCAGGTACCATGACTGACAAAAAAATACATACACATACATAACTGAATGTTAATTACACCTACATAAAACCTTTACATCTAACTAACATGTCTCTTACCTGAAAACCATATTACTGCATTAATGAATAAATATTATTACATAAAAGTATTCCTTATAAAAACATGACAATATATGTAATTTTATTGACTTGTCTAGCTGCTAATTCCTTACACAAAGGTAAATGGAAAAGATGAATCTAAGTTAACGTCACAATTTTATAATCTGAAAACTGCTAGAAGTAGTAAATCAAGAATATATACGATTAGGGTCAAAAATGATAGTAAATGTCTATAATCTTAGGAGGCTAACTAGATTTATCATAGTCTGTGAACAAACAAGGCAAAAGCATGAAACTATATATGTTTATATGTCTGTGCATGCAGTTATTTTTTAAAACTTAAGGACTAGTAGCCAGACACCAGTGGCTCATGTGTGTGAATGCACACACGTGTGTATGTGTGTGGGGGTGCATGTGTATGTTTTATTTTTTGGTTTTTGCTGATCCTGAGGCTTGAACTCTGGGCCTTGGCACTGTCCCTGAGCTCCTGTTGCTCAAGGCTAGCACTCTACCACTTGAGCCACAGCACCACTTTTGGCTTTTTCTATGATTTAATTGAAGAGAAGAGTCTCACAGACTTTCCTGCTAGGGCTGGCTTTGAGCCATGATCCTCAGATATCAGCCTCTTGAATAGCTAGGATTATAGGCATAAACCACTGGTGCCTGGCTCCCAGAAACTTTTTAATAAACACAAAAAGCAAAAAGATACAGAATGTAATTCAAGCGGTAGAATGCTTGCTTAGCAAGCATGAGGCCCAGAGTTCAATCCTCAGTAGTGTCAAGAATAAAAGAGAAGAATGAGTAAAGGAGATAGAGGAGATAGGAAAGAGGAAGAAAGGGCGGGGGGAGGGTGGGGGGGAGGGTGGGGGGAGGGAGGAGGAGGAGGAGGAGGAGGAGGAGGGAGGAGGAGGAGGAGGGAGGAAGGAGGAGGGAGGAAGGAGGAGGGGGGAGGAGGAGGAGGAGGAGGAGGGAGGAGGAGGAGGAGGAGGAGGGAGGAGGAGGAGGAGGGAGGAGGAGGAGGGAGGAGGAGGAGGAGGAGGGAGGGGGAGGAGGAGGAGGAGGGAGGGAGGAGGAGGAAAGAAAGGAGGAGAGTGGGGGGAAAGACAGAAGGAACTGGAGGGTAAAAGAGGGAGAAGGAAAAAAGAGAGAGAAAAGAGGAAAAGAACTAAAAGAGCTACCTTTTTCCAAGCGCTGATATCTCACACGGCTAATCATAGATACTCAGGAGGCTGAGATCTGAGGATCAATTTTTGAAGCCAGCCCAACAGACAAGTCCATAAAACTCTTACCTCCATTATAACTAGCAAAAAGCTAGAGCAACTGGTGGAATGCTACCCTTGAGCAAAAGAGCTAGAACAACAACAACAAAAACTGTCTTTTCTTCGCTCACATGCACCAGCAGTTGTAGAAAAGTACCAAGTAGATTTCACTCTTGAAACAAAAATCTGTTTTTCTTTACCCTGTACCAAGCTTAATTAATCTTAATGCCAAAGGGACAAAAAAGCTACTGAGGTCTCATAACACATCTTAATATATTTCCTTAATAGAAAGTCATGAAAAATAGCAGTTTAGGGCTGGGAATGTGGCCTAGTGGTAGAGTGCTTGTCTGGCATACATGAAGCCCTGGGTTTGATTCCTCAGCACCACATGTATAGAAAAAGCCAGAAGTGGCACTGTGGCTCCAGTGGTAGAGTGCTAGCCTTGAGGAAAAAGAAGCCAGGGACAGTGCTCAGGCCCTGAGTTCAAGTCCCAGAACAGGAAAAAAAAGCAGTATATATGAAATGCAAATGAATTCTATCACAGATAGTAGTAACTATAGAGTAGTAATCTACTTTATCTTAGGATATTTTCTAAAATTTTAAGTCAGAGAAGTTACAGACCCCAGTAAAGAAATTCCTCCATCTATAAATTATTCCTATGAAGCTAATAATAACCCATAGAATAAATAAAGAAATCAAATCACTGCATTAACACTCAGGAACTTCTCTTTTTAGCTTGACTCTATGGAAAACTAGGCATGAGAACTATGATGCAAATGCCTACATTTGTATCTTTTCCTGCTTACTCAATATCAGCTTTATACAGGAAGGTGACACTTGACATACAACCTGCTAACTACAGTTGCTGTGGAATTGAATATTGATTGACAACAGATATGGCACTGAATATTACAAATAGTAGTTACTATTCAGTTTTTGCACCTTTGTTGTTCTGTTCTCAATAATTCCTCCAATTTGCAGATCGTACTTTTAAGTTCAGTCACTGAAAATGAATGAGCAGCTCTAGCTTTATTAAATTCTTCCATCTGAGCTTCTTTTTCTTCAGTAAGCTGATGTATTGTTTTTGTTGCTATCTGTAAATCTCCTTCTAAAGCCTTTTGAGAAGTCTAAATGAAATAAAGTACAAAACTGATGATTCAAAGACCAAAAGAAAAAAAGCTAACTTTAGCTTTTATATATTTGCTTCCCCCACTACCCTCTACTTCTAGTTACAAATCTTTCCCTTGAGACTTAATATTAATAGTCCATTCAATCCATAGAGCTCTCTCAATTTTTAAATCTCATATAAAATTTGCTAGTCTGAATCACTCTGTTGGTACTTAGTCATGTATATTGATTAAACTTTTGCTGTGTTTTTATACATCACTAACAAATAAGCATTTAGTATATTCTAAAGCTCTGGATTCTTGTATACAGTATTAGTATACAGTAGGTATTTGCTGACAGTGCTAGACCTACAAGATTTAAATCATACCATACTTCTTTGCAGAGATATTTTGGTATCTTCAAGTTCTGATGACAAATAATGCTTCTTTTCATTTGATTCCTTTAGCTTTTCATCCAGTAATCCTAAAATTAAAATTACATATAGGTACTACTTAATAGAAAACAAATAGCAAGAAAACTATTTTTGACATTTTCCCTCAATTAAACAATAGTCCAAAATGAGGAAGATTGTGAAAATACAGAATTAGTAATATTTTTTTCTGTGCTAGTACTAAAGACTGAAGTCCAAGATTCTCACTCTCACATGGCTTTTTTGCTCACAAATGGTGTTCTACCACTTGAACCCATGCATCCACTTCTGGCATTTTGCTGGTTAACTGAAGATTTAAAAAAAAAAATAGTGAGGCTGGGAATGTGGCCTAGTGGTAGAGTGCTTGCCTTAGCATCCATGAAACCCTGGGTTCCATTCCTCAGTACCACATACACAGAAAAGGCCAGAGGTGGTACTATGGCTCAAGTGGTAGAGTGCAAGCCTTGAGCAAAAAGAAGGCAGGGACAGTGCTCAGGCCCTGAGTTCAAGCCCCAGGACTAGCAAAAAAAAAAAGTGTCACAGTTTTATCTATCTTGGCTTTCTCTGAACCTTGATTCTTAAGATATTGTGTCTCTGAGTAGCTAGAATTATAGGCATAAGCCACCAGTGGCCAGATAGACATAGTAATTTGGGGCATTATTTAACAACATTTACGGATTTTATAAGGTTCTTTCACAAATATTTAAGATGCTTTTTTTGTACCAAGGTTTGAATTTAGGGCTTTGGAATTGCTAGGTAAATATTGTACCATTTGAACCATGCCTTTAGCCCAAAATGACTATTTTTAAACGTTTTAAATACTTATAAAATTATAATGCATACCCCAAAAAGGCACATATGCCTTTTATTTTTGTTTGCATATCACTTTCATTTTTGCTTCATATCACTGTCCAGTTGTGACATACATACATCATGTGCTGTTTCATTTGATGTAAAAGAATGTTTTGGAGCCCAGTGCTGACGGTTCTTATCTGTAATCCTAGTCCCTTAGGAGCTGAGATCTGAGAATCGTGGTTCAAAAGTATCTAAGGCAAAAAGTCTGTAGGACTCTTTTTGTGTATGTGTGTGCCGGTCCTGGGGCTTGAACCCAGGGCTTCATGCATGCTAGGCAAGCACTCTACACTGAGCTACATTTCCAGTTCTGTGTAAGACTCTTATTTCCAAATAACCAGTAAAAAGATGGTCGTGGAACTGTGGATCAAGTGGTGTACTGTCAGCCTTGAATGAAAAAGCCAAGAAACAGCACTCAGATCCTGAGTCCAAACACCAGTACCCCAAAAAAGAACATGAGAAAAATACATAATGAGATATTCCATAAGAGAAAAAATATAGATTAAACACCATCAGCCATCATGATAAAGCAAGCCAAAAGAAATGAAGATGACTCTTCATACCTATCAGAATAGCTAAAAGTGATGCCACCAAAGTCTTAAGATGTAGACAAACAGGTGATACACATAGCTGTTGAGAACATAAAATGTCACAGCCCGCTGAAAAAGCTCTTAAGTAAATATACAACTCATTATACGTTTAGGTATTCATCCAAGAAAAATAAAGCCAGATAAAATGTACATAACACCATAAATAGACTTCAGGATAAATAGTATCATCAAGACAAAATTATTCCATAATGATAAAAGAAAAACTTCAACAATAATGTGTAACATTTTAAAATCCACATGTACCCAGTAATGTTTGGAATGTATCAATGAATAAGAAAGAATTTGAATGAACCTTTTATAAAGAAATTATCAAAGTTTAGGTGATGGAATTGGCTGTTACCTTAATTGATCACAACCCAATATGTGTATGAACCAAAATATCACATTGCTCCTCTTAAGTATATAAAATTGTTGAGATACAGCTCAGTGGTAGAACACTTGCATAGCAGATGCAAAGTCTTGGGTTCAATCCCTAGCACCATAATCAGTCAATAATGTATTTGATATTAATTTAAAAACTTGAAATTAATGTACTTTTGGAGCATATTGTGTAAATTCTAAAGGTTTAAAGTATGGGAAAGGAAAAAGTGAATTTTTCATGCCTTCCCCTAGCTGATTCAACCCACAGTGAGGATTATAAACCTATAAAGTGTAAGAAACGTTGATTGAGAATGTAACAAGAAAAATATATGCCCTGATTAGCTAGTACTTTATATTTTTGAAATGTTTGATTTTCATATGATTTAAAACTTTAAAACTCACTAGTTCAACATAAGACACACTGTCATATTGTTTTGTTTCTTGCCAGTCCTGGGGCTTGAACTCAGGGCTTGAGCACCATCCCTAGCTTCTTTTTGCTCAAGGCTACCACTCTACCACTTGAGCCACAGTGCACCACTTCCAGCTTTTTCTGTTTAATGTGGTGCCTAGGAATCAAACCCAGGGCTTCATGGATACCACTAGGCCATATTCCCAGCCCCAACACACTGTCATATTTTCTATTATAAACTCTTACTTGTCTGTTCCTCTAATTGATTAATTTTATCTCTGGATTCTTGCAGCAGAAATGTTAAATCTTTGATTTTCTTTTCTTTTTCAGTAATTTGGATCAATAGTAGTGATACCTGAAATGAATATTTTGTAAACATTAGAGATAAAAAAATGTGACATTTTCAGCACTTCCTATCATCTATAATTCTCTTAAATACTTGTTTATATTTTTCAAATGTCATACAATACATGCTATGTAATAAACATTTACCAAATGAATAAACAAAAAATCCTGATATGGGCTGGGGATATGGCCTAGTGGCAAGAGTGCCTGCCTCGGATACACGAGGCCCTAGGTTCGATTCCCCAGCACCACATATACAGAAAACCGCCAGAAGCGGTGCTGTGGCTCAAGCGGCAGAGTGCTAGCCTTGAGCGAGAAGAAGCCAGGGACAGTGCTCAGGCCCTGAGTCCAAGGCCCAGGACTGGCAAAAAAAAAAAAAAAAAAAAAAAATCCTGATATATCTAACATTACTTTATGCATTTCAACATATTGCTGAGATTATATAACAGAATCTACTGGCTCACTTACAAGTAAATATTACTGAGCAATAGAAATCATAATAAACAGTGTACAGATGACGTAATTCACCTTCACAAAAGTCACAGCCTGGTTTGGGAGACAAATAGCTACACTTAAGCATTATTAGTGATAGAACAAATCAATTTTGTGGGAATTAAAAAAATTATCAAAAGTTTAAATTGTAAAGATGGAAAGCAATTGGAACTGAAAATAATTTCAATTAACAAGAATATATATAGTAACATACTAATGACACACAAGATAACTCACCCAAAAGAACTACAGTATATTGGAAGAATCAGAGACAATGCTGTATAAGATAGGTATGAAAGAAAACTTAAGTATAAGGAAGATAAAGTCTATTTTTTTTTTTTTTTGGCCAGTCCTGGGCCTTGGACTCAGGGCCTGAGCACTGTCCCTGGCTTCTTCCCGCTCAAGGCTAGCACTCTGCCACTTGAGCCACAGCGCCGCTTCTGGCCGTTTTCTGGTATATGTGGTGCTGGGGAATCGAACCTAGGGCCTCGTGTATCCGAGGCAGGCACTCTTGCCACTAGGCTATATCCCCAGCCCCGATAAAGTCTATTTTTAAAAACTGTGAAACTCTCCTAGATTCATTCAACACTCCAGACTATCCATCCATCCATCCACCCACCCACCTACCCACCTAGAACTTATCTAAAAATGAACACTACTCATGTCTTTGCAAGAGATATATGACTATCAACTAAAAAGGCAATGGATTAGGAATACACTGACTGGTAGTGTACTTGCCTAAATATGTAGGATGTTAGGTTCAACTCCAGTATATATAAAAAAAAAAAAAAGGTAATCTCTAAACATGGACATTCCAGACATGAGGACAAAGAATACAATGAAAAAGTTATGGATAATAGTGGGACTTGGCTGACCCTTCCTACCCTGCTAATTCTGCTTCACATTCTCATGAGCCAAGATTATATCCACAGGCAGGAATTTGGAAAGCCCAGAATATATTCTAACAAATAAGATACTAAAGAGTCTTCACAATAAAGAAAGAAAAAAAAAACCTGTAAGCTCTATACAAAAAACTAATATGCTGTTTTAGCTTCTATTTTTTGTTTTTGACTTGTGGTTTTTGTGCCAGTCCTGTGGCTTGTATGCAAAGCCTAAACAGTCTCTGAGATTCTTTTTGCACAAGGCAAGCTCACTGATGTGTCATTAATCTGAAATTGATATTCTTGCAAATTTCAGAGAATACATACTTATGATTTTTAAGTCTTTCATTATGTGACATTAATAGAAATTAGCAACTCGGTGTCTTAGCTTCTTTCATTAGTATCATGGATAGCATATTTCAAAATAAACTACAAAATGGTAACTGGATCCTGGCATCAGTAGCTCATCCTATAATCTTAACTATGCAGGAGGCTGAGCTCTAAGAATTACAGTTTGAAACCAGACTGAAGAGTCCACGAGACAGTATCTCCAATTAATCACCAAAAAAGCTGGGAGTAGAGTTGTGGCTCAAGTGGAAGAGCGCTAGTCAAGGGAAAACAGCTCAGTGATAGTGCTCAAGTCCTGATTTCAAGCCCCAGGAGCAACACACACACACACACACACACACACACTCTTAATTGAGTGTCCATGATAATATATTTTATTAGGACTTTTCATCTGAAAATTTCTCATAAAACATCTTTAACATTGGGGGCTGGGAATATGGCCTAGTGGCAAGAGTGCTCACCTCGTATACATGAAGCCCTCCCTGAGTTTGATTCCCCAGCACCACATATATAGAAAACGGCCAGAGGTGGCGCTGTGGCTCAAGTGGCAGAGTGCTAGCCCTGAGCAAAGAGAAGCCAGGGACAGTGCTCAGGCCCTGAGTTCAAGGCCCAGGACTGGCCAAAAAAAAATCTTTAACAGCAGTGTAAACTGATAATACTAAAGAAAATTCACTGAGTAAAAAAAAAAAAACAAAAAGGCAATGTACCCAATGCCTAACGTATGAAACTGTAACCTCTCTGTACATCAGTTTGAAAATAAAAATAAAACAAAATGGCTAACATTCTATAAGTGCATGTCAAAAATCAATTGGTTATTTTAAAAGGCTTACAATTTCAATATGTTTTACCTAATTCTCACACAGAAATTTGTTATACAGTCAGAAACTCAAAGTTCTTGTGGACCTTTGAGAGTTAACAAAAGCAATGGCATTATATAACTAAGAACAGTGAGCACAATTTGAATGTACCCATTATAAAGTAATGATAAAATTTTAGGTCAGGTTATGATGTAAGACCTGAAACCTTTAAATATTTACAAGAATGATAGACAAAACACCAGAACTTATCTACATAAGCAGAAACTTCCTGAATAGAATTCAAAGGACTCCGAAAATAGGATGAAAGAAATGGCAAATTATATTGCATCAATCTAAAAAGCTTCTGCACAGTGCAGGACATAGTTACTAAACTAAAAAGAAAGCCTACAGAATGGGAGATCTTTCCAGATATAGGTCTAATAAAGGTCTAGTAACCAGAATATACAAGAGGTTCAAAAATTAAACCACGGGGTTGGGAATGTGGCTTAGTGGTAGAGTGCTCACCCAGCATGCACAAAGCCCCGAGTTCGATTCCTCAGCACCACATAAACAGAAAAGGCCAGAGTGGTGCTGTAGCTAAAGAGGTAGAGTGCTAGCCTTGAGCAAAAAGAAGCCAAGGACAGTGCTCAGGCCTTGTGTCCTAAACACCAGGACAGGCAAAAAAATAAAAATAAAATAAAAATAAAACCACCAAAGAGCTAGTAGCCCCATTAGTAAAAGGGTAAAGTAGCTAAAAACATATTTCTCAGAAAAAGTACAAATGGCCAATACACACGAAGAAATACTCAACACATCCATAACCATAAAAGTGCAAATCAAAATAACACTGGGATTCTAGTTAGAATGGCCATCATAAAGAATACAAATGGCAAATGCTGGCAAAGATATAGAAAGAAAAAAAACCTTACACCGTTGGTAAGAATATAAATTACTGCCATCACTATGAAAAGCAGTTGAGATGCCTCAAAAAACTAAAATTCATTGCTGCACTAGCCACAATAGCCAAATTGTGGAAATAGCCCAGATGTCCTACAACTCATGAGTGGATAAAAAAGTGGTACCTATATACAATGGCCATTAGAATAATACTGTCATCTGCAAGAAAATGGATGGACCTAGAACAAATCATGTTAAGTGAGGTAAACAAGCTCAGAGAGAAAAACAGTGCATCTTTTTCTCAAATGTGGAACATCTTCATAATAACAGTAAAAATATTAAAGTAAAATTAGAACTACTCTATGATCCAGCAATACCACTCTTGGGCATTTATCAAGACCTCAAGTGCCAGACACTGGTGGCTCAGGTCTGTAATCCTAGCTACTCAGGAGGCTGAGATCTGAGAATCCTGATTGAAAGCCAGTGTGAGCAAACAAGTCCATGAGACTCTTATCTCCAATTAGTCAGCAGACTAGACGTGGTGCTGTGACTCAAAATGGTAGAGCACAAGCCTTGAGCAAAAGAGCTCAGGGACACCACCCGAGCCCTAAATTCAAGCCATGGCTGACAAAAAAAAAAAGACTACACTATTCGCCACAGCCAATGTATGGAAACATCTCCAATGCCCTACAAACAATGAATGGATCAGGAAATCATGTATCAGGAAGAATATATGTCACTTGAAATGAATAGGCTTGCAAAAAAATTATATTGAGTGAAGTCAGGCTCAGAAACAAAAGGTACATTTCCTCTCAAATGTAGAAACTAGATTAAAATATAATACGTATGAAACTACATACAGGGCCATATGCATACACACATGAACACACACACATTCAAACTATGGTATATGCAGGAGTGGATTTGATATCTAACCTCTTTGAACAACTGAAAGTTTAACAAACTAAATACTAAGAAGCTGAAATATGTCTTAATTATGGAGAAGGGGATTAAGAGGAGAGGAAGGGATGAATGGAAAGAGAACTTGTGGGCACATAACAGTCATAATACTCAGTTGTTAAAGAGGAAGATGGAAATAGGAAGCGAAGGGATAGATGGGATTGGAATAGATGAGAGAAGGATGAAAATGATTAAGATACACTATACACACAAACTGATATGTTGAATTAAAACACTGTATACAACTATTTTTAATTTATTTATTTGTTGTCAAAATAATGTACAGAGGGGTTAAGTTACACTAGGCAGTGAGTATATTTCTTACAAACTTGTTACCTCCTCCTTCCTTTTTCTCCCACCTTCCCCTCTCCCCAGTTCCCTACCCACCCTCCTCTGAGAAACAAAGGGTAAAACACGAACCAATGCAACAGCTAAACACCTTATACAACTATTTAAAGAAAATTTTAAATGATTTTTTAAATTCACATCATGGATACGCTAATTACCCTGAGTTGATTACTACCCAATTTGTACATGAACCAAAACATTACGTTGTATCTCATAAATGTATACAAATATTACCTGGCCAAAATGTTTAATTTAATAATAGTTGAGGGCTAGGAATGTGACTTAGTGGTAGTGCCTAGCATGCATGAAGCCCTGGGTTCGATTCCTCAGTACCACATAAACAGAAAAGGCCGGAAATGGCACTGTGGCTCAAGTGGCAGAGTGCTAGCCTTGAGCAAAAGAAGCTCAGGGACAGTGCCCAGGTCCTGAGTTCAAGCCCCAGGACTGGCTCGTAAATAAATAAGTATAAATAAATAAGCAAGCAAACAAAGTTCCATTTTTTAAATACCTGGTTTTCTTTGTCATTTACTTCCTTCTTATATTCTTCTTCAAGGTGTTTCATCTTTTCACAATTTTCCTTTACTTTAAAAATAAAATGTCATAGTCTTAACATGATTGTAAAACTTTTCTATTACAAACAAAATTTAAAGATTACCTGCCTTATTTATCTTGAAACTATATTAAACCTCAAAAAATTCTAATGAACTAAAATGGTTATTTTGTCTTAACCATCTAGCACAATAACAAATTTACATAATATCCTACATGTTTATGCAACTTAATATACTAATTAACAAATTTTGATTTAGTTTATGATGTGTGCTTTAGAAAATAAAATAAAAAACAAACAATACTTCTAAAAAATAAATGCAGGGGCTGGGAATATGGCCTAGTGGCAAGAGTGCTTGCCTCATATACATGAAGCCCTGGGTTCGATTCCTCAGCACCACATATATATAGAAAATGGCCAGAAGTGGTGCTGTGGTTCAAGTGATAGAGTGCAAGCCTTGAGCAAAAGAAGCTCAGGGACAGTGCTCAGGCCCTGAATCCAAGCCCCAGGACTAGCAAAAAAAAATTTAAAAAAATACAAACTATAGAAAGACTTAATCCAAGGGAAGAAAATCACATCAAAGCTAAAACATACTTTTAATATTTTAACATATATTAACCCTGGACAAATTCCACAAGAGTTTGAGGAGCTACAAAAAACACAATACGAAATATAAGTAGTCTAGAATATGAAGCATAAGATACAAAAGATAAATAAAATTTAGGAAAAATGTAAGTAGGAGAGTAACATAAAAATTAAGTAGAATTCCTACACTTCAAATGCATTTCCTTCCTGGAATTCTCCACTTGCACACGAAGCTCCTCATAAGCTATTATCATTTTCTGGAATATAAAGTTTAACTTTTAAGACTCAGAGACCTTTTTAAATATCTTTTTTCAAACTCAAATATTAATACTTTTTAACATGTAATCTTTACATATAAATTCACACAACTATGAATAATGAAAACCCTGTAACTCTGAACAGTTTGCTAATGTGCCTATGTTAGTTTCCCAAATGCTTGAAGGTAATGATGATTTTACATAATACAAAACAGAAGTAAAATTATTTTTGCACACTATGCATTCATTTAATTACACATTATCAAATAAAGGTCATGTAGTTTTAAATTATGTTCACAAAAGTGAGGTAGATTAACTGAGTAAAGATATTTAATCTTCAATATATTATTAGTCCTAGAAAAACTGAACCAATTCAAAGAAATAAGATCAGAAAATGCCTAGCAAAGTTGAAAAACAAAAGAATAAAGAATAACTATAGGAGAAAAGCAAAGTGGTGAATGACAGGACACCAAACAACAAAAGCAGGAAAAAACCCAGTGCAGATTAATAATGCTTTATATTTCTCAAGTAAATGGTTATATGTCATAATGACCAAATCTGATAAGTTAAATTATATCACTACTGTGTAAATAAAATGCTACTGTAACAAAACATTAGAACTTCAGCATTTTACTAGTGATTCAATCATATACCAACAAGTAACAATCCTTACAGCAAGTTCAGCTATCCCTATCTTTTTAGCTATACCATATGCTGCTTAGAAATTCTGTTTAAACTATTTAGATATTCACTAACAGTTACCTCAATGTTGCTATTTAGATCCATATAAGCTTGTCTGGTTTCTTCCCGTTCATATTCATCTGTAATTAATTTTAGAACTTTTAAATTAAATTTTAAAACATGATAGCAATAAAAATTCAAACATGACAGAAAAAATAAAATTCTATGTTAATAAGGGACACTGAGAGATCTAACTCAGTTCTGAATCTTTAAAAATAGCATTAAAAGCAGTTTTGGTCCCATCTGGTATTTAAGAAGCTTCAAAATTATACTCTTCAAGAGAAAAAATAAACCCAGTGAAAAAATTCCTTATATACAAAATAAAATTAATGTTAGACAGCCATCAACTACCCTCAAAATTAAGAGATATAGAGAAACAGATAAAGAAAAAAACAGAATGTTTAAAGGGGTAACCCTGATCAAGACACATTGTACTCACAAACTGCTTTGATGAGTGGCAACTCCTTTGTACAACTACTTAAAGGTAATAAAAATATAACTGTGCTTTTTATCATATAAAATTATATATATACATATATATCAGAACTGTAACTAAAATAAATTAATCCAATAACGTAGCTGGATATTGTAACATCCCTCCAACAGAAATAGACAGATCTAACAGACATAGAATCAGTAAGAACATAGTTGACCACTATTAGTTACATGGACACCTATGTCTGTTTCAGCAATATGTTCACATGGAACACTCAAAAAGACAGACATAAATAAAGCACACCAAATAGATTTAAATGAACAGAGATCATACAAATGTTTGTTCTCAGACCACAGTGGGTTTAAACTGGAAAAACAAAGATAGCCAGAAAAATCACAAGATACAAATGATCACACAATATAAACACTTCCAAGGGGCTGGGAATGCGGCTTAGCGGTAGAGTGCTTGCCCAGCATGAATGAAGCCCTGGGTTCCTCAGCACCACATAAACAGAAAAGACGAGAAACAGTGCTGTGGCTCAAGTGGTAGAGCACTAGCCTTGAGCAAAAGAGCTGAAGGACGGTGCCCAAGACCTGAGTTCAAGCCCCATGACTGACAAAAATAAATAATTAAAAATGAAATAATAAAAATTCAATTATTTTTAAAAAACACTTCCAAATAAGACACTGGTCAAGGAAGATATCTAAGAAGAAATTGAAAAAAATTAAATAAACTACATTTATTGAACTAAATGAAAATACATGGGGGCTGATGGTGTAGTCATGGTAGACTGCTTGCCTAATATACAAGGACCATGGATTTGATTCCACAAAAAAGTAAAATAAAATAAAATTGAAAACATAGCATAATAAGATTTATGGTGGTCATCAGACTGGAGGAGGATCCGATGACGGTGTGTAAATGTGAGATGAAATGGCTTGGTTGTACCCATTTGTGGTTTAGCTTTGTACTTAAGCAAACAAAAAAGGAAATAAAACTTGAAAATCATTTGTGATCATAAAAATGAAAAAATTAAAATATTTATTGCCAGGCAAGGCCAAAATAAGATTTATGAAACCGTAAAAGCATGTAAAGAAAATTACAATACTGAATGTTATATTTTAAAAAATAAAGACTTAAAGTTATATAAGTTTCAACCTTAAGAAACCAGAAAAAGTAGCAAAGTAAATCCAATGTAAGGAAAAATTAGAGAGCAGAAATCAATAAAACTAGAAACAGGAAACCAGGGGCTGGGAATACTGCCTAGTGATAGAGTGCTTTCCTCATATACATGAAGCCCTGAGTTCAATTCCTCAGCACCACATATACAGAAAAAGCCAGAAGCAGCGCTGTGGCTCAAGTGGTACAGTACTAGCCTTGAGCAAAAAGAAGCCAGAGACAGTGCTCAGGCCCTGAGTTCAAGCCGTAGGACTGGCAGAAGAAAAAAAAAAAAGATCAATAAAATAAGACTTTGGTCAGGCTCAGAAAGGAGATGTCCCTATACCCTCTGTTTTCTCCAGGTAATGATATCACTGTAGATTCCTTGGCTATCAAAAGCATAGTAACAGGGGGCTGGGAATATGGCCTAGTGGCAAGAGTGCTTGCTTCCTACACATGAAGCTCTTGGTTCGATTCCCCAGCACCACATATATGGAAAACGGCCAGAAGGGGTGCTGTGGCTCAGGTGGCAGAGTGCTAGCCTTGAGGGGGAAGAAGCCAGGGACGGTGCTCAGGCCCTGAGTCCAAGGCCCAGGACTGGCCAAAAAAAAAAAAAAAAAAAAGCATAGTAACAGAACATTAAAACAACTCTATGCCCACAAATTTGACAATAATACACACTTCATGAATTCACTGCTGCAGTCTGCCAATGTTTAAGGAAAAAATTATGCCACTTTTCAACAATCTTTCTTTCACAAGATGGAAGCAAAGAGAATGTATCATAACTCAATCCATAACACCATTACCTTATACAAAGAAAATTAGATGCAAAAATCTTCAGCAAAGAATTAGCAAATCTAACTGAGTAATTTATAAAAAATAATTATGTATCATACCCAAGTGAGACATACTCCAAGTATTTAAGTTAGTTCATCACTTAAAATTATTGCATTCTGCATGGAATTGAAACATCTTTGTATAACTACTTAATAAAATTTTTAAAAATTATTGCATTCCATCACACTATAGGCTAAAGAAAAATTACATTATCACTACTCAGGAGATAGAAGCAGAGGATCTCAAGTTAAAGGCTAAACAGTCAAAGTTAGAAAGATCCTATTTCAAAGACAAAATACAGAGGGGAAGGTGGGCGGGGGGAGGCAGAATGAGGGAGGAGGTAACAAGTTCAATAAGAAATGTACACACTGCCTTACATATGAAACTGTAACCCCTGTGTATATCACTGACAATAAAGAAATGGATTTTTTAAAAAGACAAAATACAAAAAGGATTGGAGACATGACTCAAATGATGAGTACTTGCTAAGCATGTACAAGGCCTGGATTCAATCTCCAGTATCACAAAAAATAAGATAAGTGACTAGGGGCTGGGGATATGGCCTAGTGGCAAGAGTGCTTGCCTCCTATACATGAGGCCCTGGGTTCAATTCCCCAGCACCACATATACAGAGAATGGCCAGAAGTGGTGCTGTGGCTCAAGTGGCAGAGTGCTAGCCTTGAGCAAAAAGAAGCCAGGGACAGTGCTCAGGCCCTGAGTCCAAGCCCCAGGACTGGCCAAAAAAATAAATAAAGTAAATAAATTTAAATTTTTAAATACAACACCTTTTCATGATAGGAAAAAAAAAGCAAGAATAGAAAGAACTTCCAAAACTTGGTGAAGAATTACCTACCTATGAACAACTACAACTAACATCTTATTCAATAGTAAGAAAGAAAAAGGCTTTTCCATTGAGTTCAGGAACAAGGAAAACGTTTTTCAATATTTACTAAAAATCCTTGTTAGTGCAATATGATCGGAAAAATGAAATAAAAGATATGCAACTGGGAAGGAAGAACATCTTTCTTTGGTCACATACGACATATTCTATGAACAAAATGCAAAAAAATTAAACAACTCCTACAACTCCATACCAAGGTTGCAATATACAGAAGTTACTCTCTATTTAACTTGCAAGGACTTCAGTCTCTAAAACCACAAATAGTATTATTAATTTATTCTAATTATTTAATAGGAATATTAACACCACACTTTCATCATGCACAATAAAGAATTTTAGAATTAGACTAAACCACAGAATACACATTCTTGTCATAAACACATGAAGTTTCTCAGGAACAGGCCACATGTTAAGATTACACAACAAATCTCAAATTCAACAAAAATCAACACATCACAATAGGATAAAACTCAACAGGAGGAACTACAGAAATTGCAAAAAGTACAGTTAAATTAAATGCCATCTCCTAAGTGACCAATGAGCCAATAAGGAGATTTTTAAAAAATTAAGCTGGGTAGCTCACGCCTGTAATCCTAAACTACTCAGGAGGCTGAGATGTGAGGATTTCGGCTCAAAGCCAGCTCAGGAAGACAAGTCCCCTTGAGACTATCTTCAATTAACCACTCAAAAACTGGAAGTGGCACTGTGGCTCAAAGTGGTAAAGCACTAGCCTTAAGCAAAAGAGCTCAGGGACTGTGCCCAGGCCCTGAGTTCAAGCCCCACGACTGACAAATGAAAGAAAACATAACATAGCAAAACCCATAAACTTTGGCAAAAAACATTACTAAGAGAGAAGTGTATAGCAATAAATTCTATGTTTAAAACAAAAAGGAAGCTTAGCACCAATGATGCAATTCAAGGAACTAGAAAAGCAAGAACAAATCAAACTCAAAATTAGTAGAAAAAATAGTAGAAATCAAAACCAAAATAAAACAGACTTAAAAACCAATACAAACCCAGGTTCTGGTGGTTCACACCTGTAATCCTAACTACTCAGGAGGCTGAGATCTGAGGATCACAGTTCAAAACCAGCCCAGGCAGGAATATCTCCAGTAAACTACAAAAAAAAAAAAAAACACCAAAGTGGAGCTGTGGGCTCAAGTGGCAAAGTACTATTAGCCTCGAGGAAAAACAGCTCAGGGAGAAGCACACAGGCACTGAGTTCAAGCCCCAGAACCAGCACCATTTATATATATACACACACATATGTATGTATATATGTATATGTGTGTATACATGAACACATATATGTGTATAAATGTATATGTGTATGTGTATATGTATATATGATATATATGAAGCAAAAAGTTACTTTTCTATACAAAATTGATTAACCTTTCAGTATATTCAAAAGAATAGAAAAACAAAATATTTGAGAGAACTGCTGTGAGAACTGCCAACAACAGGAAAACTAAGAAACAAAATTCTAGGAATAAGACATAAAAATCTGTACAAAACAAGGAATATATGAATTAGTAATAAAAAGTATCCAATGGCTGTAAACATGACTCAAGCGGTAGAGTATTTTCCTAGCAGGCACAAGGCTTGGAATTTAACCTACTACTGACAAAATAAAAAACTCCCAACAAAATAAAGTAATAAATAAAACGAATAAAGTCTCCTAACAAAGAAAAACCAAGGCACAAATATGGTTTTGCTGCTAAAATCAATAGCAGTTCTTCTCAATTATTTCAGAAATTGAAACTTTAAACTCATTCTATAAAGCCAGCATTATTCTGTTATCAAAACTAGATAAAGACACAGTAAAAGAAAAAACTATACATTAACATTCCCTGATGAACACAGTCATAAAAATTCTCAACAAGGGCTGGGAATATAGCCTAGTGGCAAGAGTGCTTGCCTCCTATACATGAAGCCCTGGGTTCGATTCCCCAGCACCACATATATAGAAAACGGCCAGAAGTGGCGCTGTGGCTCAAGTGGCAGAGTGCTAGCCTTGAGCAAAGAGAAGCCAGGGACAGTGCTCAGGCCCTGAGTCCAAGGCCCAGGACTGGCAAAAAAAAAAAAAACCTCAACAAAACGCTAGCAAAGCTGGGCACCAGTGGCTCACACCAGCAATCCTAGCTACTTCAAGGTCTGAGATCTGAGGATTTTAGTTTGAAGCCAGACTGGGAAAGAAAGTCCTATAGACATTTATCTACAATTAATTACCAAGAAAAAAAATGAAGGTTGAGCTGTGGCCAGCCTAGGTAAATAAAATTAGCAACACACTCAAAAACAAAGTACAAATGGAAAGTATGGGAGTATCCTCAAGTGGTCATACCCAGTATGCATGAGGCCCTGGATCCAATTCTTCTCCTGTCATCATCACTAAACAATAAATTGATTTTTAAAAAGCAACATAGAACAGGAAAGATATTTACATTTTTTTGTCTTTTCTGAAGATCTACCACAGGTTTCTTTGAGTAGATTACATAAATGCCTTGTAGCATAGTTCCTGAAATAAGGAAAATTTGTATCTAAGTATATAAGCTGATCTCAAAGCAAAATCACACATTATTAAACTATAATTGTAACAATTTTATTTCAGAAACTGAAAATATCACATATAAGACTATGAAGAAAAATAGACTGTAATATTAGCAAAGATGATTCGGTAAGTGTTACACCTTTTAAGGAAAAGTAACAACTCCTTAATACTATCTCAATTCTTATCAATAAACATTCCAGATATACCTAAGGAGAAATAGTGAAGAGACCTTGATTTTTCTTTTACTATTGTCCAAATGTGTTCTAGATGTCTAACTTGCAAAAAAAAAATAAGATCACTTCTTGAGGAGGCATCATGTAACTAAATCTAGTTTTCTTGTTGAAGTGATATGTTATATATCTAACATGCATATATTATACACATTACATATAAAATCTAATAATATGCTTATATATTTTATATGTAATGTGTATGCTATTTATTTATTTATATTGTGTTTATTTATATATACTTATATAATTTGTATTTTATATACCTATATTTTTATAGTTTTAATATCTTTATATATAATTTACATGTTTACATATAATACATATGTTACAATATATAATATGCTGTTATATATACCATTATATACTGTATGTATTATATATTAGAATTATAAAAATATACAATATATAACATATGTTATTAGTATATTAACATTACATGCTATATGCATTATATGTATATTATATGCAAGATTATACACAATGTATCTAATAGTTATATTATATACAATATGTGTAGATATAATATATTGTATACAGCATTATATTATATAATTGATATTACTATTGTATGAGTGTATTGTTAGTATATAACTATATATTATATATGTAAATAAATATATAAACATTTATAAACATACAGCAGTTAGAATTTAGTTTTCAAATATTTTATGGGGAAATGAGTTGTTACTTTGGCAACAACAGGAATTTAAGAATAAGTTTGAAACTAAGTTGAGCTCTATTTCTCAACTGTTACACCTAGGGCAATAGTGAAACAGAAAGACAATACACATAAGGAGTTATATAGACATAGAATTGTCAATCATATTTTTTTATACTAAGCAATGACTCTTCCTGATACCTCACATTTTAAAATGACCAGTTTGCCAAATCCATGAGTGAGTGTAGAATGGGTATATCTTCCTTGCTTTACAGCACTCAAGTACAAATTAACAGTATATCATAGAAAGAGCTCAGTAAAATTTAGAAAACTACTTTAATATGGAATAAAAATAAGTTTACAAATAAAGTAACTTACTCTTTTATTAAATCTTTATTTTCTTGAATTTCTTCTTCTAATTTCAAACTTACTTTTTCATTTTCAAACTAATTTATAAAACAGAAGAATAGTTCACATTTTGCTTAGCAACATAGACAAGTATAGTCATTAAGTAGCATTTCTTTGCATACTACAATAGTCTGTAAGAATTCTTTTTGAATAAAAAGGAATTTTAGGTCACAGCCTGTGAATATACCTTAAGAAAATGGATATGCTGTAGAATATTGATATACTGTAAGAATATGGCTCTCTTTTTCTTTTTTTCCAATGTTTTCAATTTAATAGTTCTTTCATTTGTACTAGTCCTTAGTAGTCAGTCTTCATATCCTCAACTTTATTTCATCAACAATCATCTCAGATACACTATCTGACAAGACTGCTTGAAACATTATGACAGGCAATCTAAAATTTGCTGAATTATCATATAATTCCCAAAAAGCAAATTTAAGGCAATACTATCTATTTGTGAAATTTATCTAAATTTTGCTCATTTTCTCACTAGTCTAAAAGTTAAATACAAAAATATCTTATTCTCCTAGTGGCAAGAGTGCCTGCCTCATATACATGAGGCCCTGGGTTCGATTCCCCAGCACCACATATACAGAAAATGGCCAGAAGTGGCGCTGTGGCTCAAGTGGCAGAGTGCTAGCCTTGAGCAAAAAGAAGCCAGGGACAGTGCTCAGGCCCTGAGTCCAAGCCCCAGGACGGGCCAAAAAAAAAAAAAATATATATATATATATATATATATATCTTATTCTGATCTAATGCCAAGACAGTTATATCAAATAAAACATCCATAATAAAAATTTAACCTAACAATAAATTGCTATCAATAAATAAACTAGTGTTTATATGAAACACGTTATTTCCCTAATCAGTTTGCCTTGTTTTATGCAATTTGTCCTGTGCCCATCCCTAAAGATGAACCACCACTGTCAATACACTTTAAAATCCCTATTCCCCTCTGCATGCCTCCATCTCATATGGGTTGGCAGTTTGCTCTCCCCCTAATAAAATCTTTTCTGCCTTTAAAAAAAAAAATTCCTGGGCTGGGGATATGGCCTAGTGGCAAGAGTGCTTGCCTCGCATACATGAAGCCCTGGGTTCGATTCCCCAGCACCACATATATAGAAAATGGCCAGAAGTGGCACTGTGGCTCAAGTGGCAGAGTGCTAGCCTTGAGCAAAAAGAAGCCAGGGACCAGGACTGGCAAAAAAAAAAAAAAAAATTCCTATCCTTGTAGCTAGGTGTGGTACCTCACACCTATAATCCTAGCTACCTGAGACAAACAGGTACAAGGATCATGGTTGGAGGCTAGCCTCCATCTAAAATGTTAGCAAGCCGTGGGTCAGAGGCTCATGCCTGTAATCCAAGGTACTCAGAAGGATGAGATCTGAGGATCGAGTTTCAAAGCCAGTCCAGGTAGGAAACTCTTATCTCCAATTAACCTCCAGAAAACCAGAAGTGGCACTGTGGCTCAAGTGGTAGCCTTGAGCTGAGGAGCTCAGGGACAGTGCCCAGGCCCAGTGTTCAAGTCCCACAAACAACCCCCCCCCAAAAAAGTTAGCAAGACCCTGTCTCAAAGAATAAAGCTGGGCACAGGGCTTGGTAGCTCACATCTATAACCCCAAGCTGTGCCGTTGTAGGATGATTTGGTCAGTCTAGAAAAAAACTCAGAGTAAGACACTATCTGAAAAATAAGGAAGCTAGGAATGTGTCCTAGTGGTAGAGTGCTTGCCTAGCATACATGAAGCCCTGGGTTGGATTCCTCAGCACCACATATACAGAAAAAGCCGCAAGTGGCACTATGGCTCAAGCAGTAGAGTGCTAGCCTTGAGCAAAAAGAAGCAAATACGAGGCTGGGGATATGGTCTAGTGGCAAGAGTGCTTGCCTTGTGTACATGAAGCCCTGGGTTCGATTCCCCAGCACCACATATATAGAAAATGGCCGGAAGTGGCGCTGTGGCTCAAGTGGCAGAGTGCTAGCCTTGAGCAAAAGGAAGCCAGGGACAGTGCTCAGGCCCTGAGTTCAAGGCCCAGGACTGGCCCAAAAAAAAAAAAAAAGAAGAAGCAAATACGAGTTCAAGTCCCAGAACTAGCACAAAAGAAATTCCTATCACAGAAATAAGACTAACTTAACCTACCTTAAAACACAATGTTTGCAATATATTATCATACTTACAATTCGAAATTTCATTATACCTGTAGTTCCTGAATTGCTTTTCTCTGTGCTTCAATTATCTTCCTATTTTCTTGCAATTTCATTTCTTTCTGCTTCAACTCTGATTCTATATTCACTTTCCACTTTTTTATTTTTTCAGCTTCTTTGTACAATTTTGAATACAGTCTGCTCATTGGCTCTGAATTCTATTAAAATGAGTTTTCAAAATTCATTTTTCAAAATTTTAATAAAATCAAACTACAACTTCCTATCAAAAATATCCTATGGTGACCAGTTCTCTACCCCACATAGGCTCTAGCAGCATAATGAAAGCAAAGGCAGTTCTAGTTACTTCAGTAAAGCTATTAATGGTCACTGGACTAAGTTTGCACCTTGCTGATTAAAACCAAACGACTAAATTGTGCCTTGCTGAAAGTTAGAAACATTTCAAACAATAGAAGAATATATGGCTAGGATGAAAAAACTAAGTCACCCTGCAAGACATCTGGTAAGTTTTAACAATAGTTTTGAAACATTTGTAGAAACAATGTCAAGAATATGAAATTTAAAATATGACAAGAAAAAATAGTTTTGAACACAAAATATAACTTTCACTGAGATGAAGGTTTTACTCAGATTTTTTTTGCCTTTCTTTTAGTTCCCATTATACTGTTAAGGCCAGAGGGTTTTCTTGGTTTTTGGTAAAGGCTGGGGGGGGGGGGAAGGGGGCGTTATTTTGAGTGTTCATTGTATGCTTCTGCAGTACTGGGATCTAACACAAGAGCACTACCTATCACTGAGTTTTCCTTCCAATCGCTGTATTTTTCTTAGGTACACTGATTTCTGCTTAGTGGTAGTATTTTGTTATCAAAATATGAATAGATACCAAAATTTTAAATTCTGTTATACTATATTAGCCACAGCAATAAATATTTTAACACTTTATCAGGCCATGAAATTTTTTTCATTTAAAAGACACTTAGATCCACCAGTGGCTCATGCCTATAATCTTAGCTACTCAGAAGTATGAGATCTCAGGATAAACATTAAAAATCAACCTGGGAAGAAAATTAGTGAGACTCTCCAATTAACCACCAAAAAAGCCATAAGTGGGGCTTTGAATCAAGTGGTAGCGCAGTATCCTACAGCAAAAATAAAAAGTTCAGGGAAAGTATCTAGGCTCTAAGTTCAAGTCCCAGTATTGCACGCGCATGCACACACACACACACACACACACGCGCACACACACATGCACTTAGAGCTGGGCACTAGTGGCTCACACTTGTAATCCTAGCTATTCAGAGTTCGGAAGATCACAGTTGGGTGCCAACCTGGGCAGAAAACTCCTTGAGACTGTTATCTGCAATTAACCACCAAAAAGCTGGGGCTAGGGCTGTTGCTCAAGCATCAGAGTGTTATTTATGAGCATAAAAACTCAGGGACAATGTCCAAGCCCCTGTATGAACACAAAGCTAGATAAATATAAAGATAAAATAGATAACATTTAGTAGAGGGCATGCTCAAGTGGTAAAGCACTTGCTTATCAAGTTATGAGGCTATGAATATAAAACTTATAAATATAAAATTCTCCCCCTGAAAGACAATTATGTCTCGTGATTTTCATAATTAATATCAAATACATAATTTATCCAAAAAAAAAATTTTTTTGGCCAGTCCTGGGGCTTGGACTCAGGGCCTGAGCACTGTCCCTGGCTTCTTTTTGCTCAAGGCTAGCACTCTGCCACTTGAGCCACAGCGCTACTTCTGGCCGTTTTCTGTATATGTGGTGCTGGGGAATTGAACCCAGGGCCTCATGTATAGGAGGCAAGCACTCTTGCCACTAGGCCCTATCCCCAGCCCCCTATCCAAAATTTCTTGCACAACAAATCAGTCAAATGATCAATTTCATGTATCAGCTAAAAGATTATGCTGAGTGGGCTGGGAATAGGGCCTAGTGGCAAGAGTGCTTGCCTCTTATATATGAAGCACTGGGTTCGATTCCCCAGCACCACATATGTAGAAAGCAGCCAGAAGTGGCGCTGTGGCTTAAGTGGCAGAGTGCTAGCCTTGAGCAAAAAAGAAGCCAGGGACAGTGCTCAGGCCCTGAGTCCAAGCCCCAAAACTGGCCAAAAAAAAAAAAAAAAAAAGATTATGCTGAGTGCTGGTGGCTCATGCCTGTAATCCTAACTACTCAAGAGGCTGAGATCTGAGGATCTCAGATCAAATCCAGCCAGAGCAGAAATATCCATCTCTAATTAATCTCTCACACACACACACACACACACCTGGAACTAGAGCTGAGGCTCAAGTGATCAGGGCACTAGCCTTGAGCAAAAGAAGGTCAGGGACAGTGTCCAGGTCCTCAATTCAAGCTCGAGGACCGGCACCAAAAAAACCCAAAAAAGGAAATTTTGTAAAATGCTGGCTTCTCAACCTTTCCATATATTGTATTCACCTCCATTCTTCTATTCCCATGTTTGGTGGCTTATAATTAAGCTGCCCCCAAAGAAATGGATGCTTTCACAATCAAGAAAAATACAGAAGCCTAATGCTCCAGAGCAACCTGAAAAGAAAAAATCTTGGGCCTGGTTGTGAGGCTCTGTAGGAGAATGCTTGTCTACCAGGCACAAGTCCCTGGCTTCGATCTCCAGTAAAGAAAAGAGGGGGAAAGGAGAAGAGGGGAGGGGAAAAGACCAGGCAGGCAAGCAGACAGAGAGAGAGATAGAGAGGGAGGGAGGGAAGGAGGGCTTTAAAAGGATATTTAAAAAAAAAAAACTAGCCAAATAATCCTTTGGGAGCTTGAAAAAGACACATGTGATATTCCACATATGAGAAAATTAAGAAGAATGGGAAATCTGACCTCAAAATCGGAGTCTTTAAGTCCTTCCTGATAGTGGCAACTTCCAGAATTATCCACCTAAAAAGAAATGAGTGTTTTCTATAAGAAAATAGATGTTAGACTTTTCAGATAAGAGCAAAATAAATAATACCAGACAAATAATGCAACAATAACTAAAGACTTTTGTGTTCTTCTAATAAGCAATCATATCAAATACTCTATGCTTAACTGACCTTCTCCAGTATGGGCAAAAGATTAAGTTTTTGTAAAGCAGGATCTGCAAGATAAGAGACAACTACTATTAAATATGCTAATATATCATTTTTGTATCATGTCTAGCGCTAAGGGTAGACATAATGTTTTCAATAATTGGCAAAGAATATAATAAGATGATTCTATGTAAACCTATATATTGCTTCCCTAAGGCTCTTACCTGAATCAATGTTTTTCCCATTTTTGGAGATACTGGTCATTGCAAATGGAAAACCAAATTCATCTTCAATACATTTGTTGAAATTCTGAAAATATAAAGTTCTTAAATATATTGTTCCAAACCACCTAGAAACCCAGCAGTGTAACACACAAACATGTATATACTTACCTGCTTAAAGAAGACACTGTAATTTTAAGGTCTTTGCTATATATATACAATAGCTAAAAACTCTAGCTGCTTGAGAATGAGGAATCACCAAGGCACACCTGGGCAAAAATGTTCTGAACTAAAGGCTGGGCATCGCAGCATGTACGTGCTATCCCCAGTTACACAATACAGGCAAGTCCAGGCACAAATAGAGACACTATCTCAAAAATAACCAATTAAAAATTGCTAGGAGCATAGCACGTGCCTAGCAATCACTTAAGTTAACATACAACCCCCCACACACACTATTTTGATATGCAAATAGCGCATGTTAAATTTTAAGTATATTGTAAGATATGCTATATTTTAAGTATATTCACTACTAAAATAAATCTATATATATAACTAAACATATGTAATTATAAATAATTTAATACAATTATTCAAGACTAATTTCACTCATTAATAGCATGAAATATTAGTTGTTTCCTTAGATTTCCTTATTTTCCCCTCAAATTGAAAATTGTCTTCATTTAATAGCATTTTTTCAGTTTTTCATTTGGAATGTTAAGCCAATCTTTCTATGTAGTCTAGGCTGGTCTGAAACTTAAGATCCTCTGGCTCTGCTTCTCTAGTGCTGGGATTACAATTTTGTGCTACCACACCAAGCTCTGAATATATTTTTAAATGTGTATCTTGGCTGTAGCACTGATTAATTTTTTTCTACAATATATAAGTTAAAATATTGCTGGTAGCTCATACCTGTAATCATAGCTCCTCAAGAGACTAAGATTTCTGAGGATCACAGTTCCAAGCGAGACTGGGCAGGAAAAGTCAGTAAGACTCTTCAATTAACCACAAAAAGGCCAGAAGTAATGCTGTGGCTTAAATGATGCTAGCACTGAGCATTTAAAAACAGCTTCCAGGCCCTAAATTCAAGCCCCAAGACCAGCACACAAAACAAACAAAATGCACCAATCTACCTCCAATATAAAGTAATACACAAGTAAGCAATTTTTAAAAATTAATCCGTGGTATCAAAAGCTTTGTTTCACCTGAGAAACTTGGTAAAAGCTTCACTTTTTTTTTTGCCAGTCCTGGGTTTGAACTCAGGGCCTGGACACTATCCCTGAGCTTCTTCTGCTCAAGGCTAGTACTCTACCACTTGAGCCACAGCACCACTTGGCTTTTTCTATCTATGTGGTACTGAGGAATTGAACCCAAGGCTTCATGCATGCTAGACAAGCACTCTACCACTAAGCCACATTCCCAGACCAAAGCTTCACTTTCATAAGGGGATTTTCTTCTTTATCCTGTTGCCCAAAAAGCTCTGAGCAAAACCTCAAACTCAGAATACTAATTTATTGCCCCTATGTCAGCATTTATCCAATTCTTTGGAAATCTGCCTGATCTATATTTGACTGCCTTATTTTATATATCTTATAAATGGCCTCAGACTTCTTAAGGAAAGAAGCAAATAGATCCTACTATATATACAGAGTTCCACAGATAGTTATTAGATATTTAAGTAAATGATGTGTACACATACAGTAAGGCCCAAGGGTCCTACAGTGATGCAATTCAAAATCCTTGGGCAAACCAAGTTATGCTTATTGGGGGTGGGGGGGCGGATTATGAAAGCTGGACACCGGTGGCTCACATCTCTAATCCTAGCTACTCAGAAGAGTGAAATCTGAAAATCACAGTTCAAAGCCAGCCCAAGCAGGAAAATCCACAAACTCTTACCTCCAATTAACCATCTGAAAACCGAAAGTGGCGCTGTGGCCTGGAGCAAAAGAGCCTAGGGGCAGCGCTCACACCCTGAGTTCAAGCCCCATGACTTCTCTGAAACTGGCCCTTTGCCCGGTATTATGTACTTGCAATTGTCCACACCTGTTTTGCTCTGTATTATGTGGTTGCAATTGCTCACACCTGTTTCACTCTGTATTGCCCACACCTGTAATCCCCCAGGGAGCACTACATCCTGTCACCAGATGGTTTCCATTCTGGTCAAGAATCCCTGACCTGTTTGAAACCGGTTTCTGGACATTCCTTGAAGGTAATGAAAACGGTTTCTGGATATTTCTCGAAAGTAATGAACTGGTTCCTGGAGAGTTCGGGAAATTAACGAACCATTACAATTAGGCAAACTGAGAAATTCCTGTGGTTTGGGGGTTTAAAAACAGCCTTCTGAGATGGCTCCGGACTGCATCTTGAGATCCGGACCTCGAGTGCAGTCCTGGTGCGCAAGTACTTTCCAGCTGAATAAAATTCTTTCCATCTCCGAATGTCATCTAAGTGGTCTCACTGATTGTGACAGAAAGAAGGAAGAAAAGAAGAAAAGCTAGGAAGCAAAAACTGTAAAGCCAACAAGGACTCCAAAAAAAGACTCAAATGAAAATTTACCTTGAAGAAACTGGACTCCCCACCGGAGGTCTGAGGTTTCACAGCTGACACCTGACTGCTGCTTAGTCTTGGAGGCACAAACAACTTAAAGGGCTTTTGCATTTCCATTTTCTCTCCAGCAAATTACCTATTGGCTCCGGGAAGGGGCGGTGGAAAGCGTTACACTGCAACCTGAGGACAGCGCTGATGCTTCTTAAGATAAAGGTCAACTGGTGATGAGGGTCGCTCAGTTGCCCCGGCCCACAGGCCCCGGAACCCACGGTCAAGCCTCTCTGCCCCGCGGCCGGGCGCCTCACGCCCGCAGCTTGTCCACTGCGCCCACCCATCGGCCAGCGCCCCCATTTCTACGCAACCCTACTGTGAGCCCCTAACACACCCGCCGCCAGTCTTCCCGCCTCATTCCACCTGCCCGCCACCTTCCACCGCCCGCCGGACCCGTGCCGTCTGTGGGAGGACCTCCACCCCGAGCCCGTGCCGTCTGTGGGGGGAAGGGAGTCTTCCACGAGGGGCCCCACCCCACAGACCCCCGCATCCCCGGGTCCCCTGCAACCCATGCCCCTGCCCCTCGCCCCCTCCCCCGGGTACCCAGGAACGAACCAGCGCTCAGGCGCCGCCTCCAGCCTTCGCGCCTCCAGCCCTTCTGGCGCCAGTGTCGCGCGCGGCCTCCCCTCCCGCCCCGGCTGCCCCGCCCCACTCCGGATTCCATCTTGGGAAAAGGAACTCGAACACCTGCCTCTCACCTTCGAAGAACAAGCCGGAAGCACGGCGCGTTGCCCGCGTGGGCCGCTCTCTACCAGGACATGAGCGGACCCCGCGAGCCTTGGCCTGCGAGCCTCGGCTGCGGGCCTCCGAAAAGGCGGGAAACAGGTGCGGCTCCTTCTTCTGAGGGCGCCTGGCAGCTTAACGGTTATCCACAAGAATAACGGTCAATTTGGGCGAGCCACGCCCCGCGAGACCACGGGGTCTCGCGATACTGCCCCACCCCGGCCCGCCCCGCCCCCTGGCACTGTCATCTGGGGGTGGGGGGGACTCACCAGCGTTCTGGGAGCGGCTGCTAACCAGAATGGCAGGCCAAGGCACAGACCCGGAGCAGGTAGGTGGGCTGAGCGCGAAAAGACGAAACAATCCTCTGCCCCCGGCCCACAGTCTCGAAAAGTGTGCAAAGAACTGTGGCTTTGGGCGAACAATTCTTTTGACTGATGAAGTATCCGTCGGTTATGGTGAGGAGCAGAGAAGTTCCTGTCCTGGCAATCAGAAAGCAGAGAAAGAAACACAGGGGGAGGACCTGGCCCAAAACACACCTGTAATCATAGCAGCTCAGAAGGCTGCAATCTGAGGATGGAGATTTGAAGCCAACCAAGCAGGAAAGTCCCTGAGACTCAGCCTCAGTTAACCATCAAAAATCTGGAAGCACATGTTTATCGCTGCACAATTCACAATAGCCAAAATATGGAAACAACCCAGAAGCCCCTCCACAGATGAATGGATCCAAAAAATATGGTACCTATACACAATGGAATACTACATAGCAATTAGAAATGGTGAAATATTGGTATTCGCAGGGAAATGGTCAGAACTTGAACAAATAATGTTGAGCGAGACAAGCCTAGAACACAGAAAACAAAGGGGCATGATCTCCCTGATATATGACTGTTAAGATGGGGTGACGGGGAGACAGTAGAGACCAGGTCTGTGAAACAAAAAACCTCTTGTCAAATGGTATTTCCCACAGGTTTGGGTCAGAGACCCTACATTATGTAACTAAAACCAAACAACTACTCAACATATAACGGTCAAAAATTGACCTCTCAGTGGATCACAATAGCTCAAAAGCTATGTATGTACGTTCATATAAGACTATTGTCAACATACTACTGTAGACATTACATTTAAAGACCTAGGCGAATTTTCTTTGGCGTAGGCCATGTGGCTCCTGTATATGTTCTTTTTTTTTTTTTTTTTTTTTTGGCCAGTCTTGGGCCTTGGACTCAGGGCCTAAGCACTGTCCCTGGCTTCTTCCCGCTCAAGGCTAGCACTCTTGCCACTTGAGCCACAGCGTCGCTTCTGGCCGTTTTCTGTATATGTGGTGCTGGGGAATCGAACCTAGGGCCTCGGGTATACCGAGGCAGGCACTCTTGCCACTAGGCTATATCCCCAGCCCCATCTGTATATGTTCTTGGTACATTGTGTATTGTATATATGTCTACCTGACCTAGGGAAGGTAAAGAAAAACACGGTGTAAGATAACACAAGAAATGTACATACTGCCCTACTATGTAACTACCCCTTTTGCACAACACCTTGTCAAAAAAATTTGTTTAATTAATAAATTAAAAAAAGAAAAAAAAATCTGGAAGCAGAACTGTGGCTCTAGCAGTAGAGCACTAGCCTTGAGCAGAAAAGCCTTGCAAGAGCAGGAGCTTGAACTCAGGGCCTGGGCACTGTCTCTGAGCGCTGTTGCTCAAGGCTAGTGCCCTAACAGTTCATCCACAGCTCTTCCTCCAGTTATTTGGTGATTAATTGAAGCTAAGGATCTCGGATCTCAGGGACTTTCCTGCTGGAGCTGGCTTTGAATTTTGCTCCTCAGATCTCAGTCTCTGAGTAGCTGGGATTACAGGTGTGAGCAAACAGCATGCAACTTTCCCTTCTGTCCTGTATATCATTACATGTGTATGTTAGGAAACTGGAGGAGAGACAACAGGGTGGAGTCAACTCTTAACAGGCCAGGACTGTTTATTGAGGCACAGAAGCCAGGGGCAGCAACCTTTTGCAGGATGAGGTTATTCAAGAAGTGAGGGTTGCAGTTTGGCTTTTATGGGGTCTAAGCAAGGAAACAGGTTATTGAAAGACTATTAGGGCTGAGGGAGGTGGGAATTTTCAGTTAGGCCCACAGTGTAATATTTACAGTCAGGCTTAGGTCAGATTTTCCTGCCTGTGTCAAGCATGCTCATGCATACCTGGTGTTTTGCCTGGGATAGTATGGTGGGAGTCAATCCTTCAGTATACAAGTCTGATTTCCTACCTAAAAGGAAATGTTTATCTTTGCCTTCTTTTAGTAGTCAGTAGAAGACCCACATTATGGTCAGGACTACAGGTTTAGGGTAGTGAATGTTTGTTGAGAATCTATGATTAAAGTATGCTGTTAGCTGGGCATTGATGATTCACGCCGGTAATCCGAGCTACTTAGGAGGCAGATAGCTGAGGATGGCAGTTGAAAGCCAATCCAGGCAGGAAAGCCCATGAGAATCTCTAATCAACCAGCATGAAGCCGGAGTGGAGCTGTAGCTAAACTGATAGTCATCTAGCCTTGACCAAAAGAGCCAAGGCCATACCAGCACACATCCTAAAGAATTAAGTTTTGTGAGGAACAAACCCATCAACTTAACCCTACATCTAGGCCCAGCACGTCCGTAGGGTCGCGAAGGGAAGGCTAGACTTCTACTGCGCACGCGCAACTCCACTGCGGAAGCGCCTTGTGAAGGATCCCGGAAGTGACGCGTAGAACCCTGAGGTCGGTTCCGGGAGCTCTGACGTCGGTGTGCGGGGCCGGGCTGTTGTGGTCCGGCGCTATGAGCTGCACCATCGAGAAGATCCTGACGGACGCCAAGACGCTACTGGAGAGGCTGCGGGAGCACGACGCGGCCGCCGAGTCCCTGGTAGACCAGTCCGCGGCGCTGCACCGGCGAGTGGCCGCCATGCGGGAAGCGGGCTCGGCGCTTCCCGACCAGGTCAGGCGGAGGCCTGTACGCCGGTGCCGCGGGGCGGGGACGGGGACGCGGACGGGGACGCGGGCGGCGGCGGGCTCAGCCGTAACTGGCTCCGACCCGAGCGCGTCGACCGGGGCCGACGCCTATCAGTTCCATTCCAGTGCTGCCACCCTTGCTGTTTACACGCTCTTCTGTCTGCCATCTGTCTATCCAGTATCAAGAGGATACATCCGACGTGAGAGACATTGCCAAATACAAACCTCACATTCTGCTGTCCCAAGAGAACACACAGATTAGAGACTTGCAGCAGGAAAATAGAGGTTAGTCAGATCTGTTGTGTAGTTACTATATTGGGCTTCCCCCCCCCCCCCTTTTCAAGTCTGGCAGTAGTTTGAAAGTTGTTACAAAACCGCCTTAAAAGTTCACAGAAGTGCACATTGTTTATCTATGATCATTGCTTTTGATTGTTGAGTTCTCTAATAACAGTATGTCACATGAACCTTCTTAAGATTATCTGACTGCTTTTGCATTCACACACATCACATATGGCTTGGTGTGTGTGTGTGTGTTTACGTGTACGTGTACGTGTACGCACGTGCATGCATGCATGCCAGGCCTGGAGCTGGGACTCAGGGCCCGGGCGCTGCCCTTGAGCTTTATCGCACAAGGCTAGGGCTCTACCACTTTGAGCCACAGCTCCAATTCCTATTTTCTTTGTGGTTAATTGAATATAAAGAATCTCCTGGACTTTGCTACTGGCCTGGAACCATGGTCCTCAAATGTCAGCCATGTGAGTGGCTAGGATTACAAGTGCAAGGCCTTGATGCCCACCTGGATTTTTTTAAAGGTGGAGGCTTGTATAACAAGAGTTCCTATTCTCAAGGGCCTAAAATTTAAATTCTAGGATGCAAATTGTAGTTGAAATTGAAGGTTTTATGCAGTCTTTTGCAAGATGGAAGAGCAGAATTATATTCTCAGTTATATATTCTTAGGGCTGATAATGATATAATAGTTGTATACCAGATTACAGCTTTCACACCTATCATTTTGCTAGGTTTCTGCTTAGGTTATCATATCTTCATTTCAAGGTAAACAAATCTATTACTTACACAATGCAAGTGAGAAATAGAATCTGACCTGGGATGCAGCTCAGTGACAAAGCACTTGCCCAGCAAGCATGAGGCCCTGATTTGATCCCCAACACTGAAAAAGAAAAATAGGGCTGGAGAAACAAATTAAATGATCTATTGCTTATGAGTGTTAACCACAGAACCCATGCATTCTAACTGTACATCTTGTTATTTCTCAGACTAGGCTGCCTCTCCTAAAAAGTTACTTTTCATAGAGGCCTGTTTATTTTTATGGACTTAGATACTGGCTCATTACTGTGAATTAAAAGTAACTCATGGGGTTTCATAAAATGCCCAAATGCTTAGTTTGGAGACTGGGAGTATTCCTCAGAAGGCTTCCCTAGGATGCTTGGCTGGGTGAGCGCTCTCTCACAGACATCGCTGCCATTTTGTTTTATTGTTTTGTCAGAGCTGTGGATTTCCCTGGAGGAGCACCAGGATGCTTTAGAACTTATCATGAGCAAGTACCGGAAGCAGATGCTACAGTTAATGGTTGCTAAGAAAGCAATGGATACAGGACCAGTCCTCAGAGCTCACCAGTCTCACTCTGCAGTAAGAAACACTGATAAATCAATTCTAGAGCTGACTTTATATTGCAAGACTGTTTTAGTTTGTGTACTTGGTTTTGTTTTGTTGAAAAAGTATTTCTTTCAAGTTTATCATACTTGTTGATTTTGCTGTACCTTTCTGAAGATAGAAATAGGGAGAAAGGGCTGAGGGGATGCTCAGGTCCTCCTGAGTAAGGTTAAAGTTGTTCTTCACCCCCATCAAGATCTGTTTTCAGGGCTGGGAATATAGCCTAGTGGCAAGAGTGCTTGACTCATATACATGAAGCCCTGGGTTCGATTCCCCAGCACCACATATATAGAAAATGTCCAGAAGTGGCGCTGTGGCTCACGTGGCAGAGTGCTAGCCTTCAGCAAAGAGAAGCCAGGGACAGTGCTCAGGCCCTGAGTCCAAGGCCCAGGACTGGCAAAAAAAAAAAAAAAAAAAGATCTGTTTTCATCATGATAAGGGGTTTGGGAGGAGACAGAGGCTCGTTGTGATGACCTTAAGGTCAGCCTGGGCTACAGAGCAAAGTCAATTCATCCAAAATACCTGTTAATTTTGAAGAGGCACAGGAAACACTTGGCTGGTGGTTATATTTACATTTTACTGAACTAAGTATCTTGATTGTAAGAAGCAAGACCTATAAGTTTCTTCATTGTAAGAAGAATAGTTTCTGGATTACACAGGCCAGCAATAAATCATTATTAAATTATTGCTATTAGAAAAACACAGTTTTTATAAGAAGGCATCCTTTCCATACCTTGGTTGCTTGTAATTTAATTGGGAGAATGAGTAATTGTTTTCAGTTGTGGAATGCTTCTCAGTTTGTATTATGTAATCTTGTATTCATAGATGGCAGCTTCAGCCAGGTGCTGGGGGCTCATGCCTATAAGCCTAGTTACTCAGGAGACTGAGATCTGAAGATTGTGGTTCAAAGTCAGCTCAGACAGACAAATCTGTGAGATTCTTATTTCCAATTAGCCAGCATAAAGCTAGAAGTGAAGGAGTGGCTTAAGTGATGGAGCACCAGCCATAAGTGAAAAAAATAAGGAAGAGTGTGAGGCCCTGGGTTCAAGCTCCATTACTGGTATATGCACACAAAAATAGATTAAGCCTCAATATTTGCAACTGTAAAAGATAAGTTACATCTTAGATTCCTTTGGATACATATTACTGACTTAAATGTTTTAGAGGAAAGGAATATTTTAAACATCTGAATGGCTTTCATATAAAAGCAAAAGGTAAATATTTTCTGTGGTCCAGAGAAGAAAACTTGGAAAGCAGAGTTTTGCTCATGTAGGTATACATTCTGAGAAATCTATCCAAAGATAAGGCATCTTGTACTTTGGTAAGCTTCTTACCAATAAACGTATTGAGACAAGATCTTACTATGAAATCCAGGCTGACTTCAAACGTTTCTCTTGCCTCAGCCTCCTGAGTGCTAGGATTACAGGCATGTGCCACTACACCCAGCTAAAACTGATATTTTGGAAAATTATGTGTGAATATCAGAAGCTTATTGTATATCATGTACTGTATTAGATTTTAGTGTAACTTCTATAGCATAGATTAAATGAACATTTTCAGCTCATTAACATGTTAATTTTTAAGGTATATTATAATAAATGTTCAAAAATCAAAATGCACATGTTATTGTGTTCTTCATATCTATTCAAAAGAATTTTCCATTTAACATTTTTCACAGGCAATTGAGAGTCAAATCGACAGAATCTGTGAAATGGGAGAAGTGATGCGGAAAGCAGTTCAGGTAGATGATGACCAGTTTTGTAAGGTGCAAGAAAAGCTAGCCCAACTAGAGGTAAGGTGATTGCACAATGTTCTTTTTTTCTTTCTTTCTTTCTTTTTCCTTCTTTGGCAGTACTGAGATTGGACTCCAGGGCGTTGCTTGAGATTGCTAGGCTGGCACTCTACCTCTGAGCTTTTCAGGGTAGGTCGGTTGTGGAGCTTGAACTCTAGGCCTGGGCACTGTCCCTGAGCTCTTCACCTCAAAACTAGTGCTCTACCACTTGAGCCACAGTGCCACTTCCAGTTTTCTGGTGGTTAATTGGAGATAAAAGTCTCACTGACTTTACTGCCTGGGCTGGCATTTGAACTATTATCCTCAGATCTCAGCCTCCTAAGTAGCTAGGATTACAGGCATGAACCACCTGTGCCCAGTTTCTCTGAGCTATTCGTTAGCCCTGTTTGGGGGTTTATTTTTAGGTTAGTTTCTAGCTTCCTACTGGGCATGCACAGGACTGAAATCTGCCTACTTACTGCCCAGCCATGCACTGAGAAGCAAGCATGTGACCTCTTCTACTCCAGCCTTCCTTGAATCACAATCATCCCAATCTCAATCTCCCAGCCAACTAGGTCTACAGGCATGAGCCACCAGCATCAGCTGTTTCACAATTTTTCAGTTTCCAGACAGTATGGGAGGTAAAACCATCACTATCTTTATCATAAGACCCCAGATAGGATCTTACCAAACAAGTCTAGAGCTGTGGATTCTCTTGTTTCTGTCTCCCTGTGTTCACTGTATTGATATTTTCTGTGTGCTCATGATTTAAAATTAAAGTTCCTAGCCAGACATTCATGTCTCAAACCTTTAATATTAGCTAACCAGGAGGCTAAGATCTGAGGCTCAAGGTTCAAAGCCAGGCCTGGCAAACAAATCCAAGAGATTTTTATCTCCAGTTAACCAACAAAAAACCTGGAAGTAGGGGTGTGGCTTAAGTGGTAAAATGACAGCTAAGACTGAAAAAGTTGATGGCGGTCCTGAATTAAAGCTCTAGTACCATTGAGTACTCTTGGATCACACCAACTCCACTTAGGAGGCTGAGATCTGAGGATCCTGGTTCAAAGCTAGCTGGGCGGAAAAGTCCATGAGACTCTTTTATCCCCAAGTAGCACAAAAGCTCAGGGTCAGTGCCGAGCACTAGAGTTTAAGCTCCACAACTGACCAAAAAAATAAAGCCCTAAGCACATATACACACAGAAAAATTCCTTCTTGATACCCTTTTTTATGAAAAGAAATGCAGTGAAGCATAACCAATGAAAATGTAAACCATGTTTTGGCTAGAAGTTGAGAGAGAATGGAAGGAACAAGTTTTAAGCACCAAAATCCCTCATCTACCAGAATAGGAAGTCAGATAATATCTAAAATTGATGTTCAGGAAATAGCATTATTGGCAAATTGTTTGGAAATACAAAAGTAAATACCAAAATTAATGAAGTGTTAACCAAGCATGGTAGTGTGCACACTTATAATCCTAGCCCCCAGGAGACTGAAGAATCATGACTTTCAGGGCTATGTAATGAAAGTGTTAAAAAAAAAAAAAAAAAACACCAAAAACCTTGGTCCTTCACACAGCAAGGGTGCTTTCCTTTCGGCCATGGCATCAGCTTTGAGTGCCATGAATTCGCAGCTTCTGTAAGAACTATAGTAGTTGCTGGTCTTCCCAAGAACCTTGTTAGTAATCAGTTATTGGCCACATTTGTGAAGAGTCACTTCCAAGATATTAAGAATGAGGGTGGCAATGTTGAATCTGTGATCTATCCAACAAGAACCAAAGGAGTTGTATATGTAACATTCAAAGAAAAAGAAGTTGCAGAGAATATTATGAGAAAAAAGAAACATTGCCTAGATAGGAAAGCCGGACATGCTCACCTCACAGTCTCTCACCTGAGTGAGCAAGTTCTCAGCTGTAAAAGGCTCTTCTGGATCTCTCCATTTCTTGGAGTCATTTTGTACTAGAAAGGCTGGACATGGATCTAGAAAAGGAAAACCACACTTTATACTTCAGGCCTTTGAACCTGGTGGAAGAATCCATGTGGAAGGATCACTTCTCCCTCTCAAGAAGCTCAGTGAGTCTTTGCTAGCAAAAGCACTTTCTCTTTTAGAAAAAAGTAGGTATTTCTCCAGGGAAGGGAGAGAATGGAATAGACAGAGGCCCCAAAGGCAGCCAGAGATAAATGCCCACTCAGTAGCCACACTCAAGACTCTCGTTCCTGTATCTGCACAAAGCACAGAAACAATAGTGCTTGACACAGATGTTTACCTTTACCTCAGACAGAAGTGTGAGGTTTATGAAAACATTGCACAGATTTTGTATTCACATTCAGGAAAGGGTGAATGATGAGCTCACTACCATTTGTCTAAGAGATGCATGGGCAGCACCCAGCAAGTGAGGCAGCTCATCAAGGAGCAGTACAGGATCTTCACCTGGAGCTCAGAAAAGAGACATCTCTTTTTTCTTTTCTTTTTTTTCTTTTTCTTTTTTTTTTTTTTTTTTTTTTGCGAGTCCTGAGGCTTGAACTCAGGGCCTGGGCACTGTTCCTAGCGTCTTTTTTGCTCAAGGCTAGCACTCTACCGCCTGAACCACAGCACCATTTCAGGCTTTTTCTGTTTATGTAATGCTGAGGAATTGATCCCAGGGCTTCATGCATGCTAGGCAAGCACTCCACCACTAAGCCACATTCCCAACCTGAGACATTTCTTTTGGAAGGAAAGACAAGAGAGAAAATGATCATACCCAGGCATGTAAACTACTACGTTCAAAGTACCTGGAGGTTCTGGTTAATGTTTACAGCATACACACTGACATTATAGGGTCATATTCTGACACTTAGCCTGTTTAAAAAAGAGGTCATGAGAGAAACTGGGCATGTTCTCTCTGATATGCAGAAATTAGATCTGACAGACACCAGGATATGGTAAATTACACAAGATTCTAGATATTTACACACAGACCAAAAGAGGATTTTCTTAGGAGAGAAAGGTGCAGTGCCTAAGTGCCTCTTCATATTTATATAAAATGCATACGAACTAGATTTTTTTTTGTTTTCAATGATTCTTCTTTACCTTGTATATGGTATATTCAAATATACATCATTGGAAGGATGATGGGGAGGGTGAAAAAGTACAGCACTGAAGCTCAGTGAACACCTATGAAAGTGAACTGTACAACTTGTGGGTGGAGACAGGGTGGGACAGGAGGGACTGGGAGAGAGTAAGAGAACAGAAGACACTAAAAAAGGAAATGTACTCATGACCTGATTCCCTATGTACATCATCTCTATAGTAACAGTAGATTAATAATTTAAAAGAAGTCATGAGGTTATTAATAGGCCAAATAGCGAGTTTGTGAAATGTTAGCCATAGTGACAGTAGTAGCTGCTTTCCTTATTGAGTAGTGGCAGTGCCCTGCTTGGTATTAGATTGATTTCATTCTTAGTGGCTGTCTTCATTGTGGTGCTTATTGTCTCCATGTTATAGAGGAGAAGCAAGGATGGCTTAGAGAAGCTAAAGCTTTTACCTCAAGTTAACCAGCTGACAAGGAATGGGGTTAGGGCTTAATGTTGTCTATCTAAAAAGAAAGATACTACCTAAATAAAATCTATCTAAATTAGAAAAAAAAAATTTAAGGTGAGCGCCAGTGGCTTATGCTTGTAATCCTAGGTCCATGGGAGGCTGAGATCTGAGGATCATGGTTCAAAGCCAGCCCAGGCCATAAAGTCCATAAGTCTTTTCATCTTCAGTTAATCATCAAAAAGCCAGAAGTGTAGCTATGGCTCAAGCAGCAGAGCACTAGCCTTGAGCTTAGCTCAGGGACAGACACCAGCACATACATAAATTCAAACACAAATCTTGAATGGCAACTCCTTTGTATAACTACTTTGAGATACTAAAAGTATTTTGTCTTACATTCTTTTTTTTTTCCATATATGTGGTGCTGAGGAATCGAACCCAGGGCTTCATGTATACAAGGCAAGCACTCTACCACTAGGCCACATTCCCAGCGCCTATCATGTATACGAGGCAAGCACTCTTTCCACTAGGCCATATCCCCAGCCCTTTCTTACATTCCTAAAGGGGAAGTACAAAGCCAAAGAACTGTTGGATTTACACTGCGTTTCAATCATCTTACAAGCTTGAGTGTTGATTTTGTGCACTTGTGTGTGCACGTATGCCACTTCTGGGCTTAAATTCAGGGTGAGTGCCCTCATAGCAAAATTTAGGAATCCATCTCAAAAATAAACTAAAGCAAAAAAGTTATCTTAATCTGTCATAAATGAATGAATGAATGCCAGGCGCCAGGCACTTATGTCTGTAATCCTAGCTACTCAGGAGGCTGAGATCCGAGGATAGCAGTTCAAAGCCAGCCTAGGCAAGAAGTTCGTGAGACTCTTATCTCCAATAAACAGCTCAGAAAAGATCAGAAGTGGTGCTATGGCTCAAGTGGTAGAGGCTAGCCTTGAGCACAGGGAGGCTCAGGGATAGCCCCCAGTTCCTGAGTTCAAGCCCCAGAACTGGCAAAAAAAAAAAAAAAAAAAAACTGCCAGAAATTTTCTCTGGGCACATGTGGCTCATGCTGTAATCCTTGACATTCCAGAGGCTAAGGTCTGTAGATTGTAGTTTAAAACCACCCCTGGCAAGAAAGTCCATGAGACCTATCTCCAGTTAAGCACCAAAACTGGAAGTGGAGCTGTCAAGTGGTATAGTGCTAGCCTTAAGCAAAAAGATCAGGGACAACATTCAGGCTTTGAGTTCAAGGACTGACCCCCAAAATAAAAATAAACTTTATTTTATTTTTTTGTCTTCCCAGCTCACAACTGTTTCTTACAGGAATGTCTTTTTCATTTTTGTTTTTTCAGCTTGAAAATAAGGAACTTCGAGAGTTACTGTCCATCAGCAGTGAGTCTCTTCAGGTCAGAAGGGAGAACTCAGTGGACCTTGCTTCCCAGCCCATCAAATAGTGGATGAAACATGCCTGAAGATTGTCTATCAAGGGAGGAAGGAAGGAAGGGACTGTCTTCCCACTGGAGTACTGTCTGTTCACTGTGTTGCCCTATACTTGATTTCATTTTGCTTCAAAGTATCAGGTGGCAATTTAGAGTTCCCAAGTCAATATTGGCTATCCACAAAAGTTTTGGAGTGTAGTAGAATCTACAGTGAGTCTCACCATTCTTTTATCTGAGAAACAACTCAAATGTTTATTTCTAGGACCTCAATTTATATATTATCTCTAAAGCTGAATATTTTTAGTCATTTTATTTCATATATAATTGTAAAATACACTTACGGGAACTTCTACGAGATTAACCTTTGTAAATCTGTTTGGCATAAATATGGATTTTTTTTGTTGCTTTTGTCAAGGGTAATCTGTTTCTGTAGAACTAGATTGGCAAATTCTCTAATTTGTGATGTCATTCACCTGTGAAGTTTCAGCTCTCTCTGGTGCTAGGAACTGGCACCTTGTGGTCAGGTGTCCTTACTCTTAAATAGAGAGAAGTTATATCTAGTCCCTAGGAACACACCTGCAAATCAGTCAGCTGTTTCTTCTTCCCATTGTTAGTACAGACATTGCATCAGTCAGACTGCTGAGGAGCTTGCCTATATATATGTGCACACACATGTGCACAGTCCACATACCACAAGTAGCTTTTATCTGTATGATTAAATGTAAATAGTGTTTAATCTTGACCTTAGTTTACCTTGTGAGCATATCATAGATGTACCCACTTCATAGTTCTTTGGTACTTTATCCCACTATTTAAGTTATATGCAACTGTGATAGTTTAAAACTGCCACTAGTAGGGGCTGGGAATGGCCAGAGGTGGTACTGTGGCACAAGTGGCAGAGTGCTAGCCTTGAGCAAAGAGAAGCCAGAGACAGTGCTCAGGCCCTGAGTCCAAGTCCAGGACTGGCAAAAAAAAAAAGATGCCACTAGTAAGATATATCATTACTGGCACTGGTTTTTAAGTCTCTTTTTTACATGAAAGCATTTTTAATAAATTATTGCATTCACAATGCTGTGCAGGCAACAGTAGAGCATTGAGATTTAAACACTGGGTAGTAGCTGGGCATGGTGGCTCATAACTGAGATCTGGGCAGTTTGAAGCCAGCCTGGGTAGGAAAGTTGGTGACCTTCATTTAACCAGCAAAAAGCCAGAAGTGGAGCTGTGGCTCAAGAGGTAGAGCACTAGCCTTGAGCACAAAAACCAAGCAAGGGCTCCAGATTTTGAGTTCAAACCTCATTATTGGCACAAGAAAAGTAAAAGAGGTAAATCTATATCTAGATAAATAAGTAGGTTCACCATCAGTTTCTATGGTCTTAGTTCATTTGCATTTCAAATGAGTTATTTGCAGGCTGGTGATGTAGCTCAGTGGTAAGTGCTCACTTAGCATGCATGAAAACCTCAGTTCAGTTCCCAGTACCACAAAAAGATTTAATTGCCAGTTTGCAGAAAGTAAAAGATTTACTTGCTAGTGTTCTGAGTGATCTGAAATTTCTTTTACTCCTTAACCTCACAAAAGAGTAGCAAATTGATGTTGCCCTTCTCTTAATATCAGCAAAGGAAGCTATGTAATGTGGACTGTCTGCCCAGCAGTGGAGACAGGTCTTTGAAGCAACCTTTGGATGGCTTTAGAGATTTTGCAACTTTTCATCTGCTGGATGGCCTAGACATCTTAAGGGGAAAAGAAAAAAACTTGAAAATTACTTTTAATAAAATTATTTGTACCAGGCGCCGGTAGCTCACGCCTGTAATCCTAACTACTCAGGAGGCTGAGATCTGAAGATCACATTTAAAGGCAGCCCAGGCAAGAAAGTCTGTGAGACTTTTACCTCCAATTAACCACCAGAAAACTGGAAGGGGCACTGTGGCTCAAGTGGTAGATCGCTAGTCTTGAGCTGAAGAGCTCAGGGACAGCACCTAGGCCCAGAGTTCAAGCCCCACAACTGAAAAAAAAAATCATCTGTGTATGTGCCAGGTGTAGTGGTGTACATGTGTAATCGTAGCAATCAGAAGGAAGAGATAAGAAAATCACAAATCAAGGGTAGTCTGGACTACATAAGTTCCAAGCCAGCCTTGTGTAACTTAGCAAGACTGTCTTGTTTTTAAAATGGTCATTTTGGGGCTGGGAATATGGCCTCGTGGCAAAGAGTGCTTGCCTCCTATACACAAAGCCCTAGGTTTGATTCCCCAGCACCACATATATAGAAAATGGCCAGAAGTGGCGCTGTGGCTCAAGTGGCAGAGTGCTAGCCTTGAGCAAAAAGAAGCCAGGGACAGTGTTCAGGCCCTGAGTCCAAAGCCCAGGACTGGCAAAAATAAATAAATAAAATAAAATGGTCATTTTAAATTTTATTGTTGTTTTAGAGGTAACATACAGTGGGTTACTTTTATATATGTCAGGTAATAAATACATTTCCTTTCGATTAGTGTCATCTGTTCCCTCTCCTATCCCCTTCCTCCCATCTCCACCTGTGAGATGCATAGTTCATGAACATCAGTCCCAATGCAGCCAGTGCACTCAACTGCTGCATTCTCACCCTTTTTCCTGATTCTGTGACTTCCCCACAACCTTCTACAGATGTGTACATGAGTACACCATGTGTATATAAAGAGTAGAGTCATCAGAAAAAGCAATAAAAATCTTTTAAAGTTAGCCTGAAATACCTATCATTAAGAGTGTTGGCAAACAGTTTTATAAACAGCCATGCATGTACACATTCTATCACTATTTGGTGGGTTTTTTGCTGGTCCTACGGCTTGAACTCAGCCTGGGCTCTGTCCCTGAGCCTCTCTGTGCTCAAGGCTAACACTTGAGCTACAGCACCACTTCTGACTTTTTTTGTTTATGTGGTACTGAGGAACCAAACCCAGGGCTTCATGTATGCTAGACAAGCACTCTACCACTAAGCCACATTCCCAGCCCTGCACTTTTTTAAAGGTAATATTTGTCAGAAAAGAATACAGATGGCATTAAAATACATTACCAAGCATAATGACTCATTGCCTGACTTTAGAATTGAATGTTGCCAGTACTAGGGCTGATGGCGAAGCTCAGTGGATCAGGGATTAGCACAAACCCTTGCTCAACCTGTAGTAGCACAAAAGCAGAATAGGAAATTCACCATTGTTTTGCATTTATTTCAGCTTGTCTTGCCCTGCATCTCTTTTTAATAGGGCTTGTTTTTTGTTTGTTTATTTGGTTGGTTGGTTGGTTGGTTGGTTTTTTTGGTGCCAGTCCTGAGGCTTGAACTCAGGGCCTGGGCACTGTCCTTGAGATTCTTTTTCTCAAGGGTAGCATTCTACCATTTGAGCCACAGCTACTGCCACTTCCAGTTTTTTCTAAGTAGTTTATTAGAGATAAGATTCTCATGGCCTTTCCTGACTGGACTGGCTTTGAATTTCAACCCTCAGATCTCAACCTCTTGAATAGTTTAAGATTATAGTGTAATCCTAGCTACTGGAAGCTGAGATCTGAGGATTGTGGTTCAAAGCCAGCCTGGGCAGGAAAATCCATGAGTCTTGATATCTCCAATTAACCACCAGAAAACCGGAAGTGGCGCTGTGGCTCAAAGTGGTAGCCCCATGACCCACAAAAACAAACAAAAATATATATACACACACACACAGAGAAGTGTGAGCTACCAGTACCTGCCTATTAATAGTTTTAATCACACTGGTTTTAAAAAAAATATTTAACATATGTATCCCTAAAATAACCTATTTTTTAGTTTTGTTTCTGTATGGAGTTCATAGGAATGAGATACTATATAATCTAGGGACTCTTTGTATATAGCTGTCATTTATGTTTGTTGATATGTATTTCATTGTGTGATTATTCATATATTGTGAAGAAGTACATAACCAGGTTGGAGTAGAGTTCATTGGTGGATGTACACCCAATGTGTGAGGCCTTAAATTCAATCCAAGACACAACACATACACATATAATGATGAAATATATATATTTTTAATCTGTTAATATCTGACTTTTTAATTCTCCAGCTACCTCATTTATGTTAACCACATTTCAAAATAAGCTATCACCTTTCCCATTTTTGGACATGTCACTGGGATGCCCCACAGCAACTTGGAGAGTGAATTAAGGATTCCTACCCCAGTATCGGGAAAGCAGACCATGCTAACTCTGAAGTGCTTAAGAAGAGGCAGAACGGGGCTGTGGCTATGGCCTAGTGGCAAGAGTGCTTTCCTTGTATACATGAAGACCCCAGCACCACATATACAGAAAACTGCCAGAAGTGGCGCTGTGGCTCAAGTGGCAGAGTGCTAGCCTTGAGCAAAAAGAAGCCAAGGACAGTGCTCAGGCCCTGAGTCCAAGGCCCAGGACTGGCAAAAAAAAAAAGAGGCAGAGCTCTATAGTTCCAACTAGCTACCCCAGCATGCAACTTTCTCCTTGCTTCCAAGAGCCATGTGTTGCATTAGTGGGTGGGTTTCTATATGCTAGTGATGCTGAGAATCAAATTTCATAATCTCCAGAATGAAAATAGGTATTTCATAGGGTTTGTGATGTGTTGATTACAAGCATATGCAAAGTTGGTTTGCATTCCTGGAGAATGTCATCTCAGTATTTCAATTAACAAAGGGCCATTTGGGGGGCTGGGAATGTGGCTTAGTGGTAGAGTGCTTACCTAGCATGCACAAAGCCCTGGTTCGATTCCTCTGCACCACATACATAAACAGAAAAAGCCAGAAGTGGTGCGATGGCTCAAGAGTGCTAGTCTTGAGCAAAAAGAAGCCAGGGACAGTGCTCAGGCCCTAAGTCCAAGCTCCAGAACTGGCAAAAAAAAGGGGGGGAGGGAGAGGTGGCATTTGAGAAAACACTAGTCATTTGGGCTGTTTTCACTGAGTTTTCCATTGGCCAGCAGCAAATTGTGTGCCTGTGGCTCACACATGTAACCCTAGCTACTCAGGAGGCTGAGATGGCAAGATCTCTGTTCTAATATTTCGAGACAAGGTTACATTCTAAGGTTCTGGGTGGACATGAATTTACAGGGGACCCTATTCAACAAATAAGAATTCCAAAGTGTGACCCCCCCCAGCAAACAGCAGTATTTGGTTACAAAGGGAACATAGTGGGGGTTTTCTCAGAGCCTTTCCTGTATAGGCGTCCTCCTGAATAGCTAGAATTATACACAAGATCAAAAATAATGGAAAATCCTGGAAGATACCCACAGATTAAGGGAATATATTTGAAGGTCTTCTCCCTTTCCCTCATTAGGCAATGGTAAGGCCAATGTCATTAGTATTCTTCCAAATGAAGGCATGCTTCACCAAACTGGGGTTCTGTTCTGAGAAACATCCTGGTGTGAATGCCACAGTACTTACACAGACCTACTGGGACAGGTAAAAGACTTGACATGGCTTCTTGCTATAAATGGAAGTGTGAGATCACAGCCAGCTTAATCCAGCACACTGACATACAGTAATTTGTTTTATAACTGAGGGAGTACACTAAATGATTTTTTTTAAAAAAGGATAGTGAATACATAAACCAGCAACACAGTGATGTTACCATTTCAGTTATTCACTATACATAATTGTATGTGCTAAGCTTTTATGGAACTGGCAGTACAGCACACTGACATACAGTAATTTGTAATGGGGGAGTTCACTAAATGATGAAAAAAGGATAGTAAATACATAAACCAGCAATATAGTGATATGTTAGCATTTCAGTTATGCACTATACATATCATAATGTGCTAAGCTTTTATGGGACTGGCAGTGCAGGTTAATCAAACCAAAAACTTAACTATGGCTGAGACATCACTAGGCATAGGACTTTTCCAACTTCTCATGGGACCATCTTCATATCTGTGGCCAAACTTGACAGAAAGATCATAATGCAGCACAATTGTAGTACACAATCTCAACTGTGTCAAGAGAAAACATCAGGGCTGGGAGTAGGGCCTAGTGGTAGAGTGCTTGCCTCATATACATGAATCACCACATATGTAGAAACAGTCAATGTGGATGAGAACTAACCAGTGAGTGTCAAGTAAAGCTATAAAATTACAACAACAAAAAAGAAAAGAAAACTAAAGTGAGGGAGCTATAATCCTATAATCTCAGCTACTTAGGAAGCTAAGATTGGGAGGATCTCAGTTGGAGGCCAGTTCAGGCAAAAAGTTCCTAAGACTCCATTCCAACTTTAAAAAAAAAAAAAATGGCATGGTACTGTGCCTTGCCTTTTTTTTTTTTTTTTTTTTTTCCAGTCCTGGGCCTTGGACTCAGAGCCTGAGCACTGTCCATGGCTTCTTTTTGCTCAAGGCTAGCAGCACTCTGCCACTTGAGCTACAGTGCCATTTCTGGCCGTTTTCTACATATGTGATGCTGGGGAATTGAACCCAGGACTTCATGTATACAAGGCAAGCACTCTTAGCACTAGGCCATTTCCCCAACCCCAGTGTGCACTTCTTATTCCACTTACATGGAACATAACTAGGATTGACATTAAAGTCAGCCTGGCAAAAATTGAGACCCTAATTCAAAAGATAACAAAAGCAAAAACAACTGGGTATGTGTGGCCCAAGTGGTAGAGTGCCAGCCTTGAGTGAAAAAGTGAGAATGAGAAGCCCTGAGCCCACTACTGAGACAAAGAAAAAATTTTGAGGAAAAGATGGGGGAGCCCAAATTAATTTTGTAGTTTTATATCACTGTCAATGAATTGCTTTATTTTGAAACATGTTCTTCTGTAATTAAAGTTAGCAGAGGAAGTTGGTTGAAAGGTTAATGTGACCACCTTGAATTGTTCTTCTCTAAAATCTCAAAACAAATATGAATTTCCCTAAATACTGATAACGTTGGACAAAACTGCAAATGTTTATTTGCTGTATTGATGCTTGTTTTTGAACAAAGAAACTCAAATACTTCCTCCATTTTCCTTTTCTTTAGCTTTTTCTTATTAATAGGCTCGTACTGGAGCTTGAACTCAGGACTTCAGGCCTCTCACTCTCACTTAGCTTTTTCACTCAAGGATGATACTCTACCACTTGAGCTATATCCCTACTTCCAGCTTTTTTCAAGTTAAGGGGACAAGAATCTCACAGACTTTACTGTTCTGGCTGGCTTCAAATGGAGATGCTGGAGCTGGGAATATGGCCTAGTGGTAAAGTGCTTGCCTCGTATACATGAAGCCCTAGGTTCAATTCCTCAGCATCACATATATAGAAAAAAGCCAGAGGTGGTGCTGTGGCTCAAGAGGCAGAGTGCTAGCCTTGAGCATAAAGAAGCCAGGGACAGTGCTCAGGCGCTGAGTCCAAGCCCCAGGACTACAAAAACAAAACAAACAAATGGAGATGCTGTGATCTCAGCCTTCTTCATAGCTAAGATCATAGGCTTGAGCCATGGGACCCAACTGATGAATGGAACTTTTAAAATATTAAAGATTTCCTACTAAAAAGGGGTTTGTAAGCTTTGCTAAGAAGTCTTAAGAATACCTTTACCGTTATTTTAGCGATGTTTTGGTTTTATATATACATAAAATTGACAGCCTATGCCTAAACAGGGTGTGCTGGTGCACATAATCCCAGCATCCAGTACTCAGCACCATGTATCTCTGAGACCAGCCTGGAATACATAGTAAGAGCCTATCTACGAAAACAAAAAGAGCTAGGTGCTAGTGACTCACGCCTGTAGTCCTAGTTACTCAGGAGGCTGAGATCTGAGGATCATGGTTAGAACCAGACCAGGCAGGGAAGTCCTTGAGACTCTCATCTCCAAGTGGCACAGTGGCTCAAGGTGGTAGCCTTGAGCAAAAGAGCGCAGGGATGGTGTCCAGGCTCTGAGTGCAAGCTGTCAAGGCCCTCAATTCAAGTCACTCCCTCCCCAAATGGCACAACAATTCCAAATAATGAAAGTATGTCACAGTGAAAGTAACAGTGTAATTTTTATTGGTAAGCAATAAATAATGATGTCACCAATACTTAGACTCAATAAAACAAGTACAATTCTTTAATTCTTCAATGAACATCAACTACTTGCTGCATATGTCCTAGGCAATGTTTGAGAATACAATGCTAAACCAAGTAGGAAATTAATGCTATAGTTCAGGGAGATGGGTAATAACTGATCAATATGTTAATTTTGGAATGAGACCAATGAACAAGCTTTTATGAATAAAAGTGATGGTGCTAGTATGTACTTAGACTTTGGAAAGGTCTTTTGTTCACCAGTGACAGTGGATCTGGAACCCTGAATGGGAATATTCCAGATAGGCAGTAACTGATAGAGAGGAAAAGCATGGCAGGGAGAGACAACAGGAAATTCATGTCTTTTTTCTTTTCTTTTCTTTTTTCAATACTGGGTACTGAATTCAGGGCTTACACTTGCAAACAGGCACTCTACTTCTTATGCCACACCACCAGGCCCTTTATTACCTTGGTTTTTTCCAGGTAGGGTCTTTATTCCTGGGACAGCCTAGGTTACTATCCTCCTATTTGTATTTTTCCTGTCAATAGAGACAACAGGTGCACACTATGGCACTTAGCCATTGTGCTTCTTCCAATAACAGGTAAGTGCCACCACACCCAGCCATAGCATGAGTTAGAGTCTCACCAACTCACACAGGGCCTCAAGCTCTCAAGCTTTTTCAGCTCAAGGTTGGCACTCTACCACTTGAGCCATATCTCCCCTTCCAGCTTTCTGGTGCTGATTAACTGGAAATGAGGTCTTGGCTTTATCTGCTTAGGCTGGCTTCTAATTATGATCATCAGATCTCAGCTTACTGAGTAGCTAGCTACACTGAATGCCAGCCACAGACATCACATCACCAACTTTTTATACCCAGCCTGGCCTCAAACTGTGATTCTTTAATATCTACTTCCCAAGTAGCGAAGATTACAGGCTCATGAGTCTTGAAGTAGGAACAAACTCTAAAGCATTGGAGGAAACAATGGGAGTAGATTTGAATTGCAAAGAAACCAGGACCCAGAGAACCAAATGGAATCTGGATAATCTAGGGCCTTAAAGACATAGTTGGAGTTTGAATTGTATTCTAAGTGCAGTTGATTCCAATCAGCATCTAATTTGATTAAAAATATCTTTGGCAGCCATGGTGTCACATACTTACAATCTCAAAATTTCAGCGTCAGTCAGGAAGACTGAGAGTTTGAGACTAATGTGAGCAGACTTTCCTGGGCTCAGTGGCGGAGCCTAAAATCCTACTTTGTAAACTGAAACCTGAAGACCAAAGATGGAGGTCAGCCAAATCACCCTTATCTCTAATTAACCAAAAGGCAGAAGTGAGTCAACAGCCAGGTGCTGGGGGCTCACACCTTCTAATCCTAGCCACTCAGGAGATTGAGACCTGAGGATTGCGGTTGGAAGACTAGCCTGGGAAGGAAAGTCCACGAGACTTTTACTTCCAAGTAACCACTAGAAAACTGGGAGTGTCGCTGTGGCTCCAAGTGGTAGTGTGGCAGGGGCAGCTCCCAGGCCGGAGTTCAAGCCCCACGACCGACAGAAAAAAAAAAAAAAAAAAGCCAGAAGTGAAGGCAACGCTCAAGTGGTCGGGTGCAACCTTCCTTCTCCTTTTTCTATGTGGTCAAACTGGAGATCTGCCTGCTCAGCCTCAAAAGTGCTGATTGCCAAGCGGTAACCACCAAGTCGTCTAGTCCACTTGTGTATTCCCTAGGTGCAGTGCTATTTTAAAGGAAGTCGTTTGGGTTAGTGCTCGTGTGGCACACTCGTCATCCTAGCTACTCAAGGAGCTGGAATTGGGGGAGCTGCGGGTCCAGGCAGCCGGGGACAAAAGGTAGTGAGACTCCCATCCGCACAGGATGGTCACTGCAGAGCAGTCTGGTGGAGTGGGGCTGTTGGTTAAGTGAACACACAGCCTAGCTCATTCCAGATCGTCTCCTGCAAACGAAGTAGTTTCTAGAATACAAATCCGAGGCCAAACTAATGACATTACATCCTAATGCAGAAGACAAAAGCGCGTTTGCCTGGCCAGCAACGAGAAACAGGTTTAAGGACTTCTGGATTCCTGCTGGGAAAGAGAAGTCCTCTGGATGATATTCTTGACTTTGCTCTCAGAATCGTCGCCCTCCGGGTTTATCCAAGTCTCGCTGCCGTCGGGTCCCGCCGCCCCAGCAGGATAAAAAAAAAAACACTCGGGTTAGGGAGAAACAGGGGAAACAGCCGCCAACCTGGTGGTACCTAAAACCCACAGCACTGGTTGGCGTCACTCAGCGCTTGTGCGCAAGCGCATCAAGAGCGCGTTTCCTTCCGCGCCTCCCCCCCCCCTCATCCCGTGCACGCGCTGGAAGACTGCAACTCTCGCGAGAGAAGCGAGATTTATTCCTACGTACCGGGCCGTGCTGCTTATGGCGGCGCTGGAGAGGGGGCGCTGAGCTGTTGGGGTGAGTACGACCTCGGGGCAGAACTAGGCAACGGCGCGAAGCTCGGCTGAGAGAGGATGAGAATATCAGGACTGACGGGAGAGACTCTGGAGCCCCGGCGGGAACTCCTAGAGCTCAGGGTGGGAGGACTTAACACCGAGTTCCTACCCGGCCTCTTCCGTCCGTCCCCGTTCTCCGCCTGGACCTCACGGCGGATCGCGGAGCGACAGAAGGGGACGAGGCCGGGGGAGGGGGAGCGGCGAGCGCGTGGCGGTGGTGGTAGTGGTAAAGTGGGGGAGGGAGCGAAAATGGAGGCTCCGGCCGCAGCCAAGATGGAGGCCGCGGGTGCGGGCCGGGGCGCGGGGGCTGCTGGGAGCCGTAGTCCTGCCACTACTCCTCTGCGGCGTGGCCGGGGCCGCGGGAACTACAAGTCCCGGCGGGCGCGACGAGGGGGTGGTGGCGCGGCTCTTTGTGTGCGGCCGCAGAGGCCGTGAGCCTGGGCCTATGCCGTTCGTGTGTGTGTCCCGTCCTTTTCCGACGGCCACCCGCCGCGGGCTGGCCACGAGGCTCGGGCGCAATGCAGCAGCGGTGCCCTCTTTGTGTGGGACAGGAGACCCGGCTCCACCCGGGAAAGGGCTCTGGGACACCTCCGGGCCATGGCTGATTGACAGCCTTTTCCCCGTCGCTCACGGCCGAACTCCAGCCCCTGAGCCGCCCCTGCCGTCGCGCCGCGGAAAGGGGGCCGGCCTCGGTTTGGGGGCACGTGGCCCCGCTCCCCCTATCTTGGCGAGCGGCGCCTCCCTGCGCCGGGCAAGCGCCGGCCCACGTTGTGCAATGGAAGGCTGGGTTTCGTCCTTGTCGACAGTCTGCCTCTCGGGAGGCCTTTACCTTCGTGTTTTATCTGTACGAAACCCTAGTGCTACGGTTCTTTCGCTTTAAAGGCTTCCCTTAGAACACTCTAGATGGCTGCTGTCTGGCTTGAATTACAAACGCTCCCTAAAACAGGCCTCCCATTAGTGGGCGGGTTAATTTCCCTGTTCCGCGTTTAAAATGAGTACATACATAGTGTTAAAATAACTTGGAGACAGGGAGGGAAGGATGCCCAAAGGCCCTGTGGCCGTTAAATTTTTGGGGCTGCTATGAATTGGCAGTTCGTAGCCAGAGCTACCAACCTACTCTTCTTTAAAATGTAGGTTCCAGGTTATTGCCCATGTGCTAAGCTGCCAAACTGCTCGTTCATATTTTGAGTTACAAGAAGGCAAACGCTGTCAGGACTGTATCAAGGGATGGTATAATAACGTTGGTACCGCTAAGAAAGGAGCTGTGTACTTAAACAGGCATATACCTGAGTCATAGAACCGAGATAAACATTCACCCTGGTTTCTTTTTAGTTCTGACGCCGAAATGAAAGAGCCCGGAGTAGTTTGAGCGCTTTTGCAGCTGCTCTGGATGTTTACCGGCAAGATGAGTATTTATAGCAGCTGAGTTGAAATGTAAAGTATTTGAGGGACAGAAGATAGGTTTTCTTCTTTTGTAAATAAACTCTGACAACATGAGTGACCTGTGAGACGAATGTGGTTGAAAAATCTGGGAGTGCTAAAACTGCTGACTGGTTTTTCTGAATTCTCCCATTCCTGGCTCCCTTCCCTATCTAAAGGTTGGCCACTACAATGCCCCTCCCTTTTTTTTTTTTTTTTTCATTTTAAATTGTGGGGGGAAATGGGCTAGGAATGTGGCTTAGAGGTAGAGTGCTTGCCGAGCATGCATGAAGCCCTGGGTTCAATTCCTCAGCACCACATAAACAGAAAACGCCGGAAGTGGTGCTGTGGCTCAAGTGGTAGGGTGCTAGCCTTGAACAAAAGGAAGCCAGGGACAAGTCTCAGGTCCCGAGTTCCAGCCCCAGGACTGGCACACAAAAGAAAGAAAGAAAATTGTGGGAAAATACACTACGTACCATTCAGTAACATTAAGTAGATTCATATTGCTGTGGGGGCTAAATATATGTGTCAAGGTAGGTGAAATACGGAAATTTCTTTTGGGTGGATTTTTTAGTTGAATTTCAGAACCGTATCGCAAAATGAAATACAGATTTCTAGATTGTTGTTAAATGCAGTAAAAACAAAGATTTGCTGTACCTTCTTAGTTTTGTCATTTCAAAACACAATGGGAGGGCTTTGTATATAGCTCAGTGGTAGGAGGCATGCCTATGGGTTTGATCAAAGCATCCAAAACAAAAAGGCCAAAACAAAAACAAAGGCAGTACTATTTTGAGATCTTTAATCCTGGCACTTCAGAGAGTGAGATAAAACCCTTGCCTGTGAGGCCAACCTTGGTTACCTAGTGAAAATCCTGTGTTGACTTCTCCCACTAAATTAAAAGGATTTGGGCTGGTTTATTTGTTGGTCCCGGGGTTTGAACTCCGCCTCACATTTGCTTGCCAGATACTCTACCACTTGGGCCACACTTCCAGTTCCTTTAAATCCTCTAGTTTTGGTAATTTTTAAAGTTATACATATATACGTGTGTGTGCATGTGCTTGTGTGTGCAAAAAAGCTTAACCTCTGGGCCTGGTATTGTCTCTGAACTCTGGGCTCAAGGCTAGGTCCACTTCTGGCTTTTGGATGGTGAATTGAAGGTGAGGCTAGCCTTGATCCTCAGATCTCAGCCTCCTGAGTCCCTAAAGATACAGAGCACCTGGCTTTTGTTGTTGTTGTTGTCGGTCCATTGGCTTGAACTCAGGGCCTGGGCCCTGTCCCTGAACCTCTTTGTGCCCAAGGCAAGTGCTCTAACACTTGAGCCACAGCAACACTTTGGGCTTTTTCTTTGTAGTTTTTCGGGGATAAGAGTCTCACAGACTTTCATGCCCAGGCTGGCTTCCAACCACCATACTCAGATCTCAGCCTCCTGAGTAGCTAGGATTACAGTGATGAGCCACTGGTTCACAGCTGTTTTTATTATCTTTAAATAGTTGCCATTTCACAAATCACTTTTTAAGTACAGTGTCACTCCTTTCTTCCTGACCAAAGACTGTCTTGTATTTGTTCTTACTCATTCTTGGACCTTCCTCCCAACTTGTTTTGTTGAGTTGGAGGGTCACACAGTTCCCTGGGCTGTTCTTGATTGAACCATGGTCCTGCCTGTCGTCCCTCCTTCCCCCATAGTCTCACTATGAAGCCCAATTTGGCCCTGGAGCTCATTCTCTTTCCTCAGCCTCCCCAGTTCTCAGAGCATAAGGCTTCTGTGCCCACTCTTTTTAGAATTTTTCAAAATAATTATTATACTGAAAAACATAATTGTGTTTTGTAGGATTTAATGGCTAGAATGGTTTTACAAGTTAAAAGTTTTGGTGGGTGTGACTTAAGTGCCCATCTTGTCTTAGTGTAAAAGCCCTTTTCCCATCACCATTTGAAAAATGCTCATTTGATTGGACATTTTTTACTTGTTTGTGTTAAAGGCTAGTTCAAAACAAGACCTTAAAAATCTGACACATTAGTCACTTGTTTATATTTGAACAGGGTAGTCCAGACATAGAATTCAGTATGCAGCCCTAGCACCCTTATACTTGTAGTCCTTCTGTTTTAGTGGTGCTAGTGCTGGTATTACAAGTATGCCCTACTATGTCTGGAGCTAACATGTCCTTTTATACGAAATAGAGCATTAATGTGAAATTGAAAGTAAATTGGACTGGGAATGTGGCTTAGCCATAGAGTGCATGAAGCCCTGGGTTCTATTCCTCAGCACCACATAAACAGGAAAAGCCAGAAGTGGCGCTGTGGCTCAAGACATGGAGTGCTAACCTTGAGCAAAAAGAAGCCAGGGACGGTGCTCAGGCCCCTAGTCCAGGACTGGCATGCATAAATAAATAAATAAATAAATAAATAAATAAATAAATTTAAAATTGCAGATAAATTGATGGGCAGTTTTCCCACAGTGTACATTTAAACTGTCCATTGGTTTTTTTGTAACCATAAACTCATAGATCAAATTTACACCAGAATTGCTTCCCATAATTATTAGTGGAAATATGCCCAACAGCCTTACTTTTTGCATACCTAAGCATGCATTTCCCTCCCCTATTCAGTCTGTCATAGTTTACACTACCCATGGAATGTGGTATCTACTAAACCAAACACATGGCTCTTAATGCATTTAAAGTGTAGTTTCTCTTGAAATTGTAATTGTAAAATAATAGATTTCAAGATGCAAGAATCTTAAGTTTCGAGTATGGTTGGTTAAATGAAGCATTTAAAATTAATTTTAATTTTAGTCTGCTTTTGAGTTTAATTTGGCTACTAGAAAATTTTCATTACAAATGTAATTCCAGCTCTCTATTTTTTTTCTCTGAGTCCTGGGACTTGAACTCAGGGCCTGGGCACTGTTCCTGAGCTGCTTTTGCTCAAGGCTAGCACTCCACCACTTGGGCCACGGCACCACTTTCAGCTTTTTTGTTGTTGTTTATGTGGTACTGAGGAATGGAAACCAGGGCTTCATGTGTGCTAGGTAAGCATTCTACCACTAAGCCACATTCCCAGCTTCCCCCCCCCCCAACCCCTTTCCTGGTTTGTATTCTTGTTGGAACAACAGGTTAGTTTTCTGATGTGTCTAAAGCATTTCTAAAGCTTCTTCACATACTGCTGTTTGTCTTGCTTTGGACTGTTAGTGTATGTAGCAGCAGTTCTGTGACGGATACATAATTTTAAATATATTAGCTGTCTGAGTAACAGTGCAAACATTGTTTCTAGTAAACACACACAAAAAGGTTGCTGCATCAATTTAAGTTTTTTATTTCCCCTCAGTAGGTAAAAACTTAGATTAAGTTAATTATCTAAACTTTATCTAATCTTAGATTCTTTTTTTTTTTTTTTTTTTTTTTTGCCAGTCCTGGGCCTTGGACTCAGGGCCTGAGCACTGTCCCTGGCTTCTTTTTTGCTCAAGGCTAGCACTCTGCCACTTGAGCCACAGCGCCCCTTCTGGCCGTTTTCCATATATGTGGTACTGGGTAATTGAACCCAGGGCTTCATGTATATGAGGCAAGCTCTCTTGCCACCTGGCCATATTCCCAGCCCTAATCTTAGATTCTTTAAGACAAAGTAATGCATCAAGAAATAAGAACTGTGAGCTGGGCATGGTGATTCACTCCTGTAATCTTAGCTACTCAGGAGGCTGAGATCTGAGAATCAAGATTTGAAGCCAGCCTGGGCAGCAAAGTCCATGAGATTTAATCTGCAGTTAAGATGGAGATGAAACTGTGGCTCAAGTGGAACATAGCACTAGCCTTGAGCAGAAAGGCTCCGGGACAGGTGCTTGGGCCCTGAGTTCAAACCCCAGGCCAGAACAACACACACACACACACACACACACACACACACACACACGCACGCACACACACACACACACGCCTGGCTTTGTGAAGCATCTTAGGTTGAATTCTTATTACATAAATGTATTGTTTCAGCCTGTATTACTTCAGTGCTTGCTGTGTTAACCAGTCTTTTGAAGAAATATGGTAAAAGTAGAAATCAAGCCAGTGGTAATATTAGGACAAATGCCATGAGTAATGACCATTTGGAGAAATTAGCTCAAGTCCTGAAACAGTATGCCATAATGGTTATTAAGTAATAAGACTTTCCATATTGAGCAAAGGAAAAAGGAAGTGATGCTTAGCAACTAGGGAGACTTTGTTAATTTGGTTTCTACTCTTGTACTTGTCTTTTGTCTAGCTTTGGACAGCTCGAAGGAAGATGTATGTTTGTCTAGAGGGCTAAGCAAAAACAAGCTGAATGTTAGTAATCTTGGCACAAGGTAGAAGGTCAGTTTTCTTTTAAGTGCGTGACCAATACGTTTAATTCCTTCAGTGTTAATTTTATTGGAAAACATTGAGGTCACTCTAGAAATCTCAGATATGAAGATCTTAATTCAGCCACAAAGTAATCAAGATTGTTGGTAAGTTTTCAGTCTTACAGATCCTCATAAGGCTCTTTATTACCCAAGGCTGGCCCTGCACCACTCCCGTTGTTCTTGTGGACTGCTCGTGTGAATAGACAACAACATTGAAGTACTCAGTGTAAACTCTAGATTAAGTTAATCTCCATGTTTTATAACAAATTTTCTTGATTTTTTTTCATACAGCACACACATCTTGTAATCTTGACTTCTTTGTGTCTGTAAATAGACGTAAAGTATCAAGGTAAAACCATTATTCTAAGTCTACATTTTTCAAAGATTATTATGGGGGGGTGCTGTGTTGGGGTCTGAACTCAGCCTTGCAAATGGTGGTCTACCACTTGAAACCATGTCCCTAGTCTCCTTAGAAATCTTGATTGGATATGACTTAGTACAATTGTTAGAATTGTGACATCTTTTAGTGTATTGTGCATTAACTACCCCTCTTGCCATATTAGTTTATGTTGTACTGTTGAGAAGCTCTAGGGCAGATGTTGTACAGGGATAACTTAAGTTTGCATCTCAGAAACTGAAATATAACAGCTTACATAAACAAGGAAGTAAACTGTGGAGAAATAGTTTGGTACTAGAAAGATTGGTATTGGCAATAGATATTGCTGGCTCACTCAGTGGGGGTTGAAGTGATGATAGGACTGAGGTGGAATAGCTTAGTGGTAGAGGGGTTTGAACTGCTTGAATGGTGGTTCTTAACCCAGGCTACAAGTAAGAGACATTTTGGGAGGAGAATAAAGAAAATGCCTAGGCCAGGCTCCAGTGGCTCACTCCTGTAATCTTAGCTACTCAAGAGGCTGAAATCTTAGGATAATGGTTCAAACCCAGCCTGGGTAAGAAAGTCCATGCGACTCTTTATTTCCAGCTAACCACCAGAAACCCAGAAGTGGTGCTGTGGCTAAACGTGGTAGAGTGCTATCTCTGAGCAAAAAAGCTCAGGGACTAGTGAGTGCCAAGGCCCCGTTTCCCCCCCCCCCCCGAAAAAAAAAAGCCTGAGATCTAACCTAATGTGATAAATTTAGAATCTCTCAGGTTTCATGGGTTTCTGTTTCTTACTGGAAGCGGCCTAGTTCCTGTCAATACCTGTGGTTTAAGACCCCCTTACTCCTTCCCATTTAGAGTGCTAAGAAAAATCACTGATGGATTCTGTTTTGTTTTGCTGAGGCTGACTTTGAACTATTGAGCTCAAGGGCTCCTACTTCATCTTGCTGGACTTACAATGTCCTGATGAGCAGAGTTTTTCTGTAGGTCATTCTGGTGGTGGTATAGAACAGAATGCCCATGGTGAAGACTAGAAGTTGGCAGATATATTTATTGGCAAGAGCTAAGTACAAAAGATGTCTTTGGGGAAACTATTTGCTGGGCACTTGTGGCTCACACCTGTACTCGAGCTACACAGGAAGACCGTTGATTTGAGGCCAGTCTGAGCAAAACTTTGTAAAGAGCTTTATGCACCCAGGTGCCCAGGAGGGGCCCATACCCAGGCTGTGGTAGGAAGGAAGGAAGACTAGCCTTAGGGGAAAAGGGCAAGAGCCTGACTTCAAAAAATAACCAGAAGGGGCTGGGAATATGGCCTAGTGGCATGAGTGCTTGCCTTGTGTACATGAAGCCTTGGGTTCGATTTCTCAGCACCACATATACAGAAAAAGGCCAGAAGTGGCACAGTGGCTCAAGTGGCAGAGTGCTAGCCTTGAGCAAAAAGAAGCCAGGGACAGTGCTCAGGCCCTGAGTTCAAGTCTCAGGACTGGCAACAAAAAAATAACCAGAGCAAAAAGGACCAGAAGCCTGGCCCAAGAGACTGAGCACAGTTAGCATCAGTTGGCTCATGACTGTAATCCTAGCTTCTCAGGAGGCTGAAAAATGAGGGTCTTTGTTCAAAGCCAGCCTCAGACTGGGAAGTCTGTGAGGATACAGTAGCTCCAATTAACCACCAGAAAATCTGAAGTGGCACCGTGTTTCAAAGTGGTTGAGTGCTAGCCTTCAGGTAAAAGCCCAGTGACCATGCCCAGGCCCTAAATTCAGAACCCAGTACACAGGGAGGAGTTAAGGCTTTTAGTGTCAAATATGGAGGAATGGGACAGGTACAGAGCTTGCCTAGCATGTATGAAGCCCACATAAACAGAAAAGGCCGGACGTGGTGCTGTGGCTCAAGAAGTAGAGTGCTGGCCTAGAGCAAAAAGAAGCAAGGGACGGTGCTTAGGCCCTGAGTCCAAATCTCAGGACTGGCAAAAAAGGAAAAAAGTATCAAGTATGGAGATTGAAGGAAATAAAGTAGAGTGGCTCCACTTCAAGCCAGCTGGGCATAGTTGTAAAGCTTTTCCCAAGTGACTTAACTATTGTTATCTAGTTAACAGGAGACTTACATAAAATTTTTATTTTTTGGTTACTAGGGCTTTGTATTTAAAGTAACAATATTGGGGGCTGGGAATATGGCTTAGCTGTAGAGTTGCATGCTTTGCATACATAAAGCCCTGGGTTCCATTCCTCATCACCACATAAATAGAAAAGGCCAGAAGTGCCATTGTGGCTGAAGTGGTAGAGTGCTAGCCTTAAGCAAAAGAAGCCAAGGACAGTGCTCAGGCCCTCAGTTCAAGCTCCAGGACTGGCAAAAAAAAAAAAAAAGTAACATCAAGTTTGAAATGTTAGGAATAGAAAACGACACAAATCAGCAGTTAGTTACTGTGTTTGTGTTTGAGGAAACTTAATCTAAAAAAGTTCAGTAATGGGCTGGGAATATGTCCTAGTGGCAAAAAGTGCTTGTCTCATATGCATAAAGCCCTGGGTTCAATTCCTCAGCACCACATTTATAGAAAAAGCCAGAAGTGGCACTGTGGCTCAAGTGGCAGAGTGTTAGCCTTGAGCAAAAAGAAGCCAGGTACAGTGCTCACACGCCCTGAGTCCAAGCCCCAGGACTTGCCAAAAAAAAAAAAAGTTCAGCAATTTCTGGTGTTTTACTAGTAAATATCCATTGCTGGAATTTGCTTTTCTGTCCAGATTATCTCATTAGCTCTGACTTCATACTTCATAGTTATTCTGATGTTTTTCAATGAATTAATATCTCAGCCAGTTAACCTTTTTCTGCTCCCCAACTGAATCATTGGTTGCTGTGGTTTTGGGTTTTGTTGTTGTGTTTGTTTTAATGCTGGTCCTGGGGCTCAAACTCTGGGCAGGGCCTGGGCCTGTTTGTGAGCATTTGCTCAAGGCTAGTGCTCTACCACTTGAGCCACAGTCCTACTTCTGGCTGTTTTTAGTAGTTTATTGGAGATAAAAGTCTCAGACTTTCCTGACTAGGCTGACTTCAGATCATGATCCTCAGATCTCATCTTCCTGAGTAGGTAGACTTACAGGTGCAAGCCACTGGTGACTGGCCCAGTGTAAAATCATTTACTTGCTAGAGATGGTAGGGACTTTGTGATTCCATCTATTTGAGAGTCTGAGCAGCAAGAGAATCCATTGAGCCCTGGAGTTTGAAACTAGCCAAGGCAACCAGTGAGACCTAGTCTTAAAATTATACTTAACTTTAGGGCTGGGGATATAGCCTAGTGGCAAGAGTGCCTGCCCTAGGTTCGATTCCCCAGCACCACATATACAGAAAACGGCCAGAAGTGGCGCTGTGGCTCAAGTGGCAGAGTGCTAGCCTTGAGCAGGAAGAAGCCAGGGACAGTGCTCAGGCCCTGAGTCCAAGGCCCAGGACTGGCCAAAAAAAAAAAAAAAAAAAAAAATTATACTTAACTTTAGATAACATTGGAGTTGATAGAAAAAGATTATTTTATAAATAATATAAAGTAGAATTCTGCAATTTTTATTTATAAATTTCTGTGGGCATTGCTTCCATCTATTTACTGCAATATTTCAAATGAGATTTATTTCCTTCTAGTTTCTTAAGAGGATTTCAAGACCCACTGAGTTTACCTGTAGCTCACACCTGTAATCCTGGCTACTTAGGAGGCTGAGATCTGAGGATTTCCGTTCAAAGCCACATCTGGCAGGGAAAGTCCATGAGACTCTATCTCCAATAGCCGCTAAAAAGCCAGAAATTTTTGGCTATGAACTCATGGCTCAAGTAATGGAGCACTAACTTAGAACAAAAAAAAGCCAAATGAGAACACAAGTCCTTGAGGTTCAGCCTTGATTACTGGCACACATGTGCACATACATATACACATATATTACTTGCATTATGAACTGAGGCTCTCCTGTTACCTGTTAGACCAAATCTGGTTCCTCTGCGCCTGTCATACCACATAACCCCCGGTCTCCTGTAGCCAGGCTGTTTTTACTGAGTTCCTCCAAAACAAGCCACACTTGATGCCATCATCATTCAGACAACTTTATTAGATGCCAGGCTGTGTGGACCCTATCTCAAGGAACTTAGAATTGATTTGGTGTGATATTTCATGCCTAGAATACTCTTGTCTTCTCTTAAGAGTGCTGCTGGGTTTTCTAGTTCCATTCTGTTCAAATTCTTTTTTTTTTTTTCTTTTTTTGCTGGCCCTGGGAATTGAACTCAGAGCTTGTGCACTGGACCATAATCTCTTTGTGCTCAAGGTTAGCACTCTACCACTGGAGTCACTGTACAACTTCCAACTTTTTTTTTTTTTTTTTTTTGGTCAGTTGTGGGGCTTGAACTCAGGGTCTGGGTGCAAGCACTCTAACACTTTGAGCCACAGCGCCATGTCCAGTTTTCTGGTGGTTAATTGGAGAGTCTCATTGACTTTCTGACCCTGGGTGGCTGTGTAGCTATGGTTACAGTCGTGAGCTACTGACACCCAGCTTCATTTTGTCCAAATTCTGTTTTTTACTTGTCTCTTGTCCCCATGTGGCTTTAGTGCTTATGAGGTGGTAAATAATAAATACAGTTTCTAGTATAATATATGAGGTGTAGATACCTAGATTTCAGCTCAACAAATTAATTTGGGGCATTTTTTCCTATGTACTAGTTTTCTTCCAGTTGTAACTCAGCCAAATTGGAAACGCTAACAAGAAGAAACTTAGACTTTCTACAAAACCCTTAACTAAGTTAAATCTTACGGTTGTAACCTCAGGCATGATTGGGGTGAGAAGTCAATAAGGACCTAGTTTGAGGTCTTAAGTATGTGACAACTACAGTTGTCAGCCAGGCATTGGTGGCTTACACTTGTAATCCTAGCTACTCATGCTGAGACCTGAGGATCACAATTCAAAACCAGCCCATGCAGAAAAGGCTGGAAATGGTACTGTGGCTCAAGTGGTAAAGGGCTAGCCTTGAGCACAAAGAGGCGCAAGGACAGCACTCAGGCCCTAAGTTCCAGTTCCAGGACTGGCAAAGAAAAAAAAAGGTAATCATCTTTACATGTGCAGATGCTTAATGCTGTCAAATGAGAGTGCTTCTACATTATCTGTATCACTCCAACAATCCTTGATCATTAAATGAGTTTGTCCTGCTTCCCCATATCTACTGACAATTCTGTTGTGTATGCCATCCTTAATGTCCTTATTTTTTTTGTCTTTAGTATGAAGTGTAACAGAACAGACTTTACCACCTGAAACTGCTGCTTCAAGTTCAGATCAGGCAAGGAACAAACCTCGTAACCACCAACAAGACCAAAGAAGAGTACACCTAAGTTGAAGACACAACACTTGATCTGAAACAAGAAGTTTGTGCCTACTCAACAGCTTTGAAAGAGCACTTCCCAACGCTGCTAGTAGTCTTTGTTTTCTTCAGTGCTGTGCTGTGAGATTGCCCGGTGCAGCAGCAGTTGTATTCGTTATTAGCTTGGTAGATCATTTTCTCTCGCTCTTTTTTAATACTAGCAACTTTCATCCTTTGAAACTTGTGCTGAAAAAGGAAGAGTCAGCAGATACTGAAAGTGCAATATTTGATTATCACTGCGAGGTAGGCTAGTAGTTTTCTTTTAAGAATTGTATAATTCTAAGTTTGGTCATATACAAAAATGTTAATTTCTGTTCTAAAACTACTTGTCTTTTATTAGACATTATCTGTGATCACAACTGGGATACTAGTATATGCTGATTGATATCTTGTGATTTTGAAAGTTTCTGATAGTCATACCCGTTCTGGTCTTTGTACCATGGATACTTAAAACCTACATGTTTAGTGCCCACAGTTCTCCTCATCCCTACCTCTCCAGATGTTAGTTTCCTGAGGAAGGAGCCATCCAGTACTTCTGTGCTGCCACTAGCTGGAATTCGTTGCATATTTATAAGTGAATGTTTGTATAGATAGGTTTCTAGCGTTTCTAGCATTTCTAGCACTAGAATACAGGTATGAATGGGTATGATGTTAAAGGACTTAAGGTTTAGAGAAATTTGTTACCAAATGATAATGGTTAATATATGCTGAAAGAGAGGAAGTATTCAGAATGATAGAGATATGACTGAGAAGCAGTTGCCTTGGAGGGAAAGACATCTAGAGATACATAGTACTTTGTTAAGAAGAGTCTTATGGTAAAGGTGCGGAATTAGCAGAATCCAGGGGAAGAGAGTATGTGGTATATGTGGAATAGTCTGGTTATGAGCAGTAGAGAGTCCAGCTTTGTGGTATGGAGAGATGCCTGGATGGGGAAGCCCGCTGGTGCCAGCTTTTGAAGAGTCCAGTATATTTAGCTAAATTTTGTAGGACAGCCAGGTTGCTAATAAGGGCTTAATGAGTGTTTGTTTTTCAAAAATGAGGTCACTTTACTACCGTATTTGAAGGATACATTGAAGATGGGTTAAAAGAAACAGCCTAGGCTGGGAATGTGGCTTAATGATAGAGTGCTTGCCTAGCATTCATGAAGCCCTGGGTTCGATTGCTCAATACCACATAAACAGAAAAGGCCAGAAGTGGCACTGTAGCTCAAGTGGTAGGGTGCTAGCCTTGAGCAAAAAGAAGCCAAGGACAGTGCTCAGGCCCTGAGTTCAAGCCCCAGGACTGGCAAAAGAGAAAAAGAAACAGGCTAAAGCAAATAAAATTGATAGTGGGTACTTGTTCTCATTCTTGTAATAAAAGAGAAGTCTTGTTGAACAATGAAATATGAAGATAAAGCTGGGGAGAATGACTTGTTTATCCAAACTAGAACCCTTTGCTCTTTCTAGAAATAGATTGAGAAGGGGCTGGGGATATGGCCTAGTGGCAAGAGTGCTTGCCTCCTATACATGAGGCCCTGGGTTCAATTCCCCAGCACCACATATACAGAAAACGGCCAGAGGTGGCGCTGTGGCTCAAGTGGCACAGTGCTAGCCTTGAGCAAAAAGAAGCCAGGGACAGTGCTCAGGCCCTGAGTCCAAGCCCCAAGACTGGCAAAAAAAAAAGAAAGAAAGAAATAGATTGAGAAATGTTGAATCTAGAAATCTGTCATGAAACTCAAATGTATTCGTAAGAAGCTGATGACATTATGCTAGGTAGAATCTTAAACACAATGCTTATTGTAGGCTGGTATTATAAAGAATAATTTTTCAGTCATTAGTTTCTAAACTTTCGTGTGTGGGGGTATGTCAGTGTGTGAACTCAGGGCCTGAGCACTTTCTTTTAATCAAAGCTACCACTTGATGCACAGCTCCACTTCCATTTTTTTGGTAGTAGTTGGAGATAAGAATCTCATGGACATTCCTGCCCGGGCAAGCTTTGAACTATGATGCTCAGGTCTCAGCCTCTTGAGTGGCTAGGATTACAAGTATGAGCCACTGGCCCCCAACAAAAATTGAAAAACTTTTTTTTTTTTTTTTTTTGGCCAGTCCTGGGCCTTGGATTCAGGGCCTGAGCACTGTCCCTGGCTTCCTTTTTGCTCAAGGCTAGCACTCAGCCACTTGAGCCACAGTGCCACTTCTGGCCATTTTCTGTATATGTGGTGCTGGGGAATCGAACCCAGGGCCTCATGTATACGAGGCAAGCTCTCTCACCACTAGGCCATATCCCCAGCCCGAAAAACTTTTATGTATATTATAATTCAGAAGGTAAAAAAAGGAGCAGGTCATGTGGCTCACACAATGTAAAAGGATGAGACACAAGGGTCACTTGTGTCCATAAGTTTGGGGCAAAATAGCAAGACTCTTTTAAGAAGAAATGTTTTTGAATTTCCTTTATTCAGTCATTCATTTATTCATTCATTCTTTTTTTTTTTTTTTTTTTTGCCAGTCCTGGGGGTTGGACTCGGGGCGTGAGCACTGCCCCTGGCTTCTTTTTTTTGTTCAAGGCTAGCACTCTACCACTTGAGCCACAGCGCCACTTCTGATTTTTTTCTGTTTATGTGGTGCTGAGGAATCGAACCTAGGGCTTCATGTATATGAGGCAAGCACTCTACCACAAGGCCATTTTCTCAGCCCGAGAACAAAAATTTTTAAGACTTTGGCTGGGAATGTGGCTTAGTGGTAGAGTGCTTGCCTAGCATGCATAAGGCCCTGAGTTCCTTAGTACCACATAAATAAAATACATAAAATAAAAAAAATAAGACTAGATACTAAGATTTCATAGTTATGAATTACACAGCTAGATTTTTTTTTTTTTTTTTTTTTTTTTGGCCAGTCCTGGGGCTTGGACTCTGGGCCTGAGCACACAGCTAGATTTTTGTTTAGTTGATTTTTGTATTGCGGCTACTACTTGAGACGGGGCAGTACACAGTCCTGGGGCTTCAATTCAGAGCCTACAGTGTTATCCCTGAGCTTTTAGTGAGGCTAGCACTTGACCACTTAAGCCACAGCTCCCTTTCTGACTTTTCAGTGGTTAATTTGAGGTTAGACTCCCACAGACTTAACTGCCCTGGCCAGCTTCAAACTATAATCCTCAGATCTCAGCCTCCTGAGTAGTTAGGACTACAGGTGTGAGCCATCAGCTACCACCTAACCCCAAGTTTTAAAGTGGATATTGTTTTGTATTTTATACTAGTCGCGCGGCCTGGATGCTGTACATGAGCTTTTTGCTCAAAGCTTTTACCACTTGAGCCACAGCTCCAATTCCAACTTTTTTTTTTTCTTTTTGGTTGGCTCATTGGAAATAAGAGTCTCTTGGACTTTCCATCTTTGTGCTGGCTTCTAACTGTGGTCCTCAGTTCTCAGCCTTGAGTATCTAGGATTACAGGCATAAGCTACCCATGCCTGGCTAAAAAGGATGTTTTTAAATATGGCAAAACGTAGTACCTATTAGGATCTAAAGGTAGAAATAGCCTTAAAATGGAAGAGAGGGAGGCAAGGAAAGAAGGTTAGTTTATGAAAAATGTTTAGCATATCAAAATAGACATCAATTAGTGAGTGATACTTAAAAGCATAGCAGAAACGTAAAGAAAATGAAGCTTAGGCCCATCAAAAAGGTGTTGTGTAATTTGGAACACACACACACCACCAGAGACTGTAAATGTCCAGAGTTTTCAAAGCCAGTGGAATTATGTAGTTCTCTCCATCTCTAGCAAAAATATACAAACCATTTTGAGTAAAAGATAATAGTTCAATAAGGACATTTGATAAGAATGTTTCATACTGCTACGTTAAAATATAGTTTGGATAATTTATTAAAGAATAATGACTAATGGATTTTAGAAAGGTCTTCAGGTGTATGCACCAGATTCTATGCTTGCCCTGTTTGTTTTTTCAAAGTCCTAGTTATTGATGTGAATGCTTAGTGAGCACTTATTCTAGGGTTTTTTTGGTTGGAACCAACTTACTCAATAATAAAAACAAACCATGAGATGGGTATTAATTTAAGACTGAGTAGGTAAAAGACCAAAACTTAAAGTGAATGTTAATTGGAGCTCCATATTAACCAACAAAAGGGGTTTAAAACAATAGGTTATAGTGTTTTACTTAGGAACAAAGGATAGACTATAGAAAAGCTTAAAGAGAAAACCTGATTTCTGCAGTGTGGTATTTAAAAAAATTATGTGTGGGTATTTTTTAGTTATATAATTACTAGAACTTTAATCAGTACTGAGCAGTTAGTATGAAAAATTACCATATTCAGGAAGCTGAAAGGAACCTTGGAAGTTCAGAAAAGATACTGTTTGAGGAATATAGAGCAGTTTTCTTTCTTTCTTTTTTGGCCAGTGCTGGGGCTTTGGACTCAGAGCCTGAGCACTGTCCCTGGCTTCTTTTTGCTCGAGGCCAGCACTCTACCAGTTGAGCCACAGCGCCCCTTCTGGCTTTTTCTATATATGTGGTGCTGAGGAATCAAACCCAGGGCTTCATATATACGAGCCAAGCACTCTACCACTAGGCCATATTTCCAGCCCTATAGAGCAGTTTTCTAAAACTGCCCATTGCAACTAATTGTTAGTAGAAGAAAGTAGTCTAGAACAGGATTTTCCTCAGGTTTAGAAGAAGTTACAAAGTACACACTTTTTATTTTTCAGGGGAACTTGGAGACTGCTTACCCTCTGGCTTTACATTTGAGGGATATGTCTGAGTGAAGTTAAATATAACTGTACTTGAGAAAGTGGTACTAAAAGCCAAAAGCCAGGCTTCTATTCTTAAAAGATTTTAGGCTGGTTCCTTGATAATAGTCAAGTTAAAATTGACCTCATAGTCTTTCTAGTTGTGTTTTTAGTGACTTTTAGTTTTAAAAGTAACTAGGTAGAGCTGGGTGCCACTGGCTTATGCTTATAGTTCTAGCTACAGGCAGAGTTCTGAGGATCATGGTTTGAAGCCAGCCCAGGCAGGAAACCCCATGAAACTTATCTCCAATAAACTGTTTGAAAAAGCCAGGAGTGGCATTGTGACTCAAATGGTAGAGCATTGGCCTTTAGCAGAAGAAGCTCAGAGACAGCGACCCAGGCCCAGAGTTCAAGACCCATGATCAGCAAAAAAAAAAAAAAAAAAAAAGTAAATAATTAGACATGGATAGACAAATTTAAAACTTGTTAAGTTTTAGAATTTTTCCCTGTGTGAGTAGAAGATGGAATAATCCTGATTGGTTTATTACTGGAACACTGGGGTTCTGGCCGAGTGAATTTGAGTCATGGAGGCACAACTGGACTCTTCCATTGAATTGAAATCATACACTATGGATGGTTTTTCTCATTTCCTATTATAGCATAAACATTTGCACACGTACTTTTTCTTTTCCAATCAGCCTCCTGAGGAGCTAGAATTAGAGGAGATATGAGCCACCAGTACCCAGCTCTGTACATGTACTTCCTAAGGATTTATATAGCCATTATATAGCTTACTGTGACTGGGTACCCCTAAGGTGCTTGGGTCTTGTGGATGCTAGAGTATTAGCACTGAGCAGTAGCCTCAGTTCTATGTCACTTGCTGCGCTGCATCTCAGAAAGGCCATGTCAGCTTACTACCATAAAATAGATGGTTTATTATTCTTATGATTTTGGTGTAATAGCACTAATTTTCTTTATATTTAATTTTTTATTATTGCCAAAATTGGAGTTGTTTTTCTTTTAGAAACATTTTTATTTTAATGTTTACTGAAAGATCTTCAAAATTCATTTGTTTGTCCTTTGATAATTCAGTAAATGAATGTCTAGGGACTAGCTTTGTTTATTTTGTCAGCTGTAGGGCTTAAACTCATGACCTAGTCACTAACCCTGAGCTTTTGTGCTCAAGGCTAGTGCTCTACCACTTTGAGCCACTGTACCACTGTGGTTTTCTGGTGCTTAACTGCAAATGAGAGTGTCATAGATTTCCTGCTTTGGCTGCCATTGAACTGCAATCCTCAGATCTCAGCCTCCTGAGTAATTTAACTAGGATTACAGGTGTGAGTCACCAGTAATCTTTATATAATCAAAAATCTTTAAAAAATCTGTGAGGGCTGGGGATATAGCCTAGTGGCAAGAGTGCCTGCCTCGCATACACGAGGCCCTAGGTTCGATTCCCCAGCACCACATATATACAGAAAAAAAACGGCCAGAAGCGGCGCTGTGGCTCAAGTGGCAGAGTGCTAGCCTTGAGCGGGAAGAAGCCAGGGACAGTGCTCAGGCCCTGAGTCCAAGGCCCACGACTGGCCAAAAAAAAAAAAAAAAAAAAAAATCTGTGAGATTACATCTTTAAAATAACCCTCAAAGATAGAGTGGCTCAAGTGGTAGGGCATTGCTAGCAATTGTGTGACTCCCCAAGTCCATATTGTAGTATACCCACACATACCTTACGCTATTTTTCTGTTTATTTCAAATCTAGGAATTGTCCTAAGAACATTATAAATAATGTTTGCTTGCTGGTTCCTTCCTCTACTGCCAACAGCATTTTTTAGTTTTATTTATATATTTTTGCTAGTACTAGGGTTTGAATTCGGGGCCTCATGCTCTTATTAGTGCTTCTCAAGACTACCACTCTACTCCTTAAACCAAACCTCCCTTTGTAGTTTTTTGCTGGTAAATTGGAGATAAAGAGTCTCAGGTTTGTCTGCCCGTGGCTGGCTTTTCAACCTCAATCCTCAGATCTCAGTCTCCTGAGGAGTTAGGAATATTGGTATGAGGCACTGGCTCCTGACAGATAATCATTTCTCAATCAGATTGAATGACTAGGACTTAGTTATCGGTTCCTTTGCTCTGTCTGAGAAGAAAGTTAAGCTAGATTCCTAATTTATACAGCCACTTCATTGGACATATTTGAACCATAATATCTTGAGAGCAAGTAAATGAAAAGTCTGTGCTGTCAGAATGTTACAGAGTCTGCAGTTTCTTCAGGGCACACCTGGATGGCAGGAGAGGTGATCATTTGACATGCCAGTTCAGGGAGAGTGAGGCCTCTGTTGCAAATCCATAGTAAATGTCTAATTTTATCTCCAGGAAACCATGTGGTATTGTTACTTTCTGCTCACATCCCTATGGATTACCTATGTGTGCCTTATTTTATAGGGAGACCAGTGATGTAGAGTTAGATTTCTATATAAAGTTGTTGGGTCTCACTCTACCAACCAAGAGTCCTTGTTGCCTTTTAAAAATTGTAGATAATATGGGTAGACATAGTTAGTATCTTTCTATTTCACTTTTAAATCTAGTTAAATATATTCTGCTAAACTGGCCTAGTCTAAAAAGGTATAAAGATTGAATGCCAAATGTGTGTTAAATTGTTGTTAATAGTTATAAACCTTATGCTATGTTACCACAGCTATTTTGAGATGGCGAGCGTGTTTACTGTGTCATCAGCTTCTCAGCCCCCTTCTGCAGCCCCTCCTTCGCTTTCTTTACCTTTATCTTCATCTTCTACCTCATCTGGGACTAAAAAACAAAAGAAGACCCCCACGTATCAGAGATCTGTAAGTCAGGAAAGCAGTTGATCCCAGTGTGTCTTGCTTGTGTTAAGAGCATGACTTAGGGCACTCAGTCTGGTCTAAATGTCCTTTAGACTAACTTTATGGCTTCCCTAAGCATCTTATTTCTTCACCTGGACTTTTGATTGAGCATTTCAGATCTTTCTCCTCCAGATGTGTCCAAGAGAGGGATGCACTGGTATCACCTTCACACTTACTAGATAGAAGTGGATCTCAGAGCCCTCCTTCCACTAAACTTGATTTTGTATTTTAGCCAGATTGCCTGGGTTACAGCCTATACTGTGGAGGTGAGGCATTCTTGGTTTGTATCCTGTACCATTTGAATTTGCAAGTTACTTAGCTTCTCTGTTGTTTCCTCATTAGTAAAATGGAGATGGTGTAATATTATTTCTCATGGGCTTTTGTGAAAATGGAATTGATATTCATGTCGAACAACAGTGGCTAACATGATAGAATTAACCACTCAGGAATATGATAGGTTAGATTTGCCAAATTGACTATCCCATATGCCCTCAAAGTACTTTGTTGATTTTGGCCATAGCTTTTTTCTAGTGAAAAGAGTTAAATTTCAGTGCAAAGACCTAAACAATAATAAAAGTACTGCTATTATAAATTATTCACCAAGTCCTTGCTAAATATTTTATTCTATTTTATGCTTCATTTAAACTTAGAAAATGATTATTAAAATTTTTTACTAATAAGATGCAATATCCAAGATGATACTATTGAATTTAAATGTCTCTTTTTTCACTGAAGGTTGTTTTCTTCTGCTTTACCAGATCTTACAGAATGATCATAGAAATAACTTTAGAGATTTCCTGTGTCTGGAAGGTGAAAGGTTTTTAGCAGGCAAAAGGTCTTTAAGTGTATTTGTGAAATGGTTGAATGTGATTAGATGAGCTTTTGTTGTTTTGGAGGTTTTTAAGGGCCTAAGAATTCATTACTCTACAGTTTCTTAGTTTGAATTAAGCATTGTGGAAAAGTTTGTTTTATTGCATTACTCTACTAACTTCATACTTTCAGGATGCATGACTTGCCAAGTGGTGTTAAGGTGTCTTAAGCTTGACAATAAGTGCTAACTCTGCTAAGGAAGTATCAATTTTGGGGACCATCTCTTGAATAACTTACATTTCTCTGATTACTGTTTTGGTAATTTAACATAAAGACAGCTTTTACTAATATGATTGCTTCACCTTAACATTCTCCAGAAATTCTGTTTTGTCTGGTAAGTGAAAAATTCTACCATAAATGAGGACAATCTCTAAAATAGTTTGTTTCCTCTGAAACATTTAAATTAGCATTTCAGCAATAAAAGCCCACAATCTTCCTTTTGTGTGTATTTTTTCTTTTTGCTTCTTTATAGTGAAGATTTAGTGATTTGTTAATCAGACTTAGTATTCTGTGGAGATGATGGACAGATCTGTATAGATTGAGTTCTTTTTTATTTTTAAAACAGATGAGCTTTGATCCAAACCTTCTCCACAACAATGGACACAATGGGTACCCCAATGGTACTTCAGCAGCACTGCGTGAAACTGGGGTTATTGAAAAACTGTTAACCTCTTATGGATTTATTCAGTGTTCAGAACGTCAAGCTAGACTTTTCTTCCACTGTTCACAATATAATGGCAACCTGCAGGACCTAAAAGTAGGAGGTAATCTGTCATTTTCCTCTAAAATTTCTCTTGTGTGTCATCTTGGTCATGTGAGTGCTGTTCTAAAAGTGTTTTACGAAACAGTTTGGCCTTTTAGCCATACCAGTTACTGAAGTATGGCAGAATCCTAATTTCTATTATGATGGTGTCTTTGAGTTGTGAAAGACTAATTGACTAAAAGATAACCTTTTATTTTTACAACAGATTCTTAGAAATTTTAAGACTAGTTAATGAAGTGTCTATTTTTCAAAAACATCTTGGGGAAAGGAGTTACAGTAGTGGCTGACACAGTATTTGGTGTAGTAAATGCTCTCGGTACATGCTATTTATTACATGCTACTATTGACCATTATTGTGGTACAGAAGTCCTGTTTGTTGAGACTTAATTCTCCTTTTACAGATAAGGAAACTAAAGTACAGAGAGGTTAAAAGAGAAACTTGCCTAGGGTTATGGGGTTTTGTTTTTGCCTCATTTGTAGTATATGTTAATTCCTGAAAACTAAGATTTACTAGGCCGCTCTCAGTGTGAGGCAGTGGATCTAAAACATTCTTTAATTCTAAGGAAGGCTTGTTAAATAGTTTCTGAACTTGATCCCCAGAGCTTATTTTTGCATAGGTCTGGAGTTAGTTTGCATTTCTCCTAAGAACTAGGTAATGTCAGGGCCCACATTGAGAACCGCTGGTCTAAAGAGACTCAGTTGCTACCTTAAGTGGAGCTTGGAAGATAGCCTTTTGCAAATACTAGTCCAACAAATATAACATGTTCTTTATTTTAGATGATGTTGAATTTGAAGTATCATCTGACCGGCGGACTGGGAAACCCATTGCTATTAAACTGGTGAAGATAAAACCAGAAAGCCACCCTGAAGAACGAATTAATGGACAAGTTAGTGTCTTTGATGCTTTGTGTGTTCCTAGGGCCCTGCATTTGCATATCTTTCACATTACCCAAGGAAGATTTCCACCCCCCCCCATCTCCTCATTTTGCACGGAAGAAAGCTGTAGTGTATATAAAGATTACTAGTTTAAAATTACATCAGAAGCACTGGCATTTCTTGACCTGAAATAAAAATGTGGTCAGGACTCAGTTTGGGTTTTTGCACAGCGCCTTTGGTCTGTGCTCACAGACTCTTTGTGTACTGTAGGTGTGGAACCTGGCCACGTGGCCTCCTCTCGTGGATCATGTTGAATTCACCCCTGTGTGTAGGATAGAGGATATTAAGTTCAGTTTATATTGCACAGTGCTGCTCCTGAAATGATTAGCAATGGAAATTTTTTTTTTTTTGACTGGTAGGTTGTGTGCGCTGTTCCTCACAACTTAGAGAGTAAATCTCCAGCTGCCCCGGGTCAGAGTCCAACAGGGAGTGTATGCTACGAACGTAATGGGGTAAACTTGTGTATTTTTCTTAAACCTTTGCCTGATCCACCATGTGGTCTATAAACGTACGTTAAAAATTCAAAGTAGAACACATAAGCAAGTTGCTAAAATCAGTTTTAAATTTGGTTTCCTAAGAGGCTTCAAGTGCAGCATAATTTTTTTTAAGTTTTTTTTTTTTTTAAGAAAAACATCCATAGGACTTCCAAGTGTGCTTAGCTTGCCCAAGTGTGACCTTAGTTAGAAATTAAGGTAAAATAGTCCTTTAAACCATTTTTTAGGGGTATGGGAGGGAGTTATTTCTGGTTCCTTTTAAACACTAACTCTGGATTTTTTGTTTGGAATGCCTTTATATAAAAATTGTCCTTTTAAAATGTAACTGCAGTCTCTGGGCAAATGCTTTTTGAAGTTGGATTGCTGCTCAGCTGTGGACTCACAGAAGTCTCCATGGAGGGAAAGTGTGTTCATATGAATAAAAACAACTGTCATAAAGCATATAATTTAAGAAGTTTGACTTTACACTGCCAGTAGAAGTCGTTAAGTAAATCACAGTATACAGTGCATGTGATTCATGCTGGGATAGTAATGGCGCCTGTTCCTTCACAGGAGGTGTTCTACCTGACCTACACCCCTGAAGATGTAGACGGGAATGTTCAACTGGAGACAGGAGATAAAATAAACTTTGTAATTGATAACAATAAACAGTAAGTTCCTTTCATATTCTTCCCACCTAAGTGATTTTGCTGTTCTTACATTAAGAAATTTGAAGTGAGATTAAAATCTACTGCGCAGATATGGATTGTTTCATGAGCTTTTCAACTTCTTACTCATCAGCTGAGGAGTTGAGGGTCTGTGAGTACTCTGTCACACGCATTGTTCAGTGTCAGAATATGGTCCTTTTTTGGGGGTGGGGGGGCAGTCCTGGGGCTTGGACTCAGGGCCTGAGCACTGTCCCTGGCTTCTTTTTGCTCAAGGCTAGCACTCTGCCACTTGAGCCACAGCTGTATATGTGGTGCTGGGGAATTGAACCCAGGGCCTCATGTATACGAGGCAAGCACTCTTGCCACTAGGCCATATCCCCAGCCGAGAACATGATCCTTTTTCAAGCTGTTCAAGTGGTCAGTGAAGACTTTAGACACGTAGTGGTACTTTGTAAGTTTTGAGAGACAGGGAGAACTCACTGGAGAAATGAGAAAAGTACTGTGGGGGTATTTAGGGAAATGACTGAAAATTGCACTTGGTAGATTTGACTCTTTGTTGGAACTATGCCATACTCACAGCAGTCTGCACAACTAAGAATGAGAGAGTATGATTGCATAGGTTTGGGGCAGTGGTGTAAAATAGACTTTGGAGTGTAGGGGGGCTCTTTAGATCTAAAAGTATAATTGACAGTTACAGAAGGTAAGGACCTAATGCAGACAGGCCAAGGGTGATGGGGTAGAGAAATCAAGCACACTGGGGAAGTACCATCACTGAGCTTAACATAGTTGTCTAGAAAGGTGTTGTTGACATGAAGAATCCCAAGGCTGTTTTTTGTATTTTGATCTGGCCTGGCCCACCGTAGTGGGGCAAGGGAATGGACTAAAGAGTTAAAGGAGAAGGTTGTCCATGTGGAGAAAGGTTTCTGGATGGGAATGTTGGATGCACAGTAATGAGACAGAGCACTGAGACCTGGAAGCTACTGATGAGCTACAGAAGCATTAGCATAAACAAGCTATTTGGAGTGAAAATCTAGGGGTGTGTTTATTTTAGGTTGTGAGAGACTGGAGAAGCAAAAGAGAAGGAAATAAAGTTAGGACATTGGAACCAGTCTTGATAAGCCTATAAAGGTAGACAGACTGGTGGTTTGAGGTCAACCTGGGATACATAGTGTAACTGTTTCAAAAAAACTAGGAGCTGGAGCTCTGCTCACATAGGCCTGCACATAGAGGGTGCTGAGTCACATCAGCCCCAGGAAACAGACAAAAGTTAGAAATTGCTAGGCCTGCACTTTTCACAAGCATAGGGAAAGAAAGGTTAAAAAACCTGTGCAGTATTGTTTCTTAAAAGAATCAAAGTGAGGGGCTGGGGATATGGCCTAGTGGCAAGAGTGCTTACCTCGTATACATGAGGCCCTGGGTTCGATTCCCCAGCACCACATATTCAGAAAATGGCCAGAAGTGGCGCTGTGGCTCAAGTGGCAGAGTGCTAGCCTTGAGCAAGAAGAAGCCAGGGACAGTGCTCAGGCCCTGAGTCCAAGCCCCAGGACTGGCCAAAAAAAGAATCAAAGTGAGTTGTGGGTATTAGCTTCAGCCTGAAGGCTAAAACATATGGTCTGAAATAGGAAACAAAGGGATAGGTGGGAGCCACATATTACTTTACATTTAGTTCTTAATCTTCACAACAGGAGAATTATCCTAAATTTTAGAAGTAGAGCTGTGACTCAAATACAGTGCCAGCCTTGAGTGAAAAAGCCAAGTTATGAGTTGAAGTTCCACTACCAGCACACACAAAAAAAATTGCCCAAACTTATTCTTCAGTAATATAAAGTGTAAATCTTACCAAGTTACTTACCTGAATTCACACAGCTTTTGAATAGCAAACATTTATATCCTTGCAGTAAGTTGCAAAGGCCCTTTAGGGTTTTTCTGTGGTTTTGTTAGTCTGTTAAGTCAATTTGTCAATGAGTACTTAAGGAAAATAAGTTGTGTACAACTCTTCAAATAACAATACCAACAGCACTTCTGTGTCATTATAGTTTACTTTGCTGCTATTCAAAGATTGGATAGTATGGTGTGGTCTCTTTACTAGATTTCTGGTAGTGGTTCTCCTAAGTCCTTGGCTTTTATCCTCTGCTTTTTAAAAATTATGTTTAATCAGAAATAATTGTTGATGTAGGTACTAAATTCAGGGTTCATTGGTAACAGATAAAGACCCTCTTATGTATCCTATATCACCAGAACCTTAGTTGACAGCATATACTATGCAAGTGTGTGTTCAGTAGTGACATTGCAAAGTTACTGTTTGTCATCTGTGGTAGTAGTTGCATAATTATTTGTATTTTTTTGTTTGAATAGAAAAATAGAGTTGAGTATTTTGTACCTAAGAATAAAGTTTAGACAAACAAAATTACCTGGATGCCTGTGGCTCATACCCAAAGGCTGAGATTGAGATGGTTGATATTTGAGGCCAGCCCAGACAGAAAAGAATCCTTTGCAAACCATAACTGGGCACAGTGGTGACCTGTCATCTCAAGCTACCTAGGAGGTTGAGGTCAGGAGCATTGGAGTTCTGGGCCAGCCTGGGAAGAAATGGAAGCTTCACCTTCTTGGAGGGAAAAGAAGCTAGACTAGGTCATTTGCACGTGTGGGTCCCAACAAATGACATGAAACCTAAAGTAGATGGGTCACAGTTCAGGCCTGAGCCCAGGCAAGAAGCAACAACCTGTCTTAAAAATAACCAGCGGACAACTGGGCTGGAGGCATGGCTCAGCAGTAGTGCATTGTCATACCTTCACAGCAAATGTGAGGCCCTGAGTTCAAACAACAGTACTACCAAGAAAAACTTACCCGCACAGGAAAACAATGATCCAGTATGAAGTCCTTAGAAGGCTAAGGAAGTCTTTTGTTTATGATGCCATATTAAAAAAGACTAGATTTTGAAAACCCAAACTAGTTTTTATTACCCTCATTTGTTCCTAACTGAGCCATGAATTGTTAACCTCTCTTTGGTGTTCTCCCCCAATTACTTTTTTTCTAGCACTGGTGCTGTAAGTGCTCGAAACATTATGCTGTTGAAAAAGAAACAAGCCCGCTGTCAGGGAGTAGTTTGTGCCATGAAGGTAAGTGCCAACAAGTTTGAAATTTTTTGAAGCTTTTGTTGTTTGTTTTTTTATTCCTTTAGGTCTTATTTTTCAAATGTTGTTTTTCCTGTCTTCTGTGTTTTTAAAAAAATTTTTAGTGTTAACCTCAAAATTAACCTCCTTAAAATTCCTTGGTTGCTAATCCTATGGGAGTTGTTTGTTTGTTTTGTCTATCATAGGGCTTGAACTCAGAGTGTGGGTGCTGTCCATTAGTTTTTCACTCAAGGCTAGTGCTCTGCCAATTTGAGCCACAGCTCCACTTTCAGTTTTCTGGTGGTAAATTGGAGATAAGAGTCTTACATACTTTCCGATCTAGTCTGGCTTCAAACCAGGATCTTCAAGTCTCATCCTCCTAAGTAGCTAGGATTATAGGCATGAGCCACCAGCACCCAGATCTTTGTTCTTTTAAATGAGTCATTCATATTTGACTGTACCCTGTTAACTTGTTTAGACAACAGTATGTAATCCTAAATGAGTACATTGGATGGTAATAATGTTGTTGGGTTCATTCCACTTTAGGAGGCGTTTGGCTTTATTGAAAGAGGCGATGTTGTAAAAGAGATATTCTTTCACTATAGTGAATTTAAAGGTGACCTAGAAGCCTTACAGCCTGGGGATGATGTGGAATTCACAATCAAGGACAGAAACGTAAGATAGCTCACTAACAGTATATTTGGCTCTTTGGAATTACTAATGGATTGCAATTTTAGGAAATGCATAAAATGATGTGGTTCACCTTGTATGATTTAGGGTAAAGAAGTTGCTACAGATGTCAGACTATTGCCTCAAGGAACAGTCATTTTTGAAGACATCAGTATTGAACATTTTGAAGGAACTGTAACCAAAGTTATCCCAAAAGTACCCAGTAAAAACCAGGTATGTTGTCTTTTTCCATCATCAGTATAATCAGAATAATGTGGGGTGATATACTGAAACTTTATTACATTTGATTGTGTGATTTCATGGAACGTGTCTTAATGTATCATTAAGGCTAAAAGAAGCTAGTGGATTGGTGATAAGTATTAATACTAGATCTTTTACCTAGCATACTGTGCTTGAATTATTTAATTTATTTATTTATTTGTTTGTTTGTTTATTGCCAGTCCTGGCGCTTGAACTCAGGGCCTGAGCACTACCCCTGGCTTCCTTTTTGTTCAAGGCTAGCACTCTGCCACTTAAGCCACAGCGCCACTTCTGGCCATTTCTATATATGTGGTGCTGGGGAATCGAACCCAGGGCTTCATGTATACGAGGCAAGCGCTCTTGCCACTAGGCCATATTCCCAGCCCTGTGCTTGATTCTTAACTGCAAAAATAAAGCAGAAACTAATGAATGATAGATGAAAGAATATTTTAACTGAGTGATAAGAAGAGGCCACAATAAGCATTGGCTAAATCAGCGATGACCTTACTGGACTAAACTGTAGTTTGCAGATATAAGCACAAGCACTTGTTTCTTCTTCCTCCAAGCCCTTATCCCCCATTGCACCTTTTGTTGGGAGGTAAGGAGATGGCTGGTAGTGTCATTTCTGAGAAATATGGATATAAGAACTAAAAGTGGGTTTCCAGACACGTGGTACATTTTATATACACAAATATTTTAACATTTGGTACATATGCCATGTACAAAAGGACAAACACAAAAGATACATGGGATTGGAAAACATTTAGTTTAACTAATAACTATGAAGTCCTCTTCCATGTGCACACCACTTAAATTAGATGAAGAGAACCTGGACAGAAGCAGAAGTGCCTGGGTGCCCCTTCTTCCCTAACACTGTTGTACAATTTTGTCAGTGACCTCCCTGTCCTTTGGTTTACTTCCCCTGCCCAAGTATATAGTGACTACCACATCTTAGTGAATGGTATCTGGAGCCCAGATTTCAAGGTCTGGGTCCAGTCCACACAGGTGGGGGCTCAGCGTCAGGCCATGGTTTTCTGGGAAAGCAACACTGCTTTCCCAGGCGCAGCACTAAGGAGCTCTCACTCCAGGCCTCTGAGGCACATGGTCTCTCACAGTTAGTGTCAGGGGTTGCATTGCTCCCATCCGAGACAGTCCTGTGTTTCAACAAGGCTTGTTTGTTTTTGTGCCTCTGATTGTATAAAATACTATCCAATGAAATAAACTCCAAGAAATGGAAACAAAAAAAAAAAAAAGTGGGGCTGGGAATGTGGCTTAAGGTAGAGTGCTTGCCTGGCATGCATGAAGCCCTGGGTTTGATTCCTCGATAGCAAATAAACAGAAAAGGCCAGAAGTAGCACTGTGTGTGGTTCAAGAGGTAGAGTGCTAAGCTTGAGCAAAAAAAAGCCTGTGACAGTGCTCAGGCTCTGAGTCCAAGCCCCAGGACTATTGAAATAAAAAACTAAACATTCTTCTGCTTAGTGAAATCTCTTAACATCATAGCGGTTGTGCGGAGTGACTATCCAATTGGACTAATGTTGTCAGCGCCTTTTCTTCCCTCCTTGGAACTGAATTAGAAGTAACGTGTTTGCTCTTTGTTGTTGTTTGATTTAGAGGTAGAAAGGATGAGGATTTCCAGCTAAAACTGTTTTTCTTTCTTATCAGAATGACCCATTGCCAGGACGAATCAAAGTTGACTTTGTGATTCCTAAAGAACTTCCTTTTGGAGACAAAGATACAAAATCCAAGGTGACTCTGCTGGAAGGTGACCATGTCAGGTTTAATATTTCAACAGACCGCCGTGACAAATTAGAAAGAGCAACCAACATAGAAGTTCTTTCAAATACGTTTCAATTTACTAATGAAGCCAGAGAAATGGTAAGTGTTTTATTACTATTGGATTTGTATCTAGTATATGGAGTTAGTTTTTAGGTTCAACTTTGTACTACTAAATTGAAAGCTTTTATAAGCCAATTGCCATCTTAGAGAGTTAGCTTGTTAAGGTGCTATCTAAGAACTACAGATATTTGAGTCAATTTGGATTTCATGTCTCTATCAACCAGTAATCTTGGAAATGTTCCAAGTGGGCTTGGTTATAGCTCAGTGGTCCAAGTGCTTGTCTAACAAGTGCAATGTTCTGGGTTCAATCCCCAGTACCAAAAAAAGGGCCTGGGAATATAGCTTAGCGGTAGAGTACTTGCCTAGCATGCACAAAGCGCCCTGGGTTCAGCACCACATAAACAGAAATAGCCCAAAGTTGCACTGTGGTTCAAGAGGTAGAGTGCTAGCCTTGAGCAAAAAAAAAAAAAAAAAAAAAAAAGCCAGGGACAGTGCTCAGGCCCCTGCATCCAAGCCCTATGACTGGCCCAAAAAAAAAAAAAGTTCTAAATATTTAGATAGAATCATTGCTAAGATATTGGAATAGTGAAAATAATTCATGCTGCCATTGTACAAACTGGATTTCTCCAATCCATTCCTTAAGATGTGCAGTGAACACAAGGTTTGTTTTGTGCATGAGTGTGCCAGTCCTAGGGCTTGAACTCAGGGCCTGGAGCTGTATTCCTGTTTGGTTTGATTTGTTTTTTTGCCAGTCCTGGGGCTTGGACTCAGGGCCTGAGCACTATCCCTGGCTTCTTTTTGCTCAAGGCTAGCACTCTACCACTTGAGCCACAGTGCCACTTCCGGCTTTTTCTATATATGTGGTGCTGAGGAATCGAACCCAGGGCTTCATGTATATGAGGCGAGCACTTTTCACCACTAGGCCATATTCCCAGCCCTGGAGCTGTATTCCTGATAGTTTGTTGATGTAATAGTCAAAATTAGTTACTTATTTACTGAATAACCACCTCTGCAGTAATATGTAATTCTTTGTCAGATTGATAGAAATTTGTGTTTATTGTTTTAATAAACAATGTCTACCATGTTTCAGGTACTCTGGGTACCCTTGCAGAGCTGATAGTTCAGGAAAATATGAGAAAGGGGTTTCATATATTTTCTTCTTTACATATAGTGTATCTGTTGATCTTGGGGCCTGGGCCACATCTCCACTTCTGGCTCTTTGGTGGTTAATTGGAGATAAGAGTCTCTCAGACTTTCTTGCCTAGGCTGGCTTTGAACCATTGTCCTCAGATCTTAGCCTCCTGAATAGCTAGGATTACAGGCATGAGGCACGGTATGCGGCTTCATACTTAAATCTTAAGTCCTTCCAATGTGCCTGAACTCAAATTTAAGTTTTGAGATAGACTCAAGAATTGCCATTGTCACTGACTTTTGAACTGTTTATCAGTAAATATTTGACATCTCCAGTCTTAGAAAATTGCTGAGATTAAATCTCTTCATTGAAAGCAGTTTGTATTTAAGTAGAAAAAAAAAGCAAATTGTGGATTTAGCATTCTGGTTAAGAGACATCCATACAAATTTTATTTTATTTTATTTTATTTTTATTATTATTATTATTATTATTATTTTTTTTGCCAGTCCTGGGCCTTGTACTCAGGGCCTGAGCACTATCCCCTGGCTTCTTCTTGCTCAAGGCTAGCACTCTGCCACTTGAACCACAGCGCCCCCTCTGGCTGTTTTCCATATATGTGGTGCTGGGGAATCGAACTGAGAGCTTCATGTGTAGGAGGCAAGCACTCTTGCCACTAGGCCATACTCCCAGCCCCCATACAAATTTAACTTGAATGTTGGTTTACTAAGTTTCAAAACCAGTGAAATGTTCCTTGGGTTTCAGGGTGTGATTGCTGCCATGCGAGATGGTTTTGGCTTCATCAAGTGTGTGGACCGCGATGCTCGTATGTTCTTCCACTTCAGTGAGATTCTAGATGGAAACCAGCTCCATATTGCAGATGAAGTCGAGTTTACTGTGGTTCCTGTGAGTAGTGCTAGAGAGAAAGGGCAGGGGACATTTATGATGTTTTCTTTGTCAGTTTAAAGGTAATTTTGTTTTCTCCTTTGTAGGATATGCTCTCTGCCCAAAGAAATCATGCTGTTAGGATTAAAAAGCTTCCCAAGGGCACGGTTTCATTCCATTCCCATTCAGATCATCGATGTCTGGGCACTGTAGAAAAAGAAGCCACTTTTTCCAATCCAAAAACCACTAGCCCAAATAAAGGCAAAGAGAAGGTAAATTTTACTCATTGAGACTGCTTTTAGGATGTCTTTGTTCTCCTCTGGTTACAGACACATTGTATTAGACTATTGTATTGTTAAGAATTCCCTTTTGGGGCTGGGAATGTGGCTTAGTGATAGAGGGCTTGCCTAGTATGCTTTAAGCCCTGGGCTCAATTCTTCAACACCACATAATCAGAAAAAACAGGAAGTGGTGCCGTAGCTCAAAAGGTAGAGTGCTAGCCTATCCTTGAGAGAGAAAAAAAAAAAAAAGCCAGCGACAGTGCTTAGGCCCCTGAGTCCCAAACCCCAGGACTGGCAAAAGTAAATAAATAGGGGCTGGGGATATGGCTTAGTGGCAAGAGAGCTTGCCTCCCATACGTGAAGCCCCAGGTTCGATTCCCCACCACCACATATACAGAAAACGGCCAGAAGGGGTGCTGTGGCTCAAGTGGCAGAGTGCTAGCCTTGAGCAAAAAGAAGCCAGGGACAGTGCTCAGGCCCTGAGTCCAAGGTCCAGGACTGGCAACAAAAAATAAATAAATAGGGGCTGGGGATATAGCCTAGTGGCAAGAGTGCCTGCCTCGGATACACGAGGCCCTAGGTTCGATTCCCCAGCACCACATATACAGAAAACGGCCAGAAGCGGCGCTGTGCCTCAAGTGGCAGAGTGCTAGCCTTGAGCAAGAAGAAGCCAGGGACAGTGCTCAGGCCGAGTCCAAGGCCCAGGACTGGCCAATAAATAAATAGATAGATAGATAGATAGATAGATAGATAGATAGATAGATAAATATTTCCCTGTAATATTAAAATTGATCATTAATCAAACATTATCAACATTGATCAAAGCAAAGTTGCTTAACTCTAGCATCATTGATACTTCAGATTAATTGTCACAGAGTATGGGAGGTTTAACAGTATCCCTGGTTTTTATTCTTTCCAATTTGGCAACCACCCATTTTTCCCGATGTTGCTAAATATCCTTTGTGATCTGCCCTGACTGGGGACCAGCGTATGGAGTACTTACTTTCTAAGAAGTAGTTAAAACCTCCAATTGGGGGTTGGGAATATGGCCTAGTGGCAGAGTGCTTGCCTCGTGTACATGAAGCCCTGGGTTTGATTCCTCAGCACCACATATATAGAAAAGGCCGGAAGTAGCTCTGTGGCTTATGTGGTAAAGTACCTTGAGGAAAAAAAAAAACTCCACTTGATTGGGTTGAGTTTCACATTTGAGCTCCATTATTCAAAAATCCACTATATTGGAGGCAAAAATGTGTATAAGATAGTGTCTACTCTCAAGTAAAAGTGAATTGAAAGCCCTATATAGAAATAAATAATTCAGATTTTTAAATGCACCACAACTGCATATGAAAACAATATAAATAAATGCAATGAAAGCTATTGGCCTAGGGACATTGGGCAAAGCAGACAGAGAAAGAAAAATGGGTGGCGGGAAGGGGAGGAGTGGAGCATGAGTGAGAGGGCTGGGTGGGCTATAAGCACACAAGACAATAGAGCAGTGAAGTTTTGCAAGTTGTTCGTGGTAGAAGGGAAAAGAGTGGTGAGAACTAACATTGTAAACATGGCATGAGAATGCCACTGTGAAGTAACACTTTATAGCTAGCACTACTAAATTGTGTGTTTGTGTGTCCGTTCTAGCACTTGAACTCTGGGCTGGGTGAGCTAATTTCACTCAAAGCTGGTGTTCTACCACTTGAGCCACAGCTCCATTTCCCACTTTTTTTGGGGGGGGGGGCGCATATTCATTGGAGATAAGTCTCTCTGGCCTTCCTGCCTCAACTAGCTTCAAAGCATGATTCTCAGATTTCATTCCTCGTGAGTAACTAGGATTGTAGGCATAAGCCACCATCTCCCAGCCATACATTAATTTTTTTTAATTTATTTATTTTTACTGGTCCTAGGCCTTGAACTCTGGGCCTGGGTGCTGTCCCTGAGTACCTCTTTTGTTCTCAAGGCTAGCATTCTACCACTTGAGCCACAGTACCACTTCCAGCTTATTCTGAGTAGTTTATTGGAGATAAGAGTTTCACATACCCTTCTGCTCCAGCTGGCTTCAAACTGCGGTCCTCAGCTCTCAGCCTCCTGCATAGCCAGGATTACAGGCATGAGGTACCAGTGCCTGTCTAAAAATTTTTTTTAAGTATATATAGTTTTATGGGTCCAGATGAAAATAAAAGATACAGAATTTATATAAAAAATCAAGGAATGTAGGTAAGTGGTAGAGCACATTCAGTAGGCAGAAATAGGACGGAGTTTCTCCTAGGAAAAAAATGCACTTTTAAGAAGTTTAGGCTTTCTTTGGAAAGCAGCAAGTAACTAGTTCTGACAAGAAGATGGTGGCTTATTTTTTCATTTGGATGAAGACAAGTAGGGAAAAAGATGAAAAGTCAGGTGGTGGCTAGGCTAAATTGAAACTTTGCTCTCTGAATTTCTTCTTCTAAGATTTTCTGTGGGAGAATGGTATCTAGTCTATCTATAAAAATAATAAATCTATAAAAATATCTATAAAAATAATAGTATTGGGCTGAAGCCTACCCAGATGTGGGTGGAGAATAACAAAGATGGTGAGAATTAGGAAATGGCCAATGAATGAAAGCTAGATGACGTAGATACTGACATTGCATATTGACAAGAGTAATTAAGTAGGGTACCAGTGGCTCACACCTATAAGCTTGGCTACTCAGGAGGCTGAGATCTGAGGATCGTGGTTCAAAGCCAGCCTGGACAGGAAAGTCTGTGAGACTCTTTTTATCTCCAGTCAACCACCAGAAAACCAGAAGTGGCACTGTGGCTTATGTAGTAGAGCACTAGCCTTGAGCTGAAGAGCTTAGGGACAGTGCTCAAGCCCCAGGGCCAACCAAGAAAAAAAAAGTATGCAAGCAAGAGTGATTGGAATAGTAGATAGTAGACAATTTACAAATGAGGCCAAGTGCTGTACTCAGGCCTATAATTCTAGCTACAAAGTACCTGGGAAATTGTATATGTTAATAAATGATTATATAAGCAGGTACTCTAGGAATGTGAGTTGTAGAAGAGGGGAAGTGAATTGTCTTTGCCTATGTAAGAGTTGGAAATGCCATCTGAATCTTAGGAAGGAAATCTGACCACTGATATGGGCTTTGCCCCATAGGAATGACACTGAACCCATAAAAATGGGACACTTTGTACAGTCACTGGTATGTTATCTTTCTATGTGATACAACATTTTTTAATGTAGAAAATATAACTTAATCACCTTTATATTGTGTGCTGTGAAGTGTAGATATTATGGCAACTAAAGTACTCATGGTTTGGCATATTATTTGTTGTCAGTGTCAAACTTTGAAAGGTAGGTACTATGCAATAATAAAGGGTATGAAAACTTCCTGCCATACAAAATGTCAGCTTTATTGGAAATGACATGCTGTTGATGGCTCTGTATAAGTATGATGAATAAAGAATGAATGTCCCTCCTCATTAGCAGAACTCAGGTTCTTAAGAGTGAGGACCCAGGAGCAGCAAATAGAGCTAGTCTTATACAGATTGAGCTGATCTTGGGTTGAGTTTAGCTAGACGACCTTTCATTCATGTAATTTATGTTACTGTTCAGAGAGCCCTACAGTAAGAATTTCTGCTGCTCTTCCATTCCAGTTCATTGAATCAGAGATCTCTAAGGTTTCTGAGTTGGTTTTTAAAATTATATTTTTCTTTAGGTAGTTGTACAAAAGGGGTTACCAATTCAACAAATCAGTTTATAAGTACGACGCATCTGATTGATGTCACCCCTTTCATCATTTTCCCCTGTCCCTCCCCTCAGTTTTCCTTCCATAGTTGCTTTTTAATGTTGCTTTTTTTTGTTCTTGAAGCTGTTTGCATTGTTTTCCCAGGAGGCCGAGGATGGCATCATTGCTTATGATGACTGTGGGGTGAGGCTGACCATTGCTTTTCAAGCCAAGGATGTGGAAGGATCTATCTCTCCTCAAGTAGGAGATAAGGCAAGATAATTCCGCTTCTTTTAAGTCATGAATAGATGATACATGGTTTTAATGAAGTAATTTTTACACTTAAGTAATATTCCTTTTTAACAGGCTTAAGTCATTTTTTTTTTTAAGCAACTCATTGGTTAAAACAGGATCTAGCAAGCTCTTCCCTGAAAGTTTTTTAAATTATTTTTTTATCTTTAAGTCATTGTACAAAGGTGTTACCATGAACAAATTGGTTTATGAGGTCTGGGAATATGGCTTAGTGGTAGAATGCCTGCCTCACATACATGAAGCCCTTGGTTTGATTCCTTAGCACCACATATGTAAGAAAGCCAGAAGTGGTGCAGTGGGACAAGTGGTAGAGTGCTAGCCTTGAGCAAAAAGAGGCCAGGGACAGTGCTCAGGCCCTGAGTCTAAGCTCCAGGACTGGCAAAAAAAACCCAAAACAAATCAGTTTATAAATACAGTGCATCTTCATCATTGTCACCCCTTCCATCACTGTCCCCATAAGCATGTGTTTTCCTTCTTTTTAGAGATCTATATGTTTAAGCAATGGATAGGCTTAAATCTATTAGCCTAGGTGAATTTAATGTTGGTAAGGAAATTAAGTTACTGAAATGGTACCAAAGCAAATCATAGCAAAAATTTTTACACTACTGTTTCTTTTCATACTACATCTTATTTTCATGTCTCTTTCTTTTATGGAAATAGGATAATACAAGGAACACACTGGAAGGTAAAACTTAGTCCTTCATGAAATAGAAATGTTAGTCCTGGTAAAAAGTCTTTTACATCAGAATAATTACCAGAGGTTGTGGAGTAGCAAGCATGGCCTAGAGGAGTATTCTTTCCCCTCTTCAGAGTTATGGAGCTTGACGTGGCAATGGTAATGGTACTGTGATCTTTGTTTTTTTCACAGGTTGAATTTAGTATTAGTGACAAACAGAGGCCTGGACAACAGATTGCAACTTGTGTGCGACTTCTGGGTCGCAATTCTAGCTCCAAAAGGCTCTTGGGTTATGTGGCAACTCTGAAAGATAATTTTGGATTCATTGAAACAGCCAATCATGATAAGGAGATCTTTTTCCATTACAGGTAAGGATTGTCTTTTAGGTACTTGTCGCTTACTATCTATTCTTTAATGAAAATGGGCTTTTGTTTGCAAGGATTTTTTTTTTGGTTTGGTTATAATGTTTGAAACTCCTATTTCATATTGGTAAAACTATATGACACAAATATGTACATGCTGTCTACCTCTGTATATAAAACATGTAGTCAGAGATACAGAAAGGCCTGCGCCTTCTTGAAACATTGCTTCGATGAGAGAACTTGGTTTTACTCTGGATGTTGCTTCCAGGGGTACATTTGATGTATAGTACAGAATATTATTTGTACACATGTGTACAGTATGGCATGCTGGTGCAAGTGTGTCTTCTTAGAATCACATAGCTCAGTTTTGAGACCACACCATGTTATTTATTTATTTATTGGGGTTTTTTTTTGGGGGGGGGCGCCAGTCCTGGAGCTTGGACTCAGGGCCTGAGCACTGTCCCTGGTTTCTTTTTGCTCAAGGCTAGCACTCTGCCACTTGAGCCATAGTGCCACTTCTGGCCATTTCTATATATGTGGTGCTGGGGAATCGAACCCAGGGCTTCATGTATATGAGGCAAGCACTCTTGCCACTAGGCTATATCCCCAGCCCCGGTGGCTCACATTTATAATCTTAGCTATTCAGGAGGGTGTGACCTGAGGGTTGTGGTTCAGAGACAGCCTGGGCAGGAAAGTCCATGAGACTTTTTTTTTTTTAATCAAAATTATAATTCCTCTGGAAAGAAGAAGGGACTTTTGGCCCAAATATAATTATTAATATGGTTTATATACCTCCCAGAATCTGATTTTGGATCCATTTAGTTTATCTCCAATTAACTACCAGAAAACTGGAAGTAACACTGTGGCTCACAGTAATAAAGCACGAACCTTGAGCAAAAGAGCCGAGGGACAGAATCCAGGCTCTAAGTTCAAACACACAATTGACAAAAAATAAAAAACCAAACTATATGCTACTGCTAATTTTCAGGTAAGGTCTTAACTGTCATTTCCTCCCTCAGTGAATTCTCTGGTGATGTCGATAGCCTGGAACTGGGGGACATGGTTGAATACAGCTTGTCCAAAGGCAAAGGCAACAAAGTCAGTGCTGAGAAAGTAAACAAAACTCACTCAGGTAATGGGTGCTGCCTTCTTATTCATGGAATATGAGGATGGGTGAGAGCAAGATACAGCCCAGTTCCTCGTGTTAGTCATTCTCAAACATGAACCCCAGATTAGTGGCATAAGCTGCATGCTCACCCCATCCTAGATATAGTGACATTGAATAGTTAGTGTTCTAAGTGGTTTAATTATTTGCATAAAATGTCTCTTTATTAAAAAAAACTCTAGGGGCTGGGAATATGGCCCGTTGATAAAGTGCTTGCCTCGTATATATGAAGCCCTGGGTTCGATTCCTCAGCACCACATATGTAGAAAAAGCTGGAAGTGATGCTGTGGCTCAAGTGGTAGAGTGCTAGCCTTGAGCAAAAAGAAGCCAGTGACAGTGCTCAGGCCCTGAGTTCAAGCCCTAGGACTGGCAAAAAAAAAAAAAAAAGAAGGGCTGGGAATATGGCCTAGTGGCAAGAGTGCGTGCTTGCTTGCCTTGTATACATGGAGTCCTGGGTTTGATTCTCCAGCACCACATATAAAGAAAGGGCCAGAGGTGGCACTGTGGCTCAAGTGGTAGAATGCTAGCCTTGAGCAAAAAGAAGCCAGCGACAGTGCTCAGGCCCTGAGTCCAAGCCCCAGGACTGGCCAAAAAGAAAGAAACTAGGCTGACGACTGTGCCTCATGCCTGTATGTAATCCTAGTTACTTGGAGGCTTTGATCTGAGGATCTCTATATGAAGCCAGCTCAGGTAGGAAAGTCTATAAAATTATTATGTCCAAATAACCATCGAAAAACTGGAAGTGAAACTGTGACTAAAGTGATAAGTACTAGCTTAGAGTAAAGAAACTAGATAACCCCCAGGCCCTGAATTCAAACCCCAGTGCAGACACTGAAAGAAATAAAATAATAAATATGCATGCATGCCTATTTATTTATTCATATTTATTTATCAAGGTAAATTCTTTACCACTGAGCTCTGCTACCCTAGCTCTGGGAAGTCTGGTTTTTGTTTGTTTATTTTCTTGTGTGGGGGATAGAGCCCAGGTCCTTGTGCATTCCAAGCAAGCATTCTACCACCGAGTTACATCCTCAGCCTGGTGTCTAAATTTTTAAAGACCTAAGTGTTGGCTTTCATCTGTACTTCCCAAAGACATGATCTTTGGGGGAGACTTGTTGAAATGATAGCTGAGATCGTTTTGATTCCACAAACATATATGAGCACTAGAGAGGTAGTGGTCAAGACATCCTGCCTTCATTGAGTAGTTTCTTTGGAAAGATAGTAATGCATGTTATGAATAAGTATGAAGATTTCCACATGTGAAACCAGAAAAGGGGGTAGCAAAACATATTTTATATTTGTGTATTTGTTGACTCCTCAGCCCATCTGACTTTAGTGATATTGAGCATTTAAATATGTATTCTTGTTGAATCCTCAAGAAGGCTTAAGTAGTAACATCAAGTGTTTAAATGATATAAACATATTTGAGGTTAATGGGGTTTTGAGGGTGGTGCCCTTACATAACTCTCTGCAGCATTCAAGAGGCAAAGGCAGAAGTATCACAAGTTAAAGGCCAGCCTGGGCTATATATATGTATGTAGTAAGTTCTTAAAAAATAAAATAAAAAATAGTGGCATTTTCTAACAGTTACTCTAAAAATAAGATATGACTCCTCCCACTTGAAGAATGGCAGATAGCTGGCCCCCACCCTGTTTATTTGCTGAAATGAAGTTGGTAATAGAGAGCTGTGTTTGCATTTCTGTTGTAGTGAATGGCATTACTGAGGAGGCTGACCCTACCATCTACTCTGGTAAAGTCATCCGCCCCCTGCGGGGCGTTGATCCAACTCAGATTGAATACCAAGGAATGATTGAGATTGTGGAGGAGGGTAAGACACAGTTGACTACTTCTGCCTCTACTGCTGAGCACCACCAGGTTCTTCTGGGATGGGGTATATTGTAATTCTAAGTTTCCTTAAAAGCTGAATTAGGAAGTGAGTATTCCCTTCATGCTTGGCTTTTATTTTTCTGCTCTTTGGAAATAATGGTATCCTACATTCAGCTTAGGATAAATGACTACTTAGGTGAGCTTATGACTACATATGAGCAACTAGGAAATACTCAACAAAATCTTACACTAAGGAGTCAAACTCCTCTATTTACTTCATAGGGAGCATGCCACTCCTACTTTAACCCTATCTTTCAAAAATATTTAAATTCTTGTTTCAAAAAAATGTTTTATATATACATATATTAAAATGCATTAGTAATTATTAATATGTATTAATTAATATACAATAATAATAATTCTGGCTATTCAGCAGGTGATTAGAAAGCTTGAGTGAGATTTGAGTCCAGTTAGGTTTAAAAGGCTAGCAAACCCCCATGTCAGCACATAAGTTGGATCTATTACCCAGTTCTGGTTGGCCCTAGGCAAAAACTTAAGGTCCTGTCTGAAAAATGAAAGCAAAATGAGCTGGAAGTGTGAGTCAAATGGTAGAGCACTTGCCTACCAAGCATGAAACCCAGAATTCAAACCCCTCGTACCTCCAGGTAAAGAAAAAGTTTGAGCAAGTGCTGATGTAAGAGAAAGTATCCAGTGAATGAGGGAACTGGGTTGACAAAGGAGGGTGGAGAAGGTTAGGTGTCAGATTTACCAGTATTGTTCTACCTGTGCCTGTCCAGTTCCCACAAAAATATTTTGTGTTGTTCATAATGTGTTCTTGGGAAGTGAAGAGGTCCTAATGACCTAAGAAGTTCTAGTGTATGTCATATTTGTATTATAAAGTGCTAGATCATGCTTTGTCTTTCTCTTGGTAGGGGACATGAAAGGTGAGGTCTATCCATTTGGCATAGTTGGGATGGCCAACAAAGGGGACTGCCTGCAAAAAGGGGAGAGTGTCAAGTTCCAGTTGTGTGTTCTGGGTCAAAATGCACAGACTATGGCCTACAATATCACACCCCTGCGTAGGGCCACCGTGGAGTGTGTGAAAGATCAGGTGGGTACAGCATCTGGACAGCATTCCTTCTAGATTTGATTCTTCTACCCAAAACCAGCCCAGAGGGAATCATCAATATTCATTGACTTTCTTTCATTTATTTGACTTTCTTTCATTTTAACTTAATTCCTTTTCAAAAAACAATACTGGAAAGGTGATGTACAGTTGCATAAGTCAGGTAATGAGTACATTTCTTTTTGAAAAATATGGAATGCTTCACAAATTTGTGTGCCATCCTTCTGTGGGGGCCTTGCCAATCTATCGTTCCAATTTTAGTGTATGTGCTGCTGAATCAATCACTTAATTCCTTTTTAATGATTTGGGGTAGCATAAAAATAGGAAGAAACCCTGGGAAGAAAGAAATAAGGGAAAGAGTGACCATATTAATAGTGATTATTATTATGACTAATATTGTGGAATTGTAGCTCACTGTTGAGAAGTAGTCAGGAATACATGTAGGGCAAATGAAACTATACCTAGTTACTGGCTCAGAAAAATCATTGTGAGTTCTCATAGTGTTCTTGCTCAATTCATAATAACATGGAACAGGGCCACCTTCACTTGTTTCCATCAAGCTTATGAATAATGAATGGCAGGGATTTCCGTTTTTCTTCCCTGAAAAAAATTCCCATATAAACTAGGGTATTAGCATTGAACTCAGGACCTTGTGTTCATGTATAGGGCACCTCCTTTTTGCTTCAGTTATGTTTTTGATAGGGTCTCCTGCCTTTTGCCATGACCATCCTTGGACAAGTATCTCTTCCTACCTGTGTTGCCCTAGCAGCTGTTATTAAAGGCATGCACCATCAGTCTTGATCAGGTTGTTGAGATAAGTTTTCACTATTTGCCTAGACTGGTCTTGATCATCACCATCCCCATCTCTGCCTCCAAGTTGCTGGGTATAGGTGTAAGCCACCGAGCCCAACTGCTAATACGCTGATTTATAAATCTCCTTTCTAGTTTGGATTAGGCCCTGTGCTTTATGTCAGGTAAAGTGTCGTCTTTGTTTTTGCCTGTGGTCTGTTCCTCCTTACTACGTGCTGTTTTGTTTTCCAGTTTGGCTTCATTAACTATGAAGTAGGAGATAGCAAGAAGCTCTTTTTCCATGTGAAAGAAGTTCAGGATGGCATTGAGCTACAGGCAGGAGATGAGGTGGAGTTCTCGGTGATTCTGAATCAGCGCACCGGCAAATGCAGTGCCTGTAATGTCTGGAGAGTCTGGTGAGTTGCCTTTTACCTGTGGTTGGATCAGTATCTACCCTGGACTCTCATTTCTCTAGTCTCTCCATTGCCAGATTAATTTTCTGAATCTAGTTCAGATTCTTGTTTTTTTCCTCTTTGCTTTATGACCTTTTAGCCTCATGAAACCATGTTCAGTGATACACAATGCTAGTTCTGTTTGTTAGATCTTTTTTTTTTTTTTTTTTGCCAGTCCTGGGCTTAGACTCAGGGCCTGAGCACTGTCCCTGGCTTCTTTTTGGTCAAGGCTAGCACTCTGCTGCTTGAGCCATAGCACCACTTCTGGCCATTTTCTATATATGTGGTACTGGGGAATTGAACCCGGGGCTTCATGTATAGGAGGCAAGCACTCTTGCCACTAGGCCATATTCCCAGCCCTTTGTTAGATCTTAAATGTAAAAAAAAGAGTACTCTTTTAATTACTGTTTAGGCTGGGAATATGGCCTAGTGGCACGAGTGCTTGCCTTGTATACATGAAGCCCGGTTTAGTTCCACAGCACCACACATATAGAAAAGGCCAGAAGTGGTGCTGTGGCTCAAGTGGAAGAGTGCTAGCCTTGAGCAAAAAGAAGCAAGAGACAGTGCTCAGACCCTGAGTTGAAGCCCCAGGACTGGAAAAAAAAAATTACTGTTAGCTCATTAGCTCCTTTACTTTTATTAAGGCATTTATTTCTAAGATACATGCTGCGTAAAGCATATGTATATGTATATGTATGTATATATATATATATAATATATCATAGTCATCCTGACTTGTGTGCTGCTTTTCTTTTTGTCTCAACATTGTTATCTGAAAGGAGTTGGACACAGCTGTCTCTTCACTTTTCTAAGGTTTGCCACATCTACCACCATGTTTATTTTACATATCTATGGAACTGGTCTTTGTGGCGGCAGACAAGTCTAGGGTTGACCCTTGCAAAAATGACTTTTGTAGCTCTTATGCAGTTGGAACTGAGTTGGGAAAATATATAAACAAACTTGTCTGTCTTGTCTTGCTAGCAGTTTAGATGAGGCAAGAGTCATTAAAAGTGAATCATGATAGGAAACACTGCACTGGTACTTGCTTTCTTCCCACAGTGCTGATCTTATCACTTCTTGGCTTGTTTACAGTGAGGGCCCCAAGGCAGTAGCAGCCCCTCGGCCTGATAGATTGGTCAATCGTTTGAAGAACATCACCCTGGATGATGCCACTGCTCCTCGCCTAATGGTTCTTCGTCAGCCCAGGGGACCAGATAACTCAATGGTGAGCCTCCATGCACACATAAGGGAGTCACACTGATAGACCAGGAATGCTCCTAACTAATTAGATCTCCCTGCCGATGTGGCAGCTACAAGAAGCACACATACTGTTTTCCTTGGTTCTTTGTTAGGAAGACTTCCAAGAGTTCCTCCTGTAAGAAAGAATTGGTAATGGGTACGATGACTAAAAATAGTTCATTTGGGGATGATGAACATATTGTGATTGTCTTGTTCAGGTCATTAATTAATTTTTTATTTCTTCACAGGGATTTGGTGCAGAAAGAAAGATCCGCCAAGCTGGTGTCATTGACTAACCACATCCACAGAGCACATCATTAATCCACTATGATCAAGTTGGGGGGATTCTGGTGAAGGGTTCTTAATATCTCCCTCTTCATCCCTCCCAAAATCTGGAATACTTATTCTATTGAGCTATTACACCAGTTTTAACACCTTCCTCGTGTTATGTTTAAAAAAATAAATAAATTTAAGAAACCATTTTAAAATTATGCACAGTTGCAGCCTGGAAAACTTAAGGTGGCGCCTTATAGTATCAATTTTAGGAGCTTTATTTGGTGCATTTAACGCAACTGGTAATTGCAAAATTCACTTGGCCTGAGTAAGGGAAAATAGACTTGTCTTGTTGGCCCTATGAAATTCTGCACTTGTACTCTACTCTCATGACCTCTGGCACGGTGTTGGCCTTGGCACTCAGTTGCATTCTTTTCTTTCCTGTTCATTATGCTTTAACTCTGAGGACCCTAATGAGGGTAGAATATATTATTACCTTTTAAAATTGCAAAAAAAAAAAATTCTATAGCAACCCATTTTCTTAAGTTGATGGCCAAATGTTAAAAATGTTATTTTTCATATCATTTATAATCTTGTCACAATCCATTTAACAAAGTTTGATTAGATTTCAGTGGAAATTATCTTCCAGAATAGGTCCCTCCCACCCCGAGATTGGGGTTAAATAACTTTACTACAATTAGTATATATGGTGCAGAATTTCATGCAAATAAGTGTGCCAGCAGTGTGATAATATAAACATATATAAACAAAAAAAAAAGGACAAATGCACAAACTTGCTGCTGCTTAGGTCACTGCAGCTTATAGGGCCCAGTTTCTTTTACTGATTTAAAAACAAAACGGAAAAAAAAAATAAAAAAGTTGTGCCTGAAATGAATCCTGTTTTTTGTGTGTGTGTCTGCCGGGTTCCTGTGTCCTGGTGACTACACACTGGCACCTGGTCCGGCGTGGCTTCTGCTGGGCCTGCCTGGCTGGGAGCTAGTTGGACAGATTCTTGGGCCTTGCTGGGGGCCCGGCAGAAGATGGAGACTTGGAGGGTCTGCTCAGGAGACTGGGGGATCGCTTTTATCTTCTCCCCTCGTCAGTGGAGGTTTTGCTCTGGGTTAACAGGCCGTTTGTCTTTGTAAACACAAAATTTGCTTTCTCCAGTTTTCTGTTAATGGCGAAAGAATGAAAGCGAATAAAGTTTTACTGATTTTTGAGACGAGCACCCAGCGCTTCCATTATTGGGGCAGGGCGGGGTGGGTCACGTGACCTAGGGCGCCCACGTGGTTTGGGCGGGACCCGGGCGCGGGGTGATTACGTAGCGGGTGGGGCCGGAAGTGCGCTCCCGGGCGGGGGCTGTTCATGGCGGTTCCGGGGTCTCCGGCTTTTTTCCCGGTTGCAGTCCTAGGTCTGGGGGCGGCAGGGGCTGCGGAGCTGGCGGTAAGGCTCCGGCGGGGCGGGCGGCGGGTGGGCTGTGCGCGGCGTCTCCATGCAGGGACCGAGCGGGATCCGCCAGCCCCAGACAAAGGCCCTGGGCGGGGGGTCTTTCCCCCCGGGGCTGGTGGGGCGGGGAGCTAGCTGGGGTTGAGGGGAGAAGCCGCAGGGGAGGGTGGGGTGGCTGGCGGAGGTGAGGGGACCGCCCGCAAGGGTGAAGTGGGGAGCCCAACTTGGCGACTGGGGAGGCGTCCCCCTACCTTCGCTGAGGGTGGTGCCGAGCGCCTTGAGACCGGGACAGGAGTGAGGGTTTAGTACCGAGGCCCACACCTGCCCGCCGAGCGCTGAGCCGCCCGAGCCACTCGAGACCCCTTACAAAGTGGATGGAAACTGGATTTCCTTACCATTCACTGCATCTCTAGCCCGCGCTGGCGGCTTCCCTGATTGCTGCTCGCCCTCAGGTTCTTGCCGGTGTGAAATGACTGAGTACAAACTGGTGGTGGTCGGAGCAGGTGGCGTCGGGAAGAGCGCGCTGACCATCCAGCTCATCCAGAACCACTTCGTGGATGAATATGATCCCACCATAGAGGTGAGCCCGCCCCAGGCCGCCTGCCACCCAACCCTCGCTTTCCCGTATTCCCTTGCACCATCCTTTATCCATTCCTTAAAGAAGTTATTTACGGGACTACATTCAATAATACCAGAACATTTTCTGCATTTGTACTGCCAAAGGTTTGTTGTTGTTTTTTAATTCATGGTTTTTAAGTTTTGTAAAACTGTTGTAGACTGAGTGGCAATTCAGTTTCTTCACATGTGATATCTATTAAATAGCAAGAGATCAGAGGAAAGTAATTTGATTTAATAGGACACAGCAGAGTAGAGATACAGAATTTATACTTCTTGAGGTGCTTCATTTTTTACCTAGTCAAGCCACCAAGACTGAGTTGGAATATAAACTTGAGATTTTGCATCACTACCTATTTCAGCCCTGTGAAGCTTATTTTTATATGTGATATTGAAAAAAATCACTTATATCTCTCTGAGCCTAGTTTTTCTCATGATTAATTTTTTTTATTTTTTGCTAGTCCTGGAGTTTGAACTCAGAGCCTAGGCACTGTCCCTGCTTTCTTTTTGCTCAAGGCTAGCACTCTGCCACTTGAGCCACAGTGCCACTTCTGGCCTTTTCTATATATGTGTTGCTGAGGAATCAAACCCAGAGCTTCATGTATACAAGGCAAGCACTCTACCACTAGGCCATATTCCCAGCCCCATATGACTAATTTTTATACATTGGCAGGGAAAATGGTAGCCAATGTCTGTAACTCCAACACTGGGGAGACTGAAGCAGAAGGTTCTGGAGTTTGAGGGCAGCCTGAGATCAGATTTTTTTTTTTTTTTCACATGAAATGTGCTGTCTACAACATAGGGCTGGGTATAGTGCCAGTCCATCCCAGCCACTTAGGAGGTGGGGGCTAAAAGGATCCAGAGTGTGAGGCCAGTCCAGAAGTAGTAGTAGGAAGATCCTGTCTCAGAAACACACACACACACCAAACAACCTCCATAACTGGAAATTCATGCCCCAGTAACCACACACACAACAACACAACTACCAAGGTGGCCTGGGAATATAGTTCAAGTGGTAGAACACTTGGCAAGCAGAGGTAAAGCCTCTGTTCAGTCTCCACCACTGGAAAAAAAGAGAAATGTTACCAAGGTATCTGTGAATGGTAAAGTGCTTCTCAGCACTCTCCCTAAGGCTTTTTGTAGTACCCTGAGAATTCATATTACAAATTATCTTCTGGAAGTAATATCTGTGACTCTTTAAAGAGTTTATAATTTTATCCAATATTTAACAGTCCAACTCTAGAGATTGCTTTATTCCATCCTGACTTCACTGCCTCCCAGCTGTTTAATAATGCAAACTCATCCAAATATAGCGACTATTAAAAATTCACTGCAAGCTGGACATCAGTAACTCACACCTGCAATCCTAGCTACGCAGGAGGCTGAGATCTAAGATTGAGGTTGGAAAGCCAGCTCAGGGCAGAAAAGCCTATGAAACTTACCTCCAATTAACTACCAAAACAAAAAACTGCAAGTGGCACTGTGCCTCAAGTTAGCCTTGAGCAAAAAAGCTCAAGGACAGCACCCAGGCCCTGAGTTGAAGTTTCAGTACTGCCCCCACCTCCAAAAAATTTGATTGCAATATTTTTCAGTTTTATTTCTTAAGGGATAATTTACAAGTAGATGTATTTTATAAGTAAAAACACATAAATTTCATATCTGCAGCTCAGGTTAAGTTTATATGGAGTTAACCACCCCTCAGAGAATAAAGAACAAGAAATGAGTGCCATAAAGCAAAATTAGGAGTACTTTGGTATGACTGTTCAGGTCTGCCTTCTGAGGAACTGATTGTACCTTGTTTGGAACTTGAGGATTTTGTCTCTTTTCCAAAGGTTTGCTATGATGAGAAAAAAAACACTTTAGGTATTATAGGCTCCCCCAAACAAAAGTTATTTTTATCTTTAGTCATGAGTATACATGATTCTGTATTCAGGATTAGGTTATAATTGATCTAAGTATGTTTGGATTTTTTTCAATTTTTTATTTTTTTGCCCGTCCTAGGGCTTGAACTCAGGGCCTGGGCACTGTCCCTAAGCTGCTTTTGTTCAAGGCTAGCACTCTACCACTTGAGCTACAGTGCCACTTGCAGCTTTTTTCTATGTATGTGGTACTAAGGAATCAAAACCAGGGCTTTGTTAATATCTGCTGTGTGTGTGTTGCTGAACTTGGGCTTGGAGCTTTCTGGGATTGCTTATACCGCTTGAGCCTTGCCTGTAATCCAGGTTTTCCTGGGATTTGGGGAAACCAACAGTATAGCTACTGCTCGGTTTTATTTGAGGGACAAATCAGCAATAGACTGAATAATTAAGAGGTTCACTTGTCCTTGATAATGGTATTTTGTTCCCTCTGGTTTGTAATAAAAGTTGCCACTCTCTCTCCCCCTGCCAGGATTCTTACCGAAAGCAGGTGGTGATAGATGGAGAAACCTGTCTGCTGGACATCCTGGACACCGCTGGACAGGAGGAGTACAGCGCCATGAGGGACCAGTACATGAGGACAGGCGAGGGCTTCCTCTGCGTGTTTGCTATCAATAACAGCAAGTCATTTGCAGACATCAACCTGTACAGGTGTGGAGCAGCACCTCTGGGACAGAGACAGGGCTACCCCTGCTCCTAGCTGTGTTGGGGGTGGACGAGGATGCCGCGCTTTCATTATGGCAGGAGTGGTTTTAGGAGGTGTTCACAGAGTTCATGCTAGATAGTCTGCTGCTGCAACACAGAATGATGCTTAGCACTGGGAAACAGAAAAGACAAATAGGGAGTGCATAATGAGGAGTACAAGAAAAAGATGCACAGGTGGACATCTCAACGGTGGGAAGGTTTCAGAGCTAGAGTGAGCCATAGAAAATTCTAATGTATTACCTTTCTTTTCCTTATTTTTTTTGTCAGTCATGGAGCTTGAACTCAGGCAGTGGGCACTGTCCCTGAGCTCTTTTGCTCAAGGCTAGTTCTCTTCCATTTTCAGCCACAGCACCACTTTCAGTTTTCTGGAAGTTCATTGCAGATAAGTCTGGGGGACTTTCCCGCCCAGGCTGACTCTGAACTGTGATATCAAGTCTCGGCCTCCTAAGCAGTTAAGATTACAGGTGTGAGCCACCAGTGTCGTGTCTTTCCTTTTCTTTCTTTCAGTAGCATCTGGCTATGTAGCCCAGCATGGCCCTGAACTGCAGTTCTCTTGCCTATACTCGCTGAGAGCTAGGAGTGCATACTTGTACCCCTTTGCTCCACCAGCACTCCTATTTTATACACTCAGAAATAGAGTGCAGAAGATAGCTTGCTGGATTTTTAGGATCTATTAGTAGCAGAGTCAGAACCAAAACCCACACTTGTGTGTGGAATACTCAGCCACATCTTTTACTAGCTTTGTGACTTCAGAGAAAACCATCTGTGAGGGTCACTCCAGAGCCCACAGTGCCAGCTTGCTCGGGCATGGTAGCATGGGTTAATAGCAAGCCCTGACCCAGGGCACAGACCACATTGCACGGTACTGCACACGGTCTGCCTTGAGGCCTAGCTTATGGTCCATTCATATGTAGATGTCTGCCTTCTGAGGTAAGTGGATGCAAAACTGAGTTTACAGGGTTTTGAGGGCTTTTGTCAGTCAAGGGCTTGAACTAAGAGCCTGGGCACTGCTCAAGGCTAGCACTCTACCACTTTGAGCCACAGCTCTACCTCTGGTTTTCTGGTGGTTAATTGGAGATGAGAGTCTCCGGAACTTTCCTGCTTAGGCTGGCTTTGAGCCCTAATCCTCAGATCTCAGCCTTCACCAGCGACCAGCTCATGATTCCCCCTAAACTTTGACTCGCCATGTTCTTTCTCTGGAAATACTTTCAGTACTTAGTTCTCCACATTGAGTCTACATCCAGATTCAACCAACCTTGAAAAACATTTGGCTTCTATATGGTTGTGTATGGACTTTTCTTGCTACAATCCCCTAATAGATGTGTATGTATATATATATCTCAGTCGAAAGAATATTTAAAGCATCTGGTTAAGAAAAATGTGACTAGTATAGCAAGGTAAAATGCAAAGTAGGCTTATCCAGTTCCACTAAGTGTTGACCTGGTGCCCACGGCTCCTGTGTCTCTGTATTCTGGGGGGAACAGGGCTGCCCCAGAAGTGCCAGTCCCCCACATCCCCCTGTGTGCCCTCTCCCGACAGCTCGCTTTCATGTGCTCTGTTTCAGGGAGCAGATTAAGCGAGTGAAGGACTCTGAGGATGTGCCCATGGTGCTGGTGGGGAACAAGTGTGACCTGCCCACAAGGACTGTTGACACAAAACAAGCCCACGAACTGGCCAAGAGCTACGGGATCCCATTCATCGAAACCTCAGCCAAGACCAGACAGGTGGGGCCAAGTTTGAAGCACAGGTGTCATGTTTGCTGGAAGCAGAGGAATCTCAGCCTCCAAGTAGCTAGGATTATAGGTGTGACCCCCTACAGCACCCAGCCCTAGTTCTGTCCCACACCCTCCTTTTCTTTTTGCTGGAATATTTTTTTGAAAAGTAATGCTATTCATATGTTAGAAAGTGAGTGTGACCCCTAGGAATATAAGACTTCTGCCCTCCTTTGCAGCACCCTGCTCTGTTAGCTACTAGCTTATTACTAGGAATCCACTTGAAGTGTAAGTGGGAAAGCTTCCAGCTTGGATGCATGTTTCTTTCATTCATTCTCTTTGTAATAGGGTGTTGAAGATGCCTTTTACACCCTGGTGAGGGAAATCCGCCAGTACCGAATGAAAAAGCTCAACAGCAGTGATGATGGGACCCAGGGCTGCATGGGCTTGCCTTGTGTGGTGATGTAGCAAGTGAGCATGGGGGTCTTCTGTGGGATTTTGTGGGCCCTGTCCCTGAGCTTTTTTGCTCAAGGATAGCACTCTACCCCTTGAGCCTCAGCTCCACTTCCAGCTTTTTAGGTGGTTCATAGGACATGAGTCTCTTGGATTTGTCCGCACTGGCTGGCTTCAGATCTCAGTTGTCAGATCTCAGCCTCTTTTATTTATGCATTTTTGTTTTTCTAGTCCTGGGGCTTGGACTTAGGGCCTGAGCACTGTCCCTGGCTTCTTTTTGCTCAAGGCTAGCACTCTACTACCACTTGAGCCACAGCACCACTTCCAGCTTTTTCTGTTTATGTGGTGCTGAGGAATTGAACCCTGGGCTTCATGCATATTAGGCAAGCACTCTACCACTAAGCCACATTCCCAGCCCAGATCTCAGCCTCTTGAGTAGCTAAGATTATAGGCATGAGCCACTGACCTCCAGCCTTATGGCATAATCATGTCATTATTTAACATCAGGCAGTTTGGAAGACTATTAATGTGACTTGCTATTTAAGTGACAATTTCTTTGTATTTTAACTAGTAAATATTTCCTTTATGGCTGGGAATATGCCCTCATGGCAAGAGTGCTCGCCTCATGTACATGAAGCCCTGGGTTCGATTCCCCAGAACCACATATATAGAAAATGGCCAGAAGTGGTGCTGTGGCTCAAGTGGTAGAGTGCTAGCCTTGAGCAAAAAGAAACAGGGACAGTGCTCAGGCCCTGAGTCCAAGCCCCAGGACTGGCCAAAAAAAAAAAAATTTCTTTATGGTGCCATTTCTGGGAGTGCTGTGGTCTTGTTATTAAAAATAATATTTCTAATATCAGAAATAACATTTCTACAGAGTTCTGTTTTTGATAACATTAGAAATTAGAAGACACTATTTGTGAGATGTAGGTGTGCCACATTTTTGGCACAGACCTGGATTTTGAGGGATCGCTTGGAAACTAAATGATGGCATGGTATGTGGTCTTTTCTTTCAGATTCCCATGTCTGTTGTTCACAAAGAGCCACTTTCAAGGTAGGATGTGTCAGGAAACACATTGCCATTCACATGTGCTCCCCACGCGTCTTGTCTGTGTCCCAGCTGCTCACCCCCATCCCCACTCGCGTCCTGTCTGTTTTGTTCACTGGCCCCCAGTCCCAACTCTCATGTCCTGTCTGTGTTTCAGCCGCTGACCCCGGTCCTGACTCGGGAGGAGAAGACCCCAGTTGCTCTCTTCATCTCAGAGATACTCCTGCTGCCCCAACTGCTCCGGGTCTCACAGGAACCTCTCAGAACAGCTACCTCCTCACTTGGTCATCTGACCAGAGAAGCGCGCCTCTGTTCCCTGGTAGTGTTCTGCCTTGGGCTTTCCCCACAAGACACAAACCAACTTGTGCCAGACAGGACTTCCCTGAGAAAAGCAGTTCGTGCTCTGAAACAAGCTGGCAGCAGCTCCTGGAGCTGTGGAGGAGTGGCTGGGGGCTTCCTCCCTACCCGGCCTCTCTTTTTTACTGTTGAACCCCTGTTAGTTTTTGGAGAAATGTCATAACTTACTGTTTTGCCAAGAATCTAATCAGTGTTGCTGATTAATTTGATTGTAATGTGATCAGCTATATTCTACAAATTGGCATAAATATGCTCTGCTTTCACAAATACAAGAGTGAATAATACTCTGACCTTGAGTCCACCCTAGTCTTCTTGACTTTCATGAAATTAAACCCAGCTTTCCCAATAAAGTGCCTTTTTCCTAGAAGTGTTTGTAGACTAACCCCAGGACTTGCGCGGAGTGGTGTCCCCCAGCCCTGGAGGTGGCAGTGAACCTCTAACTACCCAGCTGGAGGAAAGGTCCCTTGCTAACAGTCACCTGTGGGAAGATGTTCTCCCAAGGCTGAGTGGGCCTTTCCCAGGAGAGAGAGAAACTAGAAGCCAGTACAGGTGATTTCACTCAGTGTTTAACCTCATCACTTTTTCGTAGCTTAATTAGAAAGTTTGTAGGGTTTTTTTTCCTTTCTCTTTTTTTTTGTTTTACTGATAATCTAATAATAACTTCCATTTATAATGAAATTTGGGTCACAGCATTGAAGTATTAGAAAAGTTTGATGTGTTACTTTATAGCTGTAATCAGTGATTTTCAAACCTCAAATACAGTGTTACATCTCCACTGCCTGTCCTAGTTTCATAATTCATACAGTGTCGTACTACTGTCATGACACGACAACAGACCCCTCTGCCCTCACTCTGGCTCTCAGCAGTAGGGGCTGGGTTAACTGTTTTGGTTTAGTATACCTTGGTGCTAATGGACCGGGGAGATCACTGTTCTAAAACTTGAGCAAACTAGTTACCGTCACAGAAGAAAACCCCTTTCCTGTGGCCACTTGCTGTTGTTCACCTGGGAGGGAGAAAAAGGTTAGAGGTAGTGGCACAAGGCCTTTGCTGGCACTGAAAAGGTCTGCATACTAGGCGGGCAGTAGAAATCTTGAGAAATACATGGGCCTTTTGTAACCCAATTAGAATAAAGTCCCTATTTTTTCTTTTTTCTTTTCTTTTTTTTTTTTTTTTTACTGAAATGAGATGTATCAGGAATTGTGCAGGTTGTTGCTTATAAATGTTCTTTGAAGGGTTACAAAACACATCTTGTAAGTAAATCTGGTAGTGAAAGCTGATGAACTTATTCAGAACACAAAGGAGACTTGCTATTCTGGAAAAGAATGGAAAACGGAGCTGTTGGGTTGGGAATATGGCCTAGTGGCAAGAGTGCTTACCTTGTATACATGAAGCCCTAGGTTCAGTTCCCCAGCACCACATATATAGAAAATGGCCAGAAGTGGCACTGTGGCTCAAATGACAAGAGTGCTAGCCTTGAGCAAAAAGAAGCCACGGACAGTGCTCAGGCCCTGAGTCCAAACCCAGGACTAGCAAAAAAAAAAAAAAAAGAAAGAAAACGGAGCTGTTGTTGGCTGGGGGCTTGCACTCTGTGCCCAACTCCAGCCCAGTAATGCTAACAAAAAAGAACAGATGTGGATCCCACTGAATAACGGGTGGATTCCAAATGACAACTTTCTCATACAGTCTTTTAATAGCTATGTGCTTTTTGCTTGGTTTTCTAACATGAACTTTTGCTTATAAAACAATTCCGCATTGCCTTGAAATGAGCAAGAGGGCAAGAAGCATAGACTGCCCAGTGTCTCAGCACTGTGGTCTGGCTGATGCTGGCTGATACCGGCTAATGCTGGCTGCTTCACAAAAAATTGGTGCTGGTAAAACTCAGGGCTTTAGCCTGCACCAGTGGCTCAAGCCTGTAATCCTAGCTACTCAGGAGGCTGAGATCTGAGGATCACAGGTCAAAGCCAGCCCAGGCAGGAAAGTTCATGAGTCTCCTAGTCCAATAAACCATGAGAAAATGAAGTGGCACTGTGGCTCAATTGGTAGAGCACTAGTCTTGAGCTGAAGAACTCAGGGACACTACCCAGGCCCAGAGTTCAAGCCCTATGACCCACAAAAAACAACAAAAAAAAACAACCCCTGGGCTTTGTCCTGTGCCTTTTGGCCCATTGATGATCTCCCTTCGTTGAGGCTTATCACCCCTGCCCTAATCTTTTTTTTCACTGAGTCTGTGATGCAGTGTATTCTCTAAAGTGACAGTGACTCTTCAATTTAATGTCAGGGAGAAGCTTGGCTACTCCCTTAGGCTCACAGGCCCCACACCCTGTGTATAATACACCTACCCTGTTTTCATGTATTCATGTACACACGCATCCAGATATGGCCAAAATTCCTACTTGAAAGTGCTCTAATGGCTTCTTAAGAAATAACCTGGGGTATGAATTTTGCCATGATAGAGAGATGAACTTAAGAGTTTAAGAGCTAAATAAGTTCTGTTAGTGTGGCTTAAACTGAAGTTGTTGGAATATGTCTATGACTAACTGAAAATAATTCTTGCTTACCTCAAAGTCTCCCCAGTTCAAGTACCTAGTCAGCTGTTGTGAATTCCATATTCCTTTCTGGTAGTTGTTGTTTTTTTTAAGATTGTATGCTGGCAATTTTAAACATTCTGCCTAAAAGCTACCACACCTGAATCTCAATGCCATAAGTACTCCAGACTCAGTGCTCCAGACTCAGTGCACAATGCAGTACCTACTTACTAACTTTTCCTTGTGGAGTGTAAATTGTAAAATCTCAATTTTGTCTTAGTAGGCCCCAGTTTAATCTTTTCAACTGCTGTGAATTTTTTTTTATCATGACTTGAAAGCAAAATAGACAAAAACTTTAAAGAGATTGTTTGTCTGCCCATCCCAGAGGATAATCAGTGTTTTGCTTTTCTTCAGTCATGAACTCTCAACTCTGGCAGCTACAACCAAGAATCAAAAAATAAATGGTGCGTTCTGCTTCTTGTTAATCATCTTTACTAATGAAAGAGGCATGGTTAATTAGTTAGGCAGGGTTTGTATAGCCAAGGAACTAATTCTTGTACATTATTTCTCATCTTTTCTGTTTTGTTAACAATCTAATGTGCCACCAAATTATTTTTTTTTTAACTTTTTTTTTTTTTTTTGTCCTGTCCTGGGCCTTGGACTCAGGGCCTGAGCACTGTCCCTGGCTTCTTCCCGCTCAAGGCTAGCACTCTGCCACCTGAGCCACAGCGCCCCTTCTGGCTGTTTTCCATATATGTGGTGCTGGGGAATCGAACCGAGAACTTCATGTGTAGGAGGCAAGCACTCCTGCCACTAGGCCATATTCCCAGCCCAACCACCAAATTATTTTAAAGTATTTGTTTTCTATAAGAATTGTTTTAGGGGGCTTTGGAATATGGCCTAAGTGGTAGAATGCTTGACTCTCATACATGAAGCCCTGGATTCGATTCCTTAGCACCACATATATAGAAAAAGCCAGAAGTGGTGCTGTGGCTCAAGTGGTAGAGTGCTAGCCTTGAGCAAAAAGAAGTCAGGGACAGTGCTCAGGCCCTGAGTTCAAGCCCCAGGACTGGCACCCCCCAAAATAAATTGTTTTAGCCGGGTGCCCAGAGGCTCACACCTATAATCCTAGCTACTCAGGAGGCTGAGATCTGAGGATCATAGTTTGAAGCTAGCCTGGGGAAGAAAATTCCCCATGAGACTCCCAATTAGCCAATCAAAAAAAAAAAAAAAAAAAAAAAAAAAGGAAGTGGTGCTATGGCTCAAAGTAGTAGAGCACTAGTCTTGAGTGAAAGAGCTTAGGGATAGCATCCAAGCCCTGAATTCAAGTCCTGCAACCAACCAAGAAAAAAAAAATATTTTAAAGGTGTTCTCAACCAGATGGGCTATAGATAGATTTTTAAATGTAACTGATTCCTAAGTACTGACCTAAAAAGCAAGTCTTTGAACTCTGGGGAAGCGCATGCCAATGGCAGTCACGTGACTTCTGTGCTTCTGCACTGTTGGGCACAGATGGAAATAACAAGATCAGCTGTGCAGTTCTGCAGCTTAGACAGCCACTGTCAGCCCCTCTGGCCCAAACTTGAAAGGGCTGACCTTTTAATGTGATTGTTTTATTGTAATCCCTCATTTTAAAATTTGGTTCAATTAAATAATGTTTTAAAAATAAAAACTGGAATTTGTTGGCTTAGTCATACTTTTTTTCCCCTACTGAAGTCCCTTTTTAGACAATACTAATTTCAGACTTTCAGGTGTGATTTAGACAGTACTGGGAGTCCTAGTTAGATGTCAGTACAGTAGCCCTAACCCACAGTTTATCTTTCTGTAGTGGTTGATGCCTTGGGCCTGAAAATATTAAATGGGAAATCCTAGAGACAATTTTATAAGGGGTGTGTGTGTGTGTGTGTGTGTGTGTGTGTGTGTGTGTGTGTGTGTGTGTGTGTGTGTGTGTGTGTGTGTGTGTGTGTGTCCCAGGGCGCCTGGAGCACTATCTCTGGGCTTTTTTGCTGAAGGCTAACGTTCTACCACTTGAGTCACAACTCCACTTCCCGCTTTTTTTGGTGCTTAATTGGAGATAAAAGAGTCTCACAGACTTTCCTGCCTGGCTTTAACCAGGATCCTCAGGTCTCAGCCTCTTTTGTAGCAAGGATTATAGGCACCAGCCACCGTACCTGGTTCAATTTCTGCCTTCTAAGTAGCGTGGTGAAATCTCATGCTATCTGGATTCAACCATGGCTTTGCAGCACGAGCCACAAGCACCTAGCCAAAGAAAGGAATTATGTTTTAAAGATTTAGACAAGTGTTAGTGGCTCACACCTGCAATCCTAGCCACTCAGGAGGATGTTATGTGAGAATCTCAGATTGAAGCCAACCAAGCAGGAAAGTCTGCATCTTTTCTCCAATTAACTACTAAAATAGCTGGAAGTAGAACTGTGGCTCAAGTAGTAGAACATGAGCCTTAGGCAAAAAAGCTAAGCAAAGGCACAACGACCCAAGTCCAGGCCCTGGTACTGGTAACGCGTGCACATGTGCACACACACACACAGAGAATAAATGCATTAGTGAGAGATCTATTTGGTTCATTGCACATGCCAGGAGCAGTCCAGGGTTTGAGCTTAACAAGAAGGAAAACATTCTGGCCAGTGTAAAGCAGACAACTGGTTAGGGCTGTGGCTGTTCCACCCAAGGCTCCATTAACGGTTCTCAGAGAGGAACAAAGGTCTTGGTGATTTCAGTTCATATGCTAGACTAGAGTTTCATTTTGGACTTTTAACATTAACTCAAATTTTTACAGACAAAATGGACTTACAAGGTCTCAATCTAACTTCTCAAGAGGTCTCTAAACTAAATACTATTGATTTGCAAAACAATTTTTTATTGTTTGTGGGGCTTGAGCACTCTCCCTGAGCTTTTAAGTTTGTACCAAGCATGTTGGGTTTTGGTTATACATGTGCAGAATTGGTTTATACCAAGAAGGTTAAATACTGTGCAAGTTTTTCTTTCAGATTTAAAGTATCTCATAATTTAGTCATCTCAAGCTCCTACCCAAAATGGCAGTCGTACCAATTTTCCCAAATCCACAGCGGCCATTCTGCATGGCTGCCTCTCGGGGAGTATTTCAGGCTCCTGCCTTCAAAGGCTCTGGGAGGCTTCTGCTCTGCTCCAGTAGCTATCGCTATCTTTAGAAACATGTTTAGTGCCACATTAAATACCTACAGAGCAGGTGCTATTTTCACTTCGATTCACTGTGATTTGAAAGGGGATGCCAATCAGAAAGGATGCTCCTTAACAAAGTTCAGTCTTTTAGGTTGGGAAATCCCACCCCACTCATAGCTGATAAACTCTGGGCTAAAGGGACCCAAGTGAGACAGAACCCCAAGTTTCCACATATGAATGATGGGTTCACCAGGCTGGCTCCCACTTCGGGAGTCTGACCTAGTTCAGCTATCTCCAGTCCTAGAAAGAATGTTTGCTGTTATATACTACATGTTTGTGTTTAGCAAGGTAAAGCATGTTTCATTGTGGGGTAATTTTAAAAGCAATATAAAGCATTCTTAGGCTGTGTTGAAAGGTGATCACTTACTTTGCCACCACCACCCCCCCCCTTTCATGTATTTATTAAGTATCAAGTAACTGCACTGACATTGCCCTTGTAACAACATTGAGTGTTGCTTGTTAGGACCATAGAGGCACATAGCTCTCTCTCAGAGATCAGCTAAATAAGCGTCATTAGATCATTTTCTATTGCCAGTCAAAAATATGTGTACTTATTAGTAAGTCTATTTAGATGACAATATTTTGTTAACTAAACTTGGTTTTCTCACGCGTAATTCAGCCAGGTATTTATGACCCTTCTCCATATCTTTTTGTTCCAATACTGGGGGCTTGAACTCGGGCCCTTTGCTCTCACTTAGCTTTATTCACTCAAGGCTGGCACTCTACCACCTAAGCCACACTCTCACGTCCTGCTTTTTTGTTGGTTAATTGGAAATAAGAGTCTCTTGTATTTGTCTGCCTAGGCTAGCTTCTAATCTCCATCCTCAGACTTCAGCCTCCCAAGTAGCTAAGAGTATAGGCATGAGCCACTTGGTGCCTGGCTATTTCCTGAGAACACTCAAGACAATTCAGTAAAACTCATCAAATACTATCTCTTAGGTCATTGCCACTTTCTTGAAATCAAGGATTTGTAAGAATAAACCCTAGTGTTTATACGTTGTTACAAAGGCTCACAGTGCTGTTACATGTCATCCACTGCTGTCTCCACAGCAGCTGTGAAGTGGAAATAGTGAAACCTGAACCCCCTAAACAATAAGCAGGGTTTTCTAAAGTCAGCTATTTTTGTTTCAGTAGGAATTTTCAAACATGCTGCTCAAAGGTTTTGGAGGTATGTGTCTGTGTCTGTGTGTGTGTGTGTGTGTCCTCCTGCAGTACTGGGGCTTGAACTCAGAACCTTTTCTCTCTAGGCTGGTGCTCTACCACTTGAGCCACAGCTCCAATTCCAGCTTTTTGGTGGTTAATTAGAGATAGTCTCAGACTTCCCCTCCCTGTTCCCTCACTTCTTAAAGAGCAGAGTTCAGTCCACTTTCATCTGTCTTTCCATGCACAACTAAATTGGAAGAAGATTTCATAAGTAAAATCATAGAAACCACTTCATAGCTGAGCACTGGTGGCTCATGCCTGCAATCCTAGGCACTTAAGAGGCTGAGATCTCAGAATCATGGCTCATAGCCAATCAGGACAGGCAAATCTGAGACTTACCTCCAATTAATGGGTAAACCGCTGAAAGTGGAGCTGTGGCTCAAGTAGTAAAATACCAGCTGTTAGCTAAGGGACAGCATTTAAGCCCAGTACTGTTAAAAAGAAAATAAAACAAAAAGCCAAGTGCTGAATTTTAGTTGCATTCAAGTGATGGGAAATTGTCATTTTGTCTTGGGGAAAAGATGAGTCTTATAAATTGGACTTTTTTTGTTTTAGATATGTATGGAAAATGGGCTGGGAATATGGCCTAGTGGTAGAATGCTTTCCTCGTATACATGAAGCCCTGAGTTCGAGTCCTCAGCACCACACATATAGAAAAGGCCAGAAGTGGCGCTGTGGCTCAAGTGGCAGAGTGCTAGCTTTGAGCAAAAAGAAGCCAGGGACAATGCTCAGGCCCTGAGTTCAAGCCCCAGAACTGGCAAAAAAAAAAGAACAAGAAAAATCTATGTATGGAAAATTATTACTGATAGGGAAGTGAGACTGAATAAAATACCACAAAAATAAAATTCCACTCCCACATGGTGGTGACACAAAGGCTTATACTGATCCCCAAATGTACACAAACTGGGAACTTCCACTACTTGATTCTGGCTTCAACAAAGCACCAGAGACTTGCGGGGGGCAGGGGGGGTGGGGATTACAGGGAGGTCACTCCTGACTCCTAGCTACTAAAGAGGCTGAGATCTGAGGATCGAAGTTCAAAGCCAGCCCGGGCAGAAAATTCTGTGACTTTAGTCTCCTGATACCCAGAAAAAGCGAGAATTAATATTGTGAAAACAGCTATACTAGTAAACAGTCTCAGCTTCAACACAACCCCCACTCAACTCAAATGTCAGCCTCTATCTCCAACTAACCCATCAGAAAACCAGAAGGGGCACTGTGGCTCAAGTGGTAGAACAAAAAAGAAGGTCAGGGACAGAGCCCGGGCCCTGAGTTCAAGCTCCAGGACCAGCAAAAAATAATACTGAAACCAGGTGCTGGTGGCTCACACCTGTAATCCTAGCTACTCAGGAGGCTGAGATCTGAGGAGTGTGGTTCAAAACCAACCCAGGCAGGAAAGGCTCCATGCAATTCTTATTCCCAATTAACCACTAAAAAATCAGAAATGGAGCTATGGCTCAAAGTGGTAGAGCACTAGCCTTGAGCAAAAGAGCTCAGGGACAATGCCTAGGCCCTGACTTCAAGCCCCATGATCAAAAAAAAAAAAAAAAAAAAAAAAAAAAAGGAAGGAAGGAAGGGAAGGGAAGGAAGGAAAAGAGAGAAACTGGAGACCAAGAAATGCAAAAGGAAAGAGTTGGACTGGGGATGTGGCTTAGTGGTAGAGTGTTCACCTAGTATGAACTGGGTGGGTTCGATTCCTCAGCACCACATAAACAGAAAAAGCCAGAAGTGGCGCTGTGGCTCAAGTGGTAGAGTGCTAGCCTTGAGCAAAAGAGCCCAGGCCCTGAGTTCAAGCCCCACAACTGGCAAAAACGGTAAAGAATTTTATTTTGGCCCAGAGTTTTGAGAGTAAAAGGTCAAGAAGCTTAGCGCGAACTTTCTGTGGTATCCTAACACCATGCATGCCAGGATCACAGACCAGAGGCCAGCCAGTGGGGTGGACTGGCCCTCTAACAACCCTACTCCTACATAATTCAGTCCCTCAACATCTAACCCTCTCCTGTGAGTAGGCAGTAATGCCTTCAGAGAGTGGCACCCCAGGACCTAATTATGTTGCATCAGGCCATTAAGTTTCCACCATCTACCATGGCTCCCACCAGCTGTTGTCCAAACCATGAATTTCAGTGGGCATTGAAGAAAGTTGAGTAAAGGGCAGGTTGGAAAGAGGTGGGAGCCCCCACGATTCTCCCCAAAGGAGGATTTGGGGGGCAAGTAGTCATGATCTCCGTGCAGGCAGGCCTCTGTGTGTCCTCACTCAATGCACCCTAAAGAAATAGACTTAAGCCGGCACCAGTGGGTCAGGCCTGTAATTCTAGTTACTCAGGAGGCTGAGGAGGAGTGTGGTTCAAAGCTAGCCTGGGAAGGAAAGCCCATGAGTCTCTTATCTCCAATCAACTACTAAAAAACTTGAAGTGGCCCTGTGGCTCAGATGGTAGAGCGCTAGTCTTGAGCAAAAGAGCTCAGGAACAGCACTCAGGCCCTGAGTTCAAGCCCCATGACCAAGAAAGAAGAAAAGAAGGAAGGAAGGAAGGAAGGAAGGAAGGAAGGAAGGAAGGAAGGAAGGAAGGAAGGAAGAGAAGAAGGAAGGAATTTGGAAAGGATATTTGTAACTGCATTATTTGAATCTCACCAGAAGAATATTGTTCTGAACAATGTTTAGATTGCCAGGTAAGCTCAACCAATGTAGTGCTTACTGGAGCAGAAATACTGGACACAAACAGTGTCTGTGTGTGTGTGTGCACAAACACGCACGCACATGCATGCCCGGCTCAAACTCAGGGAGCTTCATACTCACTTATTTTTTCACTCAAGGATGGTGCTCTACCACTTAAGCCACACCTCTACCTCTGTTTTTCTCGGTAGGTTTTGTGGGGTTTTTGGAAATAAGAGTCTCGTGGAGGGGCTGGGAATATGGCCTAGTGGCAAGAGTGCTTGCCTCATATACAGGAAGCCCTGGGTTCGATTCCTCAGCACCACATATATAGAAAATGGCCAGAAGTGGCACTGTGACTCAAGTGGCAGAGTGCTAGCCTTGAGCAAAAAGAAGCCCTGAGTTCAAACCCCAGGACTGGCAAAAAAAAAAAAAAAAAAAAGATTATAAGAGTCTCGTGGAGTTTTCTGCTGGGCTGGCTTCAAACCACAATCCTCAGATCTAAGCCTCCTGAATAGCCAGGATTACAGATGTGAGCTACTACTTCCCAGCAGTATGTGAGACTCCTATCTTCAATTATCTAGAAAAAAAAAGCTGGAAGTGGAGGTATGACTCAAGTGGTAGAGCTCTAGTTGGAGTGGAAAAAGCAATTGCACAAGTCCCTGAATTCAGGCCCTAGTACAAGCACATTCTCGCAGGTGCAAGCATGCACACACACACACACACACACACACACACACTACACTTGATAAGAATTCAGAGACACAGAGGGTGTGGAAATGCAGTCCCACTCACACAGATGCCTTTTCTAAAATCCCAGAATAAAGATTGCACACTTCACCTGTTTTCATCTGTCAGTGGCCTAAAGTTATAAATAGATCTCAAGCTCATCCCTCTTCTTTTAGCAGAGAAGGGTCAAATTACAGGGGGCAAAGCAAAACGATAAAATGAGTGTCGGGCTTTTTCGGCATCAGCCATCCCCGCTGTCTCTGTCTCTCTCTCTCTCTCTCTCTCTCTTTCTGTGTTGTGCTCTCCTAGAACCAAGGAACCTTAGCAACAATGCCTCTGTTCAAACTGCCAGGTAGGTGTGCAGAAGTGTTTGGAGAATTCCGGTTCTAACTATCATCTCAGCTTTGATAATTATTTATTTAGGGCCCATAATAACTTGAATTGCACAGTTGAGCAAGAGGCAAGGCAGCCTGAATCTTTGCTTGCTTTCAGTTTGGGGGAGCAGGGTGATCTTTAGGAAGCTGTGAGCTGGTTAAGGTCTGTTCTGCTAGTGAAATCTGTAGCAGTTCTGAGAGGAGCCATGTACAATGTCTCTAGCTGAACAGTCCATGAGCACCAGATCTGTGTGTTTGGGGGGATTTATAATCCTGGATTGGCAACACAGAGTAATTAAAAAATAACAATGAGGGGCTGGGAATCTGGCTCAGTGGTAGACTGCTTGCCTAGCATGTATGAAGCCCTGGGTTCGATTCCTCGGTACCACATACAGAGAAAAAGCCAGAAGTAGAACTGTGACTCAAGTGGTAGCATGCTAGCCTTGAGCACAAGAAGCTCAGGGACAGTGCTCAGGCCCTGAGTTCAAGCCCCAGCACTGGTAAAAAAAAAAAACAAACAATGAGTCATAAGTATGTTTCACTATAAAAAGCAATGCATGTTTCATGTGAAATAAAAAAATACACTGAAATGAAAGTAATAAACTGCTTTAGAAAAATTAGAAAACAGAATTGGGGCTATGACTCAAGTAGTAGAGAATCTACTTAGCAAGCATGAAACTTGAGAGTTCAAAGCCTAGCAACACCATCAAAAGATACAAAACCAGCCAGGAGCTGGTGGCTTAAATCTATAGTCCTAACTACTCAAGGCTAAGACCTGAAGATTGTGGTTCAAAGCCAGCCAGGGCAGGAAAGTCTATGAGACTCATCTCCAATTTACCACCAAAAAGATGGAAGTGGAGCTGTGGCTCAAGTGGTAGAATGCTAGTCTTCAGTGAAAAATCTAAATGAGACCTCAAGGCCCTATATTCAAGTCCTAGTACTGGCATAATAAATTAGATGATAGATAGACAGACAGATAGATAGATGTATTTCAGTGTTTCTGAGAGCAGAAAACTGTAGAGGTAGAAACCTATTCTGAAACAATGTCCTCATTTTTGTGTGTAGTCTGTATGTTTGTATTCCAAAGCACTAGCAAATAGCCACTATGACGTCTGACAATTGTTCACATATTGTACCTTGTTTTATTTTACTTCATATAGCAGAAGGAAAACGTGAGTATCTTAGACTATTTTTTTCCTGTCATTTGCCAGAATATCAATGAAAGAAGTGATACTCTTCCTTAATTCAGAAGCATGGTTATTTCTCATCAGTGTTTATTAAATTACACCATTCAAACAATAAAGATTAAGCCTGATGCCTCTGGCTCTCATGCTTGTAATCCCAGATACTCAGGAGTCTGAAACCTGAGGCTCACCCTGGGAACCTAGCTTGAACAAACAAACCTGAGACACTTATGTCCAATTAATTTTGCATTAATCTTGGTCAAATTGTAGAGCTCCAGTATTGAGAAAAAAAAGCCAAGCCAAGAGCATGAGGCCCTGAGTTCAAACCCTAGTATTGACTTACAAAGAAACCAAAAAGTCAACAAAGATTAATAATTACTGAAAAAAAATTCATGGCTTTCCTAGATTGCAAAAAATTAAAACAATACAAAATGTCCACTATGTTTTTAAAGAGATGTCATAAAGCACTTTTTTGATATTTTGAAATAAAACACCACAGATCTGCCAAGGGGAGTTTATTGAGTCTAGTCTGAAATAATCTTCAAGTCTTATCAGAAAAAAAAAATTTATTGTCAATGTTTGTGACCAGTTAAAATCGAAACTCATGTTAGATATCACTCTCACTTCATTGTCCGCTCCCACCATGTAAATTACTGGCATATGTTGCTTGCTGACTGGTGGGGTCTGCCTCGGTTTCCCCTCTGAGCCATGGCAGATGCCAGGCCTCTAAAGTGGTCTTGTCTGTGTCTGCATTTAGTACACACTGCAGAGAAATACACATGCTTTTCCGATGAAGTGGTTGGAGATGGAAGCATGACGATTCTTTCTTCAGGTCCTGTAGTTCCTCTTTGGAGTAATCACTCCCAGTGGTTTCTAAAGTCTGTCCTGTGTAATCTTCATAACAACTCTCCAGAGTTGGCCTTACTAACATTTTCCTCTCGTGACGGTGAGCACCGAGGTGCCCCGTGGTCGAGGCTGTCTTGTCACAGACATCTCTCATCTCCAATGCAGAGTTCTGCTTCCTCATCCCGCTTTCTCCCCCTTTCTTTATCCAAAGACAGATATTTTATCCTCGAAATTTTCCTACGCAAACATCCCATCGTCACAAATAAAAAATGGGTAACTGTGCAAACCTATGGGACAGTTTCTCCTTCCTGAACTCAGGCTGTCACTTTATTGTATCGACTCATCCTTTCAAAACACTAGCTTCTTCTGCCTTCCTCACCCACCACCGCTGGCTTCCACACCCACCACTATACCTTCTACACCTACCACTGCCTTCCACACCCACCACTGCACCTTCCACACCCACCACCGCTGCCTTCCACACCCACCACTGCTCCCTGAAGTACTTTTAAAAGGCTGAGCTCTTGAATTAGGGGTTTGGTTTCAAATGTGGTTACATGAGGTAAAAACAGCTGCTTGATTCACTGGAAAGAAATATCAACCATATAATTTCTCATATACTAACTACTGGGGGGCTGGGAATATGACCTCGTGGCAAGAGTGCTCACCTCGTATACATGAAGCTCTGGGTTCGATTCCCCAGAACCACATATATAGAAAACGGCCAGAAGTGGCACTGTGGCTCAAGTGGCAGAGTTCTAGTCTTGAGCAAAAGGAAGCCAGGGACAGTGCTCAGGCCCTGAGTCCAAGCCCCAGGACTGCCAAAAAAAAAAAAAAAATCTACTGAGAACAGAATTTCTACTTTCAGCTGTTTAGAGTGGTTTCAAAAGATATGATCTTAGGGTAAAACAACAATAATGCTGTATGACAATATGATACAAATAGATATACATAGTCCAGGAAACGCAAGCCAACAGGATTTGCTTCAGGATCTGGTTGCTGCAGCCTCCTGCAGTCAGGCCCAGAGAAGATTCTGTGCCATTGTCATCCTTGTCCTCTTTCTGTTTGCCCATCTTAGTGCACGAAGCCTTCCCTAATGGCGTACTGCTTAACCTTCATGAGCAAGCGCCTACCTGGGATGCTTGAGGGAGGGTGGTGCTATTTCTAGGAGGGGTGGGCAGGGGGGAGACCTTCTTGACCATCAACTGCTTAGTCATTCTGTTTGCTGCCTCGTATGGACCGTGCTGCTTGATAAGGGGCTACTAACTGCATCCTGAGATGGTGTCCAGTTTCAGGAAGTGTTTGCATGGAATGAGGAGCATGCATGGCCAGCCCCAGGGGGGCTCTGTGCTCACTGGGACCCAGTAGGACATTAGTGTAATCTCACCCGACTACCAGGGTGGAGGGTGGAGGTTCAGAGTTGGTGCCTGTGGTTAGTAACATGGGCTTCTTCCTGTGCTAAGTCACAGCAGCCATCCCTTTTTTTAAAGGCTCAAAATTAACCCCAAATTCCATTGCTACCAATTACATCCTTCAAGTTAATCTGGCATTCATTTTCGTTAAAGCACTTTCACATAATCATCACCCTTAGTGTCCCGATGGCCTGGCAAGTGTGAGCACTATACAGATAAGGGAACTAGAGCAGCCCGGCGCTGGTGGCCCCCCACCTGGCATCCTAGCTGCTCAGGAGTCTGAGACCTGGGGACTGTAATGCAAAGCCAGCCTGGGCAGAAAAGTGTGAGATGCCCATTAACCAGCAAAAAGCTAGAAGTGGAGGTATAGGCTAAGCAGTGGAGTACCAGCCTTGAGTGAAAAAGCCAAGCAAGAGCTCAAGGGCCTGAGTTCAAGCTCCAGTACCAGCACAAAAGGGGGGCATGAACACTAATGTGTGACAACCTCTTACAGAAATTGATGAAGCAATGCGCAGCTTTGCTGAGAAGGTCTTCGCCTCCGAGGTGAAGGATGAGGGCGGACGGCATGAGCTCTCGCCCTTCGATGTGGACGAGATCTGTCCAATCTCCCTCCGGGAGATGCAAGCCCACATGTTCCACATGGAGACGCTGTCTGTCTCCATGGAAGGCAAGAGGTGGGTGGGTGGAGGAGGGAGGGCAGGGAGTGGGCAAGGGAACAGGGGAGGGCAGAGAGTGGGTGGGCAGGGTGTGGCCTCTCCCTGCATGGGCTCTGCACATGGCACCAACAGTGGACACAGAAAGCGGTGGGGCCCTAGTGCTTCACCTCTGACCCACTGGAGGCTCTGGCTGCCAGACCCACACTTGGTGTCCACATGATTGCACGGAAGCTGGAGCCTGAAAGCCTGGCCTCAGGGGGGCTGAGTCTTGAGTCCATGGAAGGCGCTGGTGCCCTGGGAGCTGCCATGGATGCCCTCTGCCTGGCCATCTCCCACCTCCTGCCTCCCTGTTATGACTCCTGATGAGGATAGCAAAGCTGGGTTCTTTTCTTTTCAATTTCCAACTCAGAAAAAAGCGTTTCCAAGGGCGGAAGACGGTGAATTTGTCGATTCCACAAAGTGAGACGTCTTCCACCAAGCTGTCCCACATCGACGACTTCATTTCCTCCTCCCCCACCTACCAGGGTGTGCCCGACTTCCAGAGGGTGCAGATCACCGGCGACTATGCCTCAGGGGTGAGAGGTTCTGGCCCCGAAGAGCTGCCTCCAGCAGCCACCACAGGACTGCACAAGCCTCCCTCCCAGCTTTCCACCTCCTTCCCTCCCTGCTAGGGCCGGTGTCTGCTCATGTGTTGTTCAACTCCCACAGCAGCATGGAATACTTACATTCCTGCACAGCCGGTGCCCAGCCCTGGGCCAAGCTTGCTGGTGGCACTTAAGACAGGAAAGGAAGTCCTGAGAGGCCGGGGGCTCTCGGCCTTCATGGCGGGCCAGATGCTCATGCAGCAGATGGTTGCTCCAAGCAGGCACCAGTGGTACAGTAGAGGAGGCCTCATGTCACTAGCAGCTTGACCCACTCATCCCTTCCCAAACAGATGGCCAATTAATAAATCTCTGCCCCCCCCCACCCCCGACAGTTGCCGCATCAGCACCATCTTGGTGAAACTGCCATTTCGCCACTAGTCCCTGCTCTAAATATAGCTCTCATGGCCAGCCCTGAGCCTCCTTCTCATGTAACTGACCATTCAGGCTAAGTCCTAAGATATTTCCAAGTGTCAGAGCACTGAAATGCAAGCCGTTCTTGTTTCTCTTTATGCAGACATGGGTGGTCTGCAAACGACAGAGCTTTAGATACTCAACAACTGAAATAAAAATATGAAATCATGATAAATCCGTGGGGCTTTGGAGAAGCCAAGAGTTCAAAAGAACATAAAAACTGAGTGGACTGATAGGCACTGCTGCCTCATCCTAGATCTGTCATCATAGATGCACAGAGGCAGACATCCAGAGGCTCACAGTCCAAAGCCTCCTGGGGAAGAGAAGTCCAGGAGACTTCATCTCTAACCAGCAAAACGCTGCACCAAAAGGGGTGATTCACATGGTGGAACACCAACTGAGCAAGCAAGCCAAGCGAGTGAAAGACCCTGAGTTCAAAGCCCAGACTGGCACCACCAAGGGGCGGCTCTGACCCTGTGATGTCTCCTTGGCAGGTCACGGTGGAAGATTTTGAGGTGGTGTGTCAGGGTCTGTATCGAGCACTGTGTATCCGGGAGAAATACATGCGTAGGTCCTCGCAGAGGTTCCCCAAGACACCGTCCAAGTACCTGCGGAACATTGACGGCGAGGCCTGGGTGGCTGTGGAGAGCTTCTACCCAGGTAACTGGCTCTCTGGACTCACTGCCTTGGACTGAATTTTAAATAAGCCATCAGAGCCTGGCAATGGAGGCTCATTTCTGTTATCTGAGCTGCTCAGGAGGCTGAGATCTTAGGTTCAAAGCCAGCCTGGGCAACACAATTCAGGAGACCTATCTTCAATTAACCACCAAAGAGCTGAAATAGAGCTGTGGCCTAAGTGTTAGAGCACCAATCTTGAATGAAAAAGCCAAGGGACAGAGCCTAGGCCCAGAGTTCAAGCCCCAGTACCAACATAAAATAAACTAAATAGGCCTCTAAAACCATGCATTAATTATCCTTTTTAATTATTATTAACTGGAGATAAGAGTCCCATCAATTTGTTTTCCTCGGTTGGCTTTGAAATGAGATCCTCAGATCTCAGCCATGTTAGGATTACAGGCATGAGCCACAGGCCCCTCCCTGATAAGGTGACTTTCTAATGTTTTCCTTGGGCTCAGGAGAAAGCAGTGTGAGCAACGGTATCCGCTGACAGTCAGAGGCTGACAGTGCAGAATGTGCTCCTGGCCTTGAAGGCTGAAGCTGTCAACAGGGGAAGGAAGCAGACATTAACTCACTTAATCCTTCTGAAAATCCCTAGGGAGAAATTACATCCCTGGCAAACATCGCCCAAATAAGAATTAACCTATGTAAGAACAGCATACTTTTTATTTCCCTTTATAGTCTGATCACTCTGTATGGAGGACAGAGTGATGGCAGGGGAATGGAATATCACTTTGGGTGAAACAAGAAGGTGGATACAGGTCATGTAGAAGGGTTTTACAGATAGGTGCCTGTGACTCACACCTGTCATCCCAGCTACTTAGGAAGATCTGAAGATCTCAGCTTAAAGCCAGCCTGCGTAGACAAATCCAAGAGACTCTTATCTCCAATTAACTATCAAAAAGGTGGAAGTAGAGGTGCGGCTCAAGTGGTAGAGCACCAGCTTGAATGAAAAAGACAAGTCATGGGCTTGGGGATATGGCCTAGTGGCAAGAGTGCTTGCCTCGTATACATGAGGCCCTGGGTTCAATTCCCCAGCATCACATATACAGAAAACGGCCAGAAGTGGCGCTGTGGCTCAAGTGGCAGAGTGCTAGCCTTGAGCAAAAAGAAGCCAGGGACAATGCTCAGGCCCTGAGTCCAAGCCCCAGGACTGGCCAAAAAAAAAAAAAAAAGAAAAAGAAAAAGAGAAGTCAGGATATGAGGCTCTGAGTTTTAAGCTTTAGTATTGACACACTAACACACAAAATGTCTCCAAATAAACTATTAAAATACCTTGGTTTAGGGAGACATCAAACAAGTGTGTGTGTGTGTGTGTGTGTGTGTGTGTGTGTGTGTGTATGTAAGAAGACTTGAGCTCAGGGCCTGGTGCTGTCCCTTAGCTTTATCTGCTCAAGGCTGGTGCTCTACCACTTGAGCCACATCTCTACTTTGGCTTTTTGCTGGTTAAGTGGAAAGAAGAGTCTCACAGAGTTTCCTGCACAGACAGGCTTTGAACCTTGGACCTCAGATCTCAGTCTCCTGAGTAGTTAAGATTACAGGCCTGAGCCACTGGTGCCTGGCAGTCACTTCAGAAAAATTAATGTAAAAACACACTAAATAAAGTTGGATAATTACAATATACAGACTATGCGATGCCAGATAAGGAGATGATCAGCATTTCATGTTTTGGTTATTATTCTGTGATCATTACTCCCCAGTGCTGATATATCACTGTGTTTTAGTCTTCACCCCTCCTCCAAAGAAGGGAGAAGACCCTTTCTGCACTGATGACCTTCCAGCCAACCTGGGCTATCACCTCCAAATGAAGGATGGAGTAGTTTACATCTATCCCAACGAAGAAGCAGCCAGCAAGGACGAGCCCATGCCATACCCATACCCCAACCTAGATGACTTCTTGGATGACATGAACTTCCTGCTTGCTTTAATTGCCCAAGGACCAGTGTAAGTGTTGGTGAGCCCTGTGCAGGAAGAACAAAAGATAAGATTCATTGCTCCTCTTGTCTAAGCACCACCCCAAGCCCTTCATGTAGATAGTTTCTCTTCACAATGGCTCTATGGGGGATTTTTAATATTGCAGTATTAAGAATTCAAACTTTGGTGAGGTAAGTAACTTCACTAAAATGACACAGCTAGATGAACCAGGATCTGAGCTCCAGTCTGCTGATTATCAAGCTGGGTCTGTTAACACCAAGCTATACAGTATTCACTGAATTTTAAAACATCTGAAAAAAAAAAGAAAAAAGAAATAAAACATCTGAGCAATGGGCTCTGGTCCTCACACCTGTAGTCCTAGCTACTGAGGAGGCTAAAATCAGAGGATCTTGGTTCAAAGCCAGCAAGGGTAGAAAAGTCCGTGAGACTCTTATCTGCAATTAACCCCCATAAGAGTAGAATGGAGCTGTTGCTCAAATGGTAGAGCAGCACTCTTGAGTGAAAAAGCTAAGAGTAAGCATGAATCCCCTAGTTAAGTCCCAGTACTGGCACAAAAATAAAATCCCTCCAAAGTCTTCCCTTAAATTCTATCCAGCTTTAATGAAAACATAGAGCTCAGTAGCCAGCTTGTTAAGGAACCTGAACATTTAATCCAATAACTGATTCCTATGGGTAATCTGAGCCTTGATTACTTTGGAGCTGTGATTGTTTTCTGCATTTTTTTTAGAACTATGTAATTTTATTTTTCACAGTAAGACCTACACTCACCGGCGTCTGAAGTTCCTTTCATCCAAGTTCCAGGTTCATGAGATGCTTAACGAGATGGATGAGCTGAAGGAGCTGAAGAACAACCCTCACCGCGACTTCTACAATTGTAGGAAGGTAAGCAAGCAGGCAGCCGGGCCCACTCAGAGTCGTGAGTCCGCATGAAGGACAACGTTGCTCTCTGATTGATCAAAAACTTATAAAAGATTTTTAAAAATCATTTCTGCCGGGCACCCATACCTGTAATCCTACTCAGGAGGCTGAGATCTGAGGATCATGGCTCAAAGCCAGCCAAAGCAAAAAGTCCAGAAACACTTACCTCCCAGGAATCACCAAAAAGCTAGAAAGGCAACTCTGGCTGAAATGATAGCCAAAAAAGCTTAAGGAAAACTTGTGGTCCTGAGTTCAAATCCCAGTATGGGCACAAGGAAAAATAATTTACCTTATCAAGTTTTACTTTAAAAATTAAGCAAGGGGCTGGGAATATGGCCTAGTGGCAAGAGCGCTTGCCTCGTATACATCAAGCCCTGGGTTCGATTCCTCAGCACCACATATATAGAAAACAGCTAGAAGTGGCACTGTGGCTCAAGTGGCAGAGTGCTAGCCTTGAGCAAAAAGAAGCCAGGGACAGTGCTCAGGCCCTGAGTCCAAGCCCAGGACTGGAAAAAGAAAAGAAAAAGAAATAAGCAAGGGGAGGAGGGACATTGTCCATAAAGGAATGTACTCTTTACCTGACTTATGTAACTGTAACCCCTCTGTGCATCACCTTTGTAATAACAAAACATTTAAAAATATATCTACCACATATCCTGTGCCATGGCTTTGGAACAAAATATGATTTCTCTGTGTGTGTTAGTACTAGGGCTTGAACTCAAGGTGTCATGCTTGCTTACCTGGCACTTTATCACTTGAGCAATGCCACTAGCCTCACTTTTTGCTAGTTATTTTGCACATTAAGTCTTGCTGTCTTTGTCTGGGCTGGCTATAAAGTAGTCTTCCAGATCTCAGTGTCCTGAGTAGTTAGAATCCCATTTGTAAGCAGTGGATTCATTTTTTATGAGAAGGGAAGTTGTAATGGCAGGATTGCCTATATTCAGTATTTCCAGTGGAGAGAATGGTTGAGTAGCTTCAGGAGAAGCAAGCAGTATCATTGCATGTAATCAAGGTGCCACATTCTTGTGTGTGTGTGCACTGAGGCTTGAACTCAGAAACTTGATGCTGTCCCTTAGCTTTTTCACTCAAGGCTAGTGCTCTACTACTTGAGCCACAGCTCCACTTCTGGCTTTTGGTGGTTAATTGGAGATGAGTCTCATGTAATTTCCTGCCCAGACTGGCTTCAAACCTTGATCCTCAGATCTCAGCCTCCCAAGTAGCTAGGATTACAGGCGTGAGCCTCCTGCCTTGCCTTGGCGACACTGCAGGTGCCTGGGCCTGTCTGGTGTCACAGAGCTCACCGCTGGTTTTTCTCTCTGTGCACACAGGTGGACACCCACATCCACGCAGCAGCCTGCATGAACCAGAAACATCTCTTGCGCTTTATTAAGAAATCTTACCAGGTTGATGCGGACAGAGTGGTCTATAGCACCAAAGAGAAGAAGCTGACCTTAAAGGAGCTTTTTGCTAAATTAAAAATGCATCCCTATGACTTGACTGTTGACTCTCTGGATGTTCATGCTGTAGGTTGAAAAGATGTTCCATTCTCCCACACAGAACCCCATGGCTTCCCTTATCATAGCCACCACCCCCCTCCTTTATTTGCCTTGGCTGCCTAAAAGCCCCGCAGAGGACTCTGAGGTCCACTCACTGCCAATTGTGCCTGAGTCCCTTGCTGGAGTCCAGTGGCTTCCCTGTGCCCAGTGCCCTGCCGCTTAGCCACCCCATCACTGTCCTGCTGGCTCTGCCACTGACTCAGCACGCACTGCTGTTTCCTGACTCAGGGGCGCCAGACATTCCAGCGTTTCGACAAGTTCAATGACAAGTACAACCCTGTGGGGGCCAGCGAGCTGCGAGACCTCTACCTAAAGACAGACAACTACATCAATGGGGAATACTTCGCCACCATCATCAAGGTGGGGTATGGGGCACCTTCTAAAGAAGGCAGCCAGGCACCTGGTTTCACCTCCTACTGACTACCAGAGGGGCTAGCAGGAATTCCTGGCTTTGTACCCCCCTTTCCTCTTTCTCTCTTCTCCCCCCCAACCCCTGTTCAGGAAGTTGGCACAGACCTGGTAGAGGCCAAGTACCAGCACGCAGAGCCCCGCCTGTCCATCTATGGCCGAAGTCCTGACGAGTGGAGCAAACTCGCCTCCTGGTTTGTCTGCAACCGCATCCACTGCCCCAACATGACGTGGATGATCCAGGTCCCCAGGATCTAGTACGTGCCTGCCCTCTGCAAGGCCTGCTCTCCTCTCACACCAGTAGGAAGTGTACAGTCTATGGTGCACACCTGTAATCCCTGCTGCTCAGAGGGCTGAGATCTGAGGATCATGGTTTGAAGCCAGCCCAGGCAGGAAAATTGGAGCAATTCTTGTTCTAATGAACCAGCAAAAACCTGAAATAGGAGTGTGGCTCAAGTGGTAGAGCCAACCTTGAATGGAAAAAAGCCAGGCGAGAATATAAGGCCCTGAGTTCAAGCTCCAGTACTGCACACTGTGCAGCCCACTGGGGCAGAAACCAGCCCTAGGCCCTGAGTGCGTGGATTTGCCCTGTGTGGTACAGCGCTAAAAGACAGGAGGAAGATTATTTCAGTTCCGTTTTCCAGCCAGAAGCTAAATAAGAACTGTGTGTATTTTAGTACATATATCCTGGTCTTTTTCTCTATGTCCATTTCATTCTTTCCCATGTTCATTTGTACTGATATAGGGTTTCTCCTCTGTCTGTCTGTCTGTCTGATGAGACAGGGCCTTACTATGTAACCCTGGTGGCCTCGATTCCCAAGTGCCTGGTTTAACAGATGTGGACCACCACACCCAGTGCTCTCTTATCAGAACCCTCCCCACAGGCTGCTGGCTGACCCAGAGCACTAGAGTTCTCCATAATTTATCAGTCCACCCTCTTCCATACCTTGTGCCATCACTCACCCCCAGGGGCGCCATCCTGAATCTTTTATTTAACTTCTTTTTTTTTAGGTCAAATTTTGGGATACAGTGGGCTGGGAATATGGCCTAGTGGCAAGAGTGCTTGCCTCCTACACATGAAGCTCTCAGTTCGATTCCCCAGCACCACATATATGAAAAACGGCCAGAAGGGGCGCTGTGGCTCAGGTGGCAGAGTGCTAGCCTTGAGCGGGAAGAAGCCAGGGAAGGTGCTCAGGCCCTGAGTCCAAGGCCCACGACTGGCCAAAAAAAAAAAAAAAAAAATTGGGGATACATTTTTTTGAAAATTTATTTTATTTTTTGCCAGTCCTGGGCCTTGAACTCAGGACCTGATCACTGTCCCTGGCTTCTTTTTGCTCAAGGCTAGCACTCTACCACTTGAGCCACAGCGCCACTTCTGGCCTTTTTCTATATATGTGATGCTGGGGAATCGAATCCAGGGTTTCATGTATATGAGGCAAGCACTCTACCACTAGGCCACATTCCTACCCCCTTATCTAACTTCTTGTTTGGACATTCTCTGGCAGCTTACCAAGAATACTTGGCATGCCCCATGGCGATGTAAGACTTTTATTGTGTCTCTTAGGCCCCAAAGCAACATTTGGCTAAGGTTAACACTTCCTGCAGAAGGCAGAGGCTGTAAATGGCTGTCATGCCTATGACATGGCCAGGTGGGCTGGGCTTCGGTCTCAGTCCTGTCACATCCTAGCTGTGTGTCCTGTGACCTCCTTGTGCTTTAGTTTCATCAGCTCTCAAAAAAGGTAAAAACTGTGCCTAACTCAGGACACAGTTCCTAGGAGGACTAGCCTAGGGTTTTGTGGTGGTTGGGTTTATTTTAGCAGGGCTTCTTGTTCTCACCTGGCATTTTCACTCAAGGCACTCTAGCACTAGAGTCAAGCTTCCACTCTGGCTTCTTGCTAACTGGAGAAAACAGTGCCAGTTTTGTCTGCCCTGGGCTAGCTTTGTACTGTGATCCTCAGATCTCAGCCTCCTGAACCACTGGCACCTGACTAGTTCATACCTTTTATAATTTAGAAAAGTGACTATACTCCTCAAAGGGCTAGGGCTCATTGTGACCACAGACGAGGGGAGTTCTCCATAACCAGTCCTGTCTGCCACCCTATCCACCACACACCCCTGTACCTTCCAGCAAGTGCCTTCCAGGCTCCTCATTCTGTCTGGACTTAGCTATGGAGGTTCAGTTATTATGGAGGTTTGTAGACAAGATGGGAGCGCTGGTCTGTTTCCTCTCACCAGCTTAAACCTGAAGTGGATTCCATCCAATTTCAGGGCTGCTGCCTCCAGACCACATTCCAGAGCAAAGAATTAAATAATGACTGCCTTCTTGATGGGCATTGGGAAGAATACACAGGGTAGATTAGTTGTCATTGTGTGTGTGTGTGTGTGTGTGTGTGTGCGCGCGCGCGCGCACACGCGCGCCAATCCTGAAACTTGAACAAAGAGCCTTGCACTCTTACTTGGCATTTATGCTCAAGGCTGGTACTCTACCACTTGAGCCACAGCTCCACTTCTGGCTGTTTGCTGGTTAATTGGAGATAAGGATTCTTTTGCCCAGGCTGGGCTTCAAACTGTGATCCTCACATCTCAGTCTCTTGAGTGGCCAGGATTACAGACATGAGCCACTGATGCCTAGCTCTAAATCATTTCTCTGTACATTTCTCTGTATTTGGTCCTCTGATTCCCTCATCCTGAAGCCATCAACCCTAAAATTGTTCCTTTATTTCTAAATTCTCCTTCTTGCCTTCAGTGATGTATTCCGATCAAAGAATTTCCTGCCACACTTTGGAAAGATGCTGGAGAATATTTTCATGCCAGTGTTTGAAGCCACCATCAACCCCCAGGCTCACCCAGAACTCAGCATCTTCCTCAAGCATGTAAGCCTGACCCCTGCACAGCAGGCCTGCAGGGAGCTGCCCAGGAACCCACCCTCCCCACCATGATTAAGTCCTTGGGCTTATGTTTACTGTATATCTTCTCTTTCCCTTGAGCTGAAAGCTTTTCCTCTTCTATCTGTGTTTGTTTGTTTGTGCCTGTACTGGGGGGGGGGGGCTTGGACTCAGGGCCTCATACTCTGGGTTGCCTTTTTCATACTCTACCACTTTCATACTCTACCACTTGAGCCACAGTCCAACTTTGGCTTTTTTATGGTTAATCAGAGATCCAGAGTCTCATGTGCTTTCACACCCAAGCTGGCTTTGAACATCCATTGTCAGAACTCAGCCTCCTGGGTAGCTAGGATTAGAGGTGTGAGCCATGGTACCTGGCCTCAAAGTCTGTTTCTTGACAGATTACTGGCTTTGACAGCGTGGATGATGAGTCCAAACACAGTGGTCATATGTTTTCCTCCAAGAGTCCCAAACCTCAGGAGTGGACAATGGAAAAGAATCCGTCCTACACTTACTATGCCTACTACATGTACGCAAACATCACGGTACTCAACGGCCTACGAAAGTAAGTATGGGCCATTGGCACTGGTGGAAAGGCTGACACGAAGCCCTCCCCCCCACTGCCGCTCTGGGCCCAAGACCTTCACACATTTGTGTGGTATTTCTGATTGTCCCAAATCACACATTTCTTTCCTTAGTTTTCCCCTCGGTTTATTCATTGAGGGCCAGAAATAGACACTTTTGTTGCCTTCAGCAACTTATCTTGCATTGGAAAGTTAGATATTTACACTTTTCACTTATTCAATTTATTATAAAACTTTTTATGTTCTACATATCTCTGGGTAAAGAGCAAATGATCTTATAATGGTTATAATGCCCCAACAGACAAATCTGATATACTCTAATCTCCAATTAGACAAAGCCAGATGTAGAGGTGTGGGCCAAGTGGCAGAGATCCAGCTGAGAGCAAGGGCAAGCATAGTCTGAGGCCCTGAGTTCAAGCCCTAGTACTGGCATACACAGAAAGGTTTCTGTTCAGATAATTAAGACAATGATTTCAAATTGTGTCCCCAAGTCCTTGCAGTATAGCTGCTCCCTTCCCAGCTGCTGATTTTCCTAGAACCTACAATTCCTTCTTAACCACAGGGAACGTGGCATGAACACGTTTCTGTTCCGGCCTCACTGCGGAGAAGCTGGAGCACTCACCCACCTCATGACAGCATTCATGATAGCAGATAATATCTCTCACGGACTCAACTTAAAAAAGGTGGGTTGTGGGACTTGAACTCAGGGGCTGGGAGCTGTGTCTGAGCTCTTTTGCTCAAGGTTAGCACTCTGCCACTTTGAGTCACAGCTCTACTTCTGGTTTTTTTTTCTGGTGGTGAACTGGAGTTTCACAGCTTTTTCTGCCCTGGGCTGGTTTTGAAAGGTGATCTTTAAATCTCAGCCTCCTGAGTAGCTAGGATTATAGGCGTGAGCCACCAGTCCCTGGCTCAATGTTAACTTTTATTTATTTATTTATTTGCTTGTTTTGTTTTTTGCCAGTCTTGGGGCTTGAACTCAGGGCCTGAACACTGTCTCTGGCTTCTTTTTGCTCAAGACTAGCATTCTACCACTTGAGCCACAGTGCCACTTCCAGCTTTTTCTATATATGTGGTGCTGAGGAATTGAACCCAGGGCTTCATGCATGCTAGGCAAGCATTCTACCACTAGGCCATATTCCCAGCCCTCAATGTTAACTTTTTGTATGAAGTTGGAGGCATCTTCTTTTCCCTCCTACCATATGGTTACAGGTCCTTACCAACATGGGGATCAAATTCACCTACCCGGAAGGTGTTTTTTTCTTTTCTTTTTGCTAGTAATAGGTCTTGAACTCAGGGCCTGGGCAGTGTCCCTGAGCTTCTTTTGCTCAAGGCTATCATTCTACCACTTGAACCACAGTGCCACTTCTGGCCTTTTCAGTTTATATAGTGCTTAGGAATCGAATCATGCATGCTAAGCACATTCTACCACTGAGCCACCTTCCTAGTCCTGAAGTGTTAAGATTTTTGAGTTAGTCCCTGGTGGCTCCCGCCTGCAATTCTAGCTACTCAGAAGGCTGAGATCTGAGGATCAAAATTCAAAGCCAGCTCAGGTAGAAAAGTCTATGGGACTCTTATCTCCAATTATCCATCAAAAAGCCAGAGTGGAGGTGTGGCTCAAGTGGTAGAGCACCAGCCTTGAGAGGAAAAAGCTAAGGGTTAGAGCCCAGGCCTTGGGTTCAAGCCTTAGTTGCTTCTGGAGCTGAGTTAATACAGACCACAAAATACTTGTAATTTCCAACTCTGCCAGGGATAAGTTCAAGGCAACCTGGCTTCCCACGAGCTTGATCTGGCCAGATTTCTTGTTAGAGCATGCTTTCAAATGTCTCTTCTTAGAGTCAGAACTTTCATGTGGCTAGAAAAAAGGGTTCAGGGCAGAGTCTCTGAGCTAAGTCAGATAGTCCAGCTTAGAGATGGTACAAATTAAAGTTCAAATAATAAAAAAAAACACCTCTTCATTAGATTCAACACTTCTGAAAAATGTCAGATACATTTATTTTAAATGTTTTTATATTAAAAATACTAATTTTGTTCAAAGTGAAAATGTAAGCTAACTTTGGGATGCGAGGTGTTCTATCTTTTCTTTTTAATTAACAATTCTTCTTTCTTTTCAGAGTGCTGTGCTGCAGTACTTGTTTTTCTTAGCCCAGATCCCCATCGCCATGTCACCATTAAGTAACAACAGCCTTTTTCTCGAATATGCAAAAAACCCCTTTCTAGACTTCCTCCAGAAAGGGCTAATGATCTCCCTGTCTACAGATGATCCTATGCAATTCCATTTCACTAAGGTATACATGTGTGGTTATTTATCTAGTGCCGGATTGGGGCTTGAACTCAAACGCTTAGCTTTTTTGCTCAAGGCTGGCACTCTACCACTTGAGTCACAGCTTCACTTCTGACCTTTTGGTGGTTAACTGGAGACAAGAATCTCTTTGACTTTTCCTGCCTGGGCTGGCTCAGATTTTCAGATCTCAGTCTCCTGAGTAGCTAGGATTACAGGCACAAGCTACTGGTGCCTTGCTTATATGTGAGATCTTGAGCAATACAAGTATGTTTTTATTGAGCCATTATTTTCCACCCAAAAAGTGAATGCCAAATGAAGATACTTCATTATTCTCATTGTAAGTTACACATTTCTTTTGTGAATGCATTCTTCCCCCCACCCCTTAAAAAAAAAATCACTGCAGGAGCCCCTGATGGAAGAATATGCCATTGCCGCCCAGGTCTTCAAGCTGAGCACCTGTGACATGTGTGAAGTAGCAAGAAACAGTGTTCTGCAGTGTGGGATTTCTCACCAGGTAGATCTGTCCTTGTCTGTTGACTTGAATACCAAAAAGTCAGCTATGCTATTGACTAGGCATAGTGGCTCACATCTATAGTCCCAGGTCCTTGGGAGACAGAGATAGGATGATCACCATTCCAGGCTAGTCTAACGTTTTTGCTGGTTAATTGGAGGTACAGTCTTTCAGACTTTTCTGCCTGGGCTGGCTTCAAATAGTAATCCTCAGATCTCAGTGTCCCAAGTAATAGGACTACAGGAGTGAGACACAGACTCTAGCCTGGGAGATGGCAGTTACTGCCTGAATCAAGGTTAAAGGTGACAACAATCACTCCGCTTTCTTTGTCTCATAGGAGAAAGCCAAGTTTCTGGGCAACAACTACCTTGAGGAAGGCCCGCTTGGCAATGACATCCGGAGAACGAATGTGGCCCAGATCCGCATGGCCTATCGCTATGAAACCTGGTGTTATGAACTCAATTTAATTGCAGAGGGTCTTAAGTCAACAGAATAAAATAAATAAATTATACTATGTATGACATTTATGTTGTGGAGTTTCAATAATAATAGCACCAGTTATTTAGTCCCTATTATAAGTCAAGGATTAAATAAGATGTTCCACACATACAATTTCATTTAGTCTCTTCCACAACTTTACAATAAATTTACAGATATATTGGGAGAAAGATGAATAAAGTTAGTAAGGCTAACCACTCAAATGAGAAAACACATATTGACAACCAGGTTTGTCTGATTCCAGAAGCTCCATGGCTTTCAGGCAAAACAGTTATCAAAGCCAGATAAAGCTGGGCACCCAGGGCTCAGGCCTGTAATCTTAGCTACTCAGGAAGCTGAGATCTGAGGACCTGGTTGAAAGCCAACCTGGGAATAAAAGTCCCTGTGACTTCATCTTCAATTAACTATCAAAAAAGTGGAGTCAAGCTGTAGCTCAAATAGTGAAAAAGCCAAATGAGAGAAAGCAGGCCTGGAGTTCAAGCCTGACTACGAGAACAAAAAAGCCAACTAAAAATACATGCAAATGCCTTGATGCTGAGAAAATACAGAATAACAGAATCAAACCTTGTTAAGGCACTAAGAATCATTTTTAAGCTCTTTGACATAAGAGAAGTAATCATGTTGTGCCAAGTCACGAAACCACCACCAAGAAGACCACCGAGACTCAGACATTCCGAAATGCAAAAGCAAGGCTTTATTCAGGCAGGCTACAATTTGGGCCTCGTCCCACCCACCGACACAGCAGAGGTTAGGAGGAAGCCCCGAGCTGCGATTGCACAGAGCTTATAAAGGCAAAAACAAAGTTACAGCAATTAGGTGTTCAAGCAAGAAAGATTACGGGTACAAATCTGATTGGCACAGGGCTCGAGGCATTCTAGGGGCAGTTACACATTCCCAGGGAGTTAGAGTTCTTGACGGGCTGGGCCCTAATACGATTGCCCTGGGTTTGCTCATAGTTTAAACAGACAACAAAATGGGGGCTGCCTGAAAATGGGGTTCACCCTAACTCTTCATTCCCCCTTCAATCAATGTCATAGACAAAGTGAGAATGGGTACTTGCCAGTAGAGAAAATTAGCATTTATTATGAGTCCTTCTCAGGAAGAATTTACCTTAGAAGGGGATTCTCAGTGTGTCAAAGTAAGTTATACATGTAACCTTTTTAGCAATATATCTCTTAACTCAGGAGAAACTCCAGGTATGCAGATTTTATTTCCACACATATAATTATGTGGCCATCTAGTGGCTGCGCCGATATTTCATTCAGCTTATTTAATAAGCAATCATTGATTCAAGTCTAAAGTCTTGGGACCTAGACAATGAAGATACAGAGAATAAGCTTTCCTTTTTCCAAGTTATTCATGGCATTAGGTAAGTGGAGGTTTGGCTCAAGTGGTAAAACACAAGCCTTGAGTAAAAAAGAAGCAAGTGTGGGAACCCAAGTTCCAGTACCAGCACACACACATACTCAGTGTCTAAAATTTATCACAACCAATAGTCACATTCATTTCCTCTTTGGCATATGATTGTTTTTAAGTCTTGACATGCCTTTCTCTTCGTCACAGAAGGGAGTTCTTATTTTACTGTCCACAGCTCCTAGTTTCACAAAGGTTTTGGGATTATGCTACGTTTATGGTTAACATGGTCTGGCCCAGTCATCTGTGAGGTGTAACCAAACTCTTGTCTGCTAGTCTTCTATTTTGGCAAGTGGATGTGAACAAACGTGGCAGTCTGGTGGAGTGGGTGGGGTGGGGCCGGGTGGGGTGACTGTCAGCGCCGGGGGAACAGGCTCCGCGCACCCAGTCTCCCACCCAAGTGAAACCGGCCTTGGTGGCCAGCGCTGGCGGAGCGCAGTCACATACCTGAGTAGGCTCTGGGGCCGGGCTGGGGCGGGGTGCTGGGGCCTGGCCTGGCTGGGGCCAGTCTGGGGCGGGACCCCGTGGGGTGGGGAGGGCGAGAAGAGCCGAGAGGGGGGATGGCGGATCCACCGCAATTGCATCTCTACCTTTGCGAGAATCTCCTGCGCGCCCTGGCGGGACCAGGGCTGACTAGCCTGACAGCGCGCGGTCATCCCTGTCACTCGGGAGGCCGCAGTTCAAGGCCAGCCCGGGCAGGAGAGGCTGCGTGGTCTCCAATGAACCCCCAAACGTCGGAAGTGGCAAAATAAATACTCAAGTCCGCAGGCCTGCTGAGCTCGAGGCAGGCGGCCAGGGCCGCGGCTTCCGTGGGGAGAGCGCCGCCTGGTCCCCCGACTATTCCATGTGAGGCGCGGGCAGCCGGGCCAACAGGAAGGGGCGCGGGGCCTGGCGAGGGTCGCGGGGCCTGGCGGGGGGGTGGTCATCGGGTCTGGTAGGGGTCGCCGAGTCTAGAGGGGTCCGGGGACCTGGCGGGGGTCATCGGGCCCGGTAGGGGTGGTAGAGTCCGGCGGGCCGCAGAGTCGGACAGGGGTCTCCGGGCCTAGGAAGGATCATCGGGCTCGACGGTGGGGGCGGGAGGGGGTCGTCGAGCCTCCGGGGGTTGTTGGGCCCGGCGGGGGCCGCAGAGTCTGGCGGAGGTCGCGGGATCTGGGGCAGTGGTCGGGCCTCCGGGGGTCGCGGGGCCTGACGGAGGTGGTCGCCACCGCCCAGGCCCGGGTCGGGTGGCGCCCGCAGCGGGGTCTGAGCCCGTGGGCGTCTCCGCGCGCTGTCCGGGGCGGTGCCGAGGGCGGGCCCAGCGCGAGGGTGGGAATGGGGCCAATAGGAGTCTGCGGGCGGGGCGGGGCGGGGCGGGGCCTGGCGGCCTGGGAGGGCGGGACGCGCGGACGGTTGTGGGGCTCGGGCCGCGGCGCCGGTGTGGTTGACGGGAACCTCGCGGGCCGACGGCGGCGCGACGCAGGCAGGTAGGCGGCAGGCGTTCGGGGCCGCAGGCCCTGCGGGGGATCCGGCCGGGGGCTGGGGCCTCGGGGTGACGTCGCCTGCGGGGTCCGCCGGGCCCGCAGCCTCCCGGTGCCGGCCCCTCGAGCCCCGCGGACGCCGGGTTTCGGGTCGCTCGCGGGCCGCGCGGGCTGTGGCGGCGGGAGTTGGTGCGGCCCTTGGCTGGCGGTGCGGGGCGCCGCGCGAGCGCGAGTGCACTTGGACGTGCGGGACCGAGAGCTTCAAGCGAGTTGACGCTTTTCTCTTTTCTGTGTGTGAGCGTGTGTGCACGCCCGCGTGGGTGCCTTGGCGCACGGTAGTGAAAGCCGTCCAAGGGGATTGTAATTGCGAAGTCTGATGTGCAGCTACTAGCAAGATAAAGCGAAAAGGAAATGTGGGTGCAGCGCCCAGGAGCTCGGGAAACCGAGGCAGAGCCAAAGCGAGTCAGTAATAAGCAGCGTGAACCCACGTGCAACCTTTCTGGGTCTCAGTTTCCACATTTGTAAAGCCAGGACGCTTCTGCCCGTGGGTGTTCCCAGGGTCCAGTGAGATGTGGGAACGCATCCCACAAATGGCAGGCGATTTTATGTGGGAGCCTGGGCTGGGCATGTTCTGTAAAACACCTGCTAAGTGCCTGGCACACAGTAGGCAGACTGTAAACCTTCTCCCTAAAGCTAGTGATTCACTGGTGTTTTAGACCAAGTGTAAGATTTATATGTAAACAAGTTATTCAAGGGCTGGGATGTAGCCCAGTAGCAAAGTGCTTGCCTAGCAAGTGCAACGTCTTTTGTTCGATCCCCAATTACCCCCACCCCTAAGTTGTTCAAAACACTTTTCCCACAAAATCAGCATCCTTTGAAGTGTGATCTAAAATAGCTGATGAAATTTCTAGAAAAGCACATATTAGCCAAACACAGTTGCCAAATCATTTACCATGAAGTTTGGTACAAAACAAAACAAACAAACCCAAGCCTGGCACACTGGTGACTCATGCCTGTAATCCTAGCTACTCAGGAGGCTGAGATATGTGGGTCTGGGTTCAAAGCCAGCTTGGGCAGAAAAGTCCATTAGACTCTTACCTTAAATTACCTTAAGAAAGCTGGTAGGGGCTGGGAATGTGGCCTATTGGTAAGGTGCTCGCCTCCTATACATGAAGCCCTGAGTTCAATTCCTCAGCACCACATATATATAGAAAAAGCCCGAAGTGGCGCTGTGGCTTAAGTGGTAGAGTGTTAACCTTGAGCAAAAAGAAGGCAGGGACTAGTGCTCAGACCCTGAGTTCAAGCCCCAGAACTGGCAAAAAAGCAAACAAAACAAGAAAGCTGGAAGTGGAGCTGTGGCCCTAAGTGGTAGAGTTCTAGCCTTGAGGGGAAAAAAAAAAAGCCTAGGGACATGCACCCAAGCCCTAAGTTTAGGTCTCACAACCAACAACAACAGCAAAATCCCGAAAACACCTAGTTTGCCTGAGATTGATAGTTATAATTTAAGATACTTAGTAAAGTAATCTGAGATTTCTTCAGATTAAGACTTTCATTTGTTTTTGTAAATTAAGGGGCTGCCTATGGGAATATATGAGTCCTCCACAACAAAGTTAATATATGGCTGTGGTTTTTTTGCTTCAATCTTTATTACAGTTATTTGCATTCTTTACAATGAGTATGTGTATCCGGAGTTTTAGAAAGGAGTTGGAAAATAAGTGATACTTTCAAGAGGATTCTGGAATAATTTCTTAGGCAGAGATCAGGAAATGTAGTAATTGTGTCTCTTAGTCTTTTAGTAGTTGGGGGGAGGCTGCTTGTAATATATTTCTTTAGATAAAGGAAAATATAGTTTTTCAGATTGATAATAGGCAATTTTCTTTTTCTTTTGTCAGTAGTGGGGCTTGAACTCAGGGCCTGGGCACTGTCCCTGACCTCTTTTACTCAAGGTTAATGCTCCACCACTTAAGCTGCAGCGCCACTTGTGGTTTTCTGGTGGTTAATTGGAGATAAGAGTCTCTCAGCCAGTTGGCATGGCTCATGCCTGTAATCCTAGTTACTCTGGAAGCTAAGATGTAAGGATGGAGGTTCAAAGCCAACCCAATCAGGAAGTCCATGAGACTCCCACCTCCAATTAACCACCAGAAAACCCAGATGTCACTCTGGCTTAAAGTGGTATGGCACTACTCTTAAGTGAAAAAGCTCAGGGACAGTGCCCAGGCCCTAAGTTCAAGCCCTACGACCCCCCGCCCATAAGTAAAATAAAATACATTTTTCAAAGGCAATTTTAAGCCCTTCATAATCAGTCTAGTTTATAACTTAGTGGTCTTAAAAGCTTTGGACTTCATAGTCACATTGTTTTTGAACACTTGGTGGGTCCCCTGGCATTGTTTTAACATTTACATGGTGTTCATATATGACAAATGTGTAAATCTTTCCATCTAGGGGATTTTACTAAGTAAATAATTGCTATAAAATCTGTTTTGAAAGCAGATTATAACAGCATGTTCATCAGCTAGCATTTATTGGGACCTGTTCTATACCAGGCAGTATCCTGTATTTGTTAGAATGTATTAGTTTATTTAATCCTCAGAACAGCACCATGAAGGATGTTCATTGAGAGACAGAGAGAAGTTGAGTAACTCATAGATGACTGACAGCCTAAGTAGCAGAATGGGGACGCAGATGAAGCAATCAGGCAGTCCCCAGAGACCTTCACCTTAACCTCGGCACTGCTGAGCTTCTGTGTCTGTGAGAGAGAAACAAATGAAATCCCACAGGTATTCTGTAGGGGAACTTCTTTAAAAAGGGGGTTGCAGGAACAGAGAAAGGGAAGAGAAAGAGAGAGAAAAGGGAGAGGAAAGAGAAAAACTGGTATTGCAAGATACAGATGAAGTCATGTACAAGGTACAATTTAATTACACTCTATGTTTTTTTGTTTTTTTTTGCTGGTGAATGACATGGGATTCTTCTTGTTTCTAAACTCCCAGTCACTCAGCTTCTCCATTCACAGTATTGTCTTAACAATATAAGAGGTGTTTATTTTTCAATACAGAATGTTTAGAATCTATAATCAAACCATAAATTAAATGTTAGATTCAAGAAAAGCAAATGTACTGGGCATGATGGCCCATGCCTGTAGTTCCAACACTTAGGAAGCTTGTTTGAGGCCAGTCTAGCAAGTCTCTCAGAAAAACAAAACAAAACCTATCATCCTTACAGTTTCAGTGTAATATAAAAAATATAGAGTTTAATGGGGAAAGCTGGTGGAAGAAGAGTATATAAAAAAATGCCATATTTGCTAGGCACTGTTGGCTCACCCAGGTAATCCTAGCTACTCAAGAGGCTGAGATCTAAGATAGAGGTTCAAACCCAGCCTGGGCTCTATCCTTACTATTCTTTTATTTGTTTGTTTTCTTTTGGCCAGTCCTAGGCCGTGAATTCAGGGCCTGAGCACTGTCCCTGGCTTCTTTTTTGCTTAAGGCTAGCACTCTGCCACTTGAGCCACAGTGCCACTTCTGGCCATTTTCTGTATATGTAGTGCTGAGGAATCGAACCCAGGGCCTCATGTATACGAGGCAAGCACGCTTGCCACTAGGCCATATTCCCAGCCCCTATCCTTACTGTTCTTGAACGAAAAAGCTAAGGGACAGTGCCTAGGCCCTGAGTTCATGCCCTAGGACTGATACACAAATACAAAAAAAGATGCTATATTTACATTTTGATTTGTAGGATGAATAGGAGGTTGATGAGCTGGGAAGAAAGACCAGGGAGTTATATGAAAGTGTTGAAGAATGTACGGTAATCACTAAAGGGCAGAAGTATAGAGATGGACAGTGCCCGGGACAGTGTGGAAAAGGGAACTGGAGAAAGCATGACTTTCTCTCACTGTAAGGCATGGTATTAAGGGTGCTTCTGAAGCACCCTTGTAAGCCACATTAGATTTAGGTAAGTAAGGATATATAATTCAGAGAAGGAGAACAACAATAGTGTGCTGACACCTGGTAAGAAAGAGTCCTGCAACATCCCAAGGACTTGGGAATTGATCCCGAAGACAGTGGAGAGTTGGGAGGGGAAGAGGGAGGATTACTGGAGTGAAGACGCAGATTGGGAGATAAGTTTACAGTTGAACAGTCTAGATGAAAACTGCTTAGGACCTGGAGTAGTTTGACTTCACTGGGGTGGAAGAGGTAGATAAGGATGAAGATTGCAATTACTGGAGCTTCAAAATTAGCTACTAAGAAGGCTGTGATCTGAGGATCACAATTTAAAGTCAACATGTCAGACAGGAAAGATCCGGAGACTCTTAGCTCCAGTTAACCATCAAAAAGCCAGAAGTGGAGCTGTGGCTCAAGTGAAAAGGCAAGGAACTACACCCAGACCTGAATTCAAGCCCTGGGAGCTGCACCAACCAAGCAGCTATCTCTGAAGGAACACAAAATGTAAAGACTTTGTTTCTTATCTTGGAAAACTGTATAGATAAAAGATCTATGGACAAAAGATCTTTTGTTTGTTTCTAAGGATCTTTTGTTTGTTTAGTAGGGATTTATTTTTAGTAGAACAAAGTTAAAGTAAGGAAAAATGGAAAGTAGAGAGAGAAAAAAACATTTCCTGTTCCTTGTGCAGGAAATGGGAGTTGCAGATTCTTAATTTGTTTTATTTTTTAAGGTGGAAGGAACCTGAGTTTGAAGTTTCCATAGAATGTTGAAGTGGAGATACCAAGATAGGACCAGGTTAGCCCACAGGCAGCCCAAATGTGAGGCTGTTTGTTGAGACACTGTTTAGGATTAGCAACTCAGAACAGTGGTTTTACACCTGTAATGTTACCCTAGGTACTCAGGAGGCTGAGATCTGGAAATAAAGGTTTGAAGTTGGTGGAAGTGTTGGAATGCTAGCTTGAGCTGAAAGAAAAAAGCAGGCTCAAGTTCAAGCACCAGTGCTGACACACTCACACACACACTCACACACACATTTTAGAAGTCATTCACTATTTCAGAAGTATTACTGTCCAGTGCTATTGGAGCACCTCTTTGGTAGCAAATTCACAGCCACCCTGGAAAGTAGATCTAGTTATAAAATTATTTTGCTTATTTTCCAGTCATGTGCATGCCTGGAAGCAAACCTGTGAATGCCTGACTATCTCAGTGGTTGTCAGCTCTCTGTGGGAAGCACAAACAAACCTTCCTTCTTCTCAGACTTTTGCAAGTGTATGTTACTAAAGTAAGCATCTTCTTCCATCCTGATAACCATCCTTTTTTGGGGGGCGTTGGGAGGGGGGGCGGTGCCATGGGGTTAGAACTCTGGGCCTAGGCACTGTCCCTGAGCTTTGAATTCAGCTCAAGGCTAGTGCTCTACCACTTGAGCCACAGTGCCACTTCTGGTTTTCTTTTTTTTTTTTTTTTATTAAATTTTATTGACAAGGTGTTGTGCAAAGGGGGTATAGTTACATAATAAGGCAGTGAATGCATTTCTTGTGATATCTTACACCCTCATTTTTATTTCCCTTCCCTAGATCAGGTAGGCATATATACAATATCCAGTGTACCAAAATCATATACAGTAACCACTTAGGGCATGCCACAACTTCTGGTTTTCTGGAAGTTAATTGGAGATAAGAGTCCCATGGACTTTCCTGCCTGGTCTGCCTTTGAACTGCAATCCTCAGATCTCAGCCTCCTGATTAGCTAGGATGACAGATGTGAGCCACTGGCTTCCAGCCTTACTCAGTTTTGACACCAAACCTCTTAGCCATTTTGGAAGATCACAAAAGAGCACATGACAACTCCAAAGGCATTTCTTTTTTTGGCGAGTCCTGGGGCTTGAATTCAGGGCCTGAACACTGTCCCTAGTTTCCTTTTGCTCAAGGCTAGCACTCTACCACTTGAGCCACAGCACCACTTCCAGCTTTATATATATATATATATATATATATATATATATATATATATATATATATATATATGTGGTGCTAAGGAATCGAACCCAAGGCTTCATGTATGAGGCAAGAACTCTACCACTAGGCCATATTCCCAGCCCCAGGCATTTCCAAGATTAATGTTTCTAAAATATTTTCTTCCAATGTAGCATTATTAGAATAAGTGCATGTTTTTCTGAGGTAGAGGTGCTAACTTCTTTTCTCTAAAGGGTTAGATAGTAACTACTTCAGACTTTGCAAGCCAGTCTGTTAAAACTACCTAGGCAAGAAAACAGATGAGATTACGTAAATGAGTAAGCTTAGGTTGTGTTCCAGTAAAACTTTATTTGTAGACACTAAAACTTGAATCTCTATAACTTTCAAATCACAAAATATTATCCTTTTACTTACTCTCCCCCCACTGTGTGTGTGTGTGTGTGTGTGTGTGTGTGTGTGTGTGTGTGTGTGTGTATTGGGGCTTGAAATCAGAGCCTCATTCTCTCCCTTCGCTTCTGCCTTTCCCCACCAAAGCTGTCATGCTAGCACTTGAGCTACTCCTCCACTTTTGGCTTTTTGCTGGTTAATCAGACTCTCAGACTTTTCTGCCCAGGCTGGATTCAAACCTCCATCCTCAGTTCTTAACCTCCTGAGTAGCTAAAATTAAGGAGTGAGCCCCCAACCTCCTACCCTTTAAACATGTAAAAACCAGTTTTACCTCCAAGCCTAACAAAAATAGGAAATTTTCCAAAAGAAACTCATAGGCAGGCCATCTTCTGTCCTAATGAATGTTCTTTGAAACAGTTATATTTGTGCTTAGTTCAAAAACAAATCATGGTTAATCTTTAAAGTTACACTTTTAGTTTCAAAATCCTAGTACATGTCCTAAGGCATCTGAAAAATTTTAATTTATCCTTGTTCTCATAAGATAAATGGAACATATTTCCTTTATTGGTTTTGAACCTGACATAGGGAGAAGTAGATTAATTTACACAACGTCAGTGTAAAAACTTGAGTTCTTTTTGGTTTGTCTTTGGTGGTAGTGGGGAGTGAACCTAGGGTCTCCCACATGCTGGATGAGAGCTCTGCGACTTGAACCCCTTGTCCAGCCACTACTGTTTTGTGTTTTGCTTTAAGACAGGCTTGACCAGGGCTGCCCAGTCTCCATCTTGCCCCCACTGCCTTGTCTGCTTCACTGCCTGGGATTACAGGTGTGTACCACAAGGTACTCCTTAAAATTTTTTTGGGGGGAGGGGCCAGTCCTGGGCCTTGGACTCAGGGCCTGAGCACTGTCCCTGGCTTCTTTTTGCTCAATGTTAGCACTCTGCCACTGAGCCACAGCGCCACTTCTGGCCATTTTCTATATATGTGGTGCTGGGGAATTGAACCCAGGGCTTCATGTATACAAGGCAAGCACTCTTGCCTCTAGGCCATATCCCCAGCCCACTCCTTAAAATTTTTAAAAAGTTTGCAGAGTTGTATGAGTTCTTTTTGCTACAATTTAAAGAGATTTGCTTTTTATCCTCTCTGTTCCCATGGGCATGAAAAAAAAGTCTCAAGCTGTGTGGGATATGTTTGAATTGGTTACTTAGCAATCTGAAGCATGATTTTGTATTTAAATGTTCATTGTTACTTTTTTTTTTTTTTTGGCCAGTCCTGGGCCTTGGAACTCAGGGCCTGAGCACTGAGCACTGGCTTCTTTTTGCTCAAGGATAGCACTCTGCCACTTGAGCCACAGCGCCATGTCTGGCCGGTTTTTATATATGTGGTGCTGGGGAATCGAACCCAGGGCTTCATGTATACAAGTCAAGCACTCTTGCCACTAGGCCATATTCCCAGCCCCTCATTGTTACTTCTTGATACTCTGATTGAATTAGAGTCCATGAAGGTGGTAATGACAGGGCACACTGGAGGATGGCAGAGCCTGTCCACACAGTACTTATAAAAATCTCCTTGTCCTTGGTTCCTGCTTCAACCAAGGGTTAGCAGAGCAAAAGGGGAGGAGGAGAGTGAGGAGGAGAGTGTTGAGTAATTTAATCATAATCATTTCACAGCTTATTTACAATAACATAATTCAGGCCCGAGCACAGTGGGGGAGGACTTTATCTACTGTTGCTAAAAGGAGTTTTATTTTTGAATTTTAAGTGCATTCTTCAAGGGTGATAATTTAAGCATTCAGTCATTATAATTTAAAAACCAAACTAGGTCAGATGCCTTTAAATCTTTTTTTTTTTTTTGCCAGTCCTTGAACTCAGGGCCTGAACACTGTCCCTGGCTTCTTTTTTTTTTGCTCAAGGCTAGCACTCTGCCACTTGAGCCACAGTGCCACTTCTGGCTATTTTCTATATATGTGGTGCTGAGGAATCGAACCCAGGGCTTCCTGTATAGGAGGCAAGCACTCTTGCCACTAGGCCATATCCCCAGCCCCTAAATCTATTTTTTATTATAAGAAAAAAGCATGAAGTAAACAAATCACAGAGCCATGTTGAGTCTCTCATCTTTTTTTTTTTTTTTTTTTTTTGCCAGTCCTGGGGCTTGGACTCAGGGCCTGAGCACTGTCCCTGGCTTCTTTTTGCTCAAGGCTAGCACTCTGCCACTTGAGCCACAGTGCCACTTCTGGCCATTTTCTATATATGTGGTGCTGGGGAATTGAACCCAGGGCCTCATGTATAGGAGGCAAGCACTCTTGCCACTAGGCCATATCCCCAGCCCCTGAGTCTCTCATCTTTAAGTGTAAAAATACTGGCCAGTGGCCCAGGCCTGTAATACTGGCTATTCAGAAGGGTGAGATCTAGGGGTCATGTTTCAAAGCTAGCCCAGACTGTAAAGTCATTAAAGCTGAAGTGGTAGCACCTCAGTCTGGAAGGGAAAAGCTAAGGGGTAGTGCCCAGGCTCTGAGTTCAATCCCCAGTATAGCACAGAGACAAATACAAAAGACTGGAGAAGCTAGATTGCTGAGTAGAATATTGAGTTATTTTTACCACTTACAACAACTTACTGTTTCAGCTAGACTTTAACCCTGACACAAGAGCAAAAGGATAAAACAGACACTAAAGCGAACCTGATATGTGTGGTAGTTTTGTCTCGGTGTTTTCCATAATGAATTAATTCATGAACAGGAAATGCTAACTTTCATTAAGGGAAGTCTTTTCCAATGTTAAATTTTATATTATTTATTATATAGTGTATTTAAGATAAAGCATATTTGATTTTAATGTTATATCATGCTTGTCATAGAAAGGAGATAATTATTCTGTAAAATGAATTATGTGTGTGTCTTTTGTGATACCAAGTATATTTTTTTGTGTGTCAGTCAAGGAACTTGAACTTGGCGCCTGGGTGCTGTCCCTGAGCACTTTTGCTCAAGGCTAGGACTCTACCACTTTGAGCCACAGCACTACTTCTGGTTTTCTGGTTGAAGATCAGAGTCTCACCGACTTTTCTTGTCTGGGCTGGCTTTGAACCAGGATCCTCAGATCTTAGCCTCCCGAGTAGCTAAGATTACAGGCATGAGCCACTAGCACCCAGCTTATTATTTTTTTACCGTGAGTTTTGTCTAAAAGGTTCCTGAAACACTAGTCTGCTTTGAAAAAGCCAGGTAGATATGATTCAATTGGTGATCTGGACCCTTAAGAATTTTATTTACTTATTTGTGCCAGTACTGGGGCTTGAATTCAGGCTCTGGGTGCTAACTTGCTCAAGGCTGATCCTGTACCACTTGAGAAACAGCTCCACTTTTGACTCTTTGGTGGTTTATTGGAGGGAGATAAGTCACATAGACTTTTCTGACCTGTTAGCTTTGAACTGGGAGCCTCAAGATCCCAGCCTCCTGAGTAACTAGGATTACAGGCATTACAGGCATGAGCCACTGGCACCTGGCTTCCCTTAGAAAGTAAGTGTGTGTGTGTGTGTGTGTGTGTGTGTGCATGTGTGAGTATATGCATGAACGTGCATGCCTATGCATGTTTGTTTGTGCATGTTCTGTAAAGCCATAACACATTCTCTTTGATTATTTTATTCTGAGGCAGAGGCAGGAGGATCCTGAGTTGAGGTTAGCCTGAGACCCTGTTTCAAAACAAAGCAACAAACAAGAAAGTAGCCCACCCTTTATTCTAGCTCTTCTCGTGGTAGTTTTGGTTTTTAGATTTGTGACACGGATCTGGCTATACAGCCCAAGCTGACTTTGAACTCCTGATCCTTCTGCCAACCCCATCCTTGCTGAGATACAGGCAAGTGTCACCACACCTTGCTTTATCACCGAGATTTAAATTTTCATAGATTGAGGTATATGGTATATGAACAAGCTCAACCCATTTGGTCCTCTTTGTACATACCTCATTTTTCTTCTTCTCAGACCCTGTGAGACACCTGTCACCTTTTCTCCATACCTTCCCCTCCCCTCTCCCTGCTTTTGTTACGCATTTATTCTCCTTTGCACTCATCTCCCCTTTGTTCCTTTCCCCTCTTCCCTCTCCCTCCCCCTCTCTCTTTTTTGGTGCTGGTATTGGGGCTTGAACTCAAGGCCTAGGCACTGTCCCTGAGCTTTTTTGCTAAAGGCTGGTGCTCTACTCCTTGAACTACAACTCCACTCCTGGCTTTTTGCTGGCTAATTGGAGATAAGAGTCTTATGGGCTTTCATGCTGGTCTCCATCCTCAGATATCAGCCTCCTGAGCTAATGCTGTATCACTTTGAGCCACAGTGCCACTTACAGCTTATTGTTGGTTAATTGGAGATAAGAGTCTCATGGACTTTCTTGCCTTGACTGATTTCCAACCAAGATCCTCAGATCTCAGCCTCCCAAGTAGGTAGGATTACTGTATGAGCCACTGCCTGGCTTCTGAATTCTCCTTGGCTACATGACAAGGACCCATTTCCTCCCATGATGTCTGCTACTCTCCTTACCCTAGTTTCTCTCTGTCTTTAACTTCCTCTCAGCAGACAATCATGCCTACAATTACAAAGAAAATAGAAGCCCCTGGAGGGGAAGTTCCTGGGTGGGCAGCCTCATCCTCATCCTGTGTCCTGACCTCCTGCTCTTTTTCTGGTGACCTCCCTCCCTCGGGGTCCCACTGAACACCCTGCCCTCTCTCTCCTGGGGTACTGCTCTCTAGCTGTGTTTCTTCCCTCTTCTCCACTGGCTCCTAACCACCAGTGTTTAAATATAACTTCCTTCTTTCCTGTGTTAAAAAAGAATAGCTTTCCTGGACCTCACACTCCGGTGCCTACTCGCCTACTTGGGTTAAGTCTTTGAAGGGTTCTCTGAAGTTGCTTTTTCTGTTCTTTTTTTCTCAACCCCCTCCCCATACACACAGGTGCTCTCTATCTGTGTAAAGCCACACTCCTAGCCCTTTTCACTTTTGTTATTGTTTGAATAGGATCCTGTGTTTATGCCTGTGCTAGCCTGGACTTCAGTCATCCGATTTCCACTTCTCCTCAAACCAGGGTGTCAGTTGCACACCCCTGCCCCCAGTTTTTTATTGGTGGAGATCGGGGCTCATGAACTCTTTTGCCCAAGCTGGTTTTGTTTCTTTTTATTTTATTTATTTTTTTTGGGGGGGGGGCAGTTCTGGGGCTGAACTCAGGGCCTGAGCACTGTCCCTGGCTTCTTTTTGCTCAAGGCTAGCACTCTGCCAACTAGAGCCACAGTGCCACTTCTGACTTTTTCTATATATGTAGTGCTGAGGAATCGAACCTAGGGCTTCATGTATATGAGGCAAGCACTACGAGGCAAGCACTCTTGTCACTAGGCCATATTCCCATCCCCCACACTGGTTTTGAATTATAATCTTTCTGATCTCAGCCTCCGGAGTGGCTGGGATTACTGGTGTGAACCACTATGCCCTTCTTTTGTCTACTGTTAGGGTTGAAGTTACCATCCATGACTTGAGTTCTCTGACCCAGAGTGCCAGGGAGCCTGCCTGTTTAGGAGTTTACAAAGCTGAGTTTAACAAACTAGGGTGATGTCTCAAGTCATTTTTAAAATAATGATAATACAGTAATAAAGGAAATGTGGTATAGAATAGTAAGGAATAAGTGAATTTGACTTGGGTACCTTGTACCTGAAATACTAACTACCTGGGAGGAAGGAGGATCCTGAGTTGGGTGGCAGCCTGAACTAAATAGTGAGACCACCCTCATAGTCTTAAAACAAAAATGAGTTTGAACAGTTTACATAGAAACAATAATGCAATGCCACTGTGTGCCAGAATAACTAAGGATGGCAAGTTCCAAGTGGGCACAGTCCCCAGGAGAGACTAGAATTAATGTTTTTCAGTGAGAGTAGAAATTGGCACAATACCCTTCTTTTTTTATGCCGGTTCTGAGGCTTGAACTCAGGGCCTTGTGCTTTTGCTTGGCTTTTTTCCTCAAGGTTGGTGTTCTCTCACTTGAGCCACAGCTCTACTTCCAGCATTTTGATTGTTGGAGGTAAGAGTCTCACAGACTTTCCTGCCTGGGTTGGTTTTGGACTGTGATCCTCAAATCTCAGCCTCCTGAATAGTTAGGATTACAGATGTGATCCAGAATGCCCAGATCCCTACTTTTTTTTTTTAATAGAAGGCTTCCCTATTGTCTCATGTAGTCCTCACTGCTAATTAATTGTAATTCTCTTATATAGCTTTGAAGGATGAAGTGTTGATGTCAGCAGAACCAGCTTTCAGTCACTCTACTTTAAAACCTTCCACTGCTCTTACATGTGGGCTATTTGATTCCTCCTGTTTTGATTTTGCTCATTAAGGCCCCTTCTGAAATGCAGAGAAGACAGGAAAAGCATTTGACATCCTGTTATATTAGCTGATATTGTTGTGTCTGTCCACAAAACAGTAATGCATAGTGGGAAAGCACTCAAGCTCCAGAGTAAAGCAGAACCAGATTACTAAACGAGTTCAGCCTCAGTCTCCTGTCCACAGGAGAATAATAAATCTGCTAGTGTAGGTAATGCTAGCTTCCTGTTGATGGCTGTGAGAATTAGATGTAATAAGTAGGTGCTTCCTATAACTTGGCAAATGTGAGAGTTTAAGAAGTAATGATTGCCATCCTTTATTTATTTATTTTATTTATTTTTGCCAGTCCTGGGGCTTGAATTCAGGACATGGGCACTGTCCTTAAGTTTTCTTTTGCTCAAGGCTAGCACTCCACTACTTGAGCCACAGTGCCACTTCTGGCTTTTTCTGTTATGTGGTACTGAGGAATCGAACCCTGGGCTTCAGGCATGCTAGGCACGCACTCTACTAGGTAGAGCCCAGATCGCCAACCTCTAAATAGTACATGGCTATACAGACACAGCTCTTCTGATCTTTCTGGAGTTTCTCCCTCTACTTTTTTTTTGGGGGGGGGTGCTGGGCCTGGAGCTTGAACCCAGGGCCTTGGGCACTGTCTTTGAGCTTTATGCTCACAGCTAGAGCTCTACTACTTAAGCCACAGCTCTACTTCCAGCTTTTTGGGGGCTTTGTTGGAGATAAGAATTTCACACTTTCTTGCCCAGGCTGACTTTGAAAACACAATCCTCAGATCTCAGCCTCCTGAGTAGCTAGGATGACAAGTGAGAGGACTGGGGTTCTGAGGATTTTGTTTCAAAGCCAACCTGCTGCCGAAAAGTCTGTGAGATTCTTATCTCCAGTGAACCAGCAAAAAGCCTGAAGTAGAGCTGTGGCTGAGGTGATAGAGTGCTAGCCTTGAGTGAAAAAGGTAAGGGACAGCACACAGGCCCTGAGTTCAGTACTGATTGACACACACAGATAAAATTAACAGAAACTTTTATGTAAGGCAGAGATGGCTGACAAATTTAGCTTTTTACTAGCTCTATTTCAGGATGTTACCTTTTTATGTTACTGAGAACCTTTGCATTAGTTTTCTAGGGATGCTGCAACAAAATTTCATATCTGAGTGGTTACAGCAACAGAAATTAATTCTCACAACTCTGGAGGCCAGAGGTCTGATGACAGGTGGTAGGCAGATTTCTTCTGAAGCTGCTCTTGCTTTGTAACTGTCATCCCTCTCCCTGTCTTCATATGGTCGTCCTTCTCTGTCTGTGCTGGTGACCTCATCTCAACCTCATTGACATGCTACTGTAGGCTTTCCTGCAGTCTAGTTGCCAACCAAACCGGTTTTCCCAAATCCTGATAATAGAATTGCTCACCTTTATGCTCAGGTTGGGAAAGCACCTGGAAAGACCGATTTCCAGAGTTTCATGTGCAGAGCTCTATGAGATCCCGGGGAGCATGTCCTGCCAGGTTCCTGCATACATGCCTGATGTGGCATGACAGGATCAAGCATGCCTTCCTTCTTGATAGGCAGAAAATATGGATGTGGGTGGTAAAGGCAGAGTCAGAAAGCTAAATAAAAAACAGTATTTTTTCCCCTTGCTTAACATGTTATAAGAAATGCCCAGCACAACAAGGGATTAAAAACAACCCTTTTTCTTTTGGAAATGCAAAAAGGTTTTTGAGTAATAAAATAGTAAAAGGGTTAAAAAAAATACTCGTGTCTTTTCAAGTTAGGTGAGTAACTTAGTGGTAGAGCCTGTACCTCACATACACAAGGCCCTGGCTTTAATCCCCAGCACCCTCCACCCAAAATAAAAAGAACAGCCAAGTGCCGTCATCATAGTTACTTAGGAGGCTGAGACCTAAAGATTGTGGTTCAAAGCCAGCTTGGGCAGGAAAGTCCGTGAAAGTCATTTCCAGTTAATCCCCAGAAAACCGAAAGTAGCACTCTGACTCAATGTGGTAGAGTGCTAGCCTTGACCAAAAGCACTCAGTGATAGCACCCAAGCCCCGAGTTCAAGCCCCATGACCAACAACAATAATAACAAAAAGAACAACCCCCCCCCCAAATTCTTGCTTTCCCAAAAACATGTCATTTAATCTTGCTAGGCCTATTTTTCTCATCTAGAAAATGATACATTCTTCTAAGGATTGCTTTTTTTTTTTTGGCAGTCATGGGGCTTAAACTTAGGGTCTGAGCACTGTCCTTGGCTTCATTTTGCTCAAAGTTAGCACTCTACTACTTGAGCCACAGCAACACTTCTGGCTTTTTCTATATGCGGAATCGAACCCAGGGCTTCATGTATGCGAGACAAGCACTTTATCACTAGGCAATATTCCCAACCCCTAAGGATTGCTTTTAGGAACAGATGGAATAGTGCCTAGCAATAGCCGTTGGCTCAGCCTATAATCCTAGCTACTCAGGAGGCTGAGATCTAAGGATTTAAGCTAGCACTAGCAGGGAAGTCCATAGTACTCGTATCTCCAATTAGCTACCCAAAAGCCAGAAGTGGAGGTGTAGCTCGAATGGGGCAGCACACAGGCACTGAGCTGAAGCCCCAGGACTGGCATTAGAAGGGAAAAGGAGGAGACAGAAAACTATGTTCATTATTGTGCTGATTATCATTTATTTTGATGTCACTTGTTTATTCTTAGAATACTCTAAAACATTTTCCCCTTATTTAAATGAAAGGACTTCATATCATTAGAAACAGTAATAGGCAAACATTCTTTCACTCAGAGTTTTGTTGCCCATTTAACAGATGATTTACTGAGGATACATAGTACTCCCCTAGGTGCTGGGGAGGTGTTAGTGAACAGGTTTCCATTTCAGTGGGGAAAGACAATCAATGAATATGCAGTAGAATCATGGAATATAGAGGGGACAGCCATGTGAGGAAGGAGTCTGAGTTTAGATTGGATAGACAGGGAAGATGAAGCTTAGTGGAGGCTGGGCATAGTGTACTACACCTGTAATCCCAGCTACCCTGTAGGTAGGGATGAGAAGTGGACTAGAGTAAAGTTATCGAGACCCCTCCAGTAATCTGGGGAGGGTGGTACATGTATGTGTGTCCAGCAATATGAGAGGTGTAGGGAATAGGATTGTGCTCCAAGACTGGACCCAGGCTAACACACAACAAAATCCCCAGAGGCCCTCCTGAAAAATGATGAAAGAAAAAAGATTAGGGATGTCAGTCAAGTGGTAATGTGCCTGCCTAGTAAGCACAAGGCCCTGAGTTCAAATGCCAGTACTGTCAAATGAATGAAGGAATACATACATAGAAAATGAGAGATGGGGACTGGGAATGTGGCTTAGGGGTAGAGTGCTTGCCTTGTATGCATGAAGCCCTGGGTTTGATTCATCAGCACCACATAAACAGAAAAAGCTGGAAGTGGGGCTGTGGCTCAAGTGGTAGAATGCTAGCCTTGAGCAAAAAGAAGCCAGGGACAGTGCTCAGGCCCTGAGTCCAAGCCCCAGGACTGGCAAAAAACAAAACAAACAAACAAAGAAAATGAGAGATGAAGAGCTGACCATGGCCCGAATTGTTGTTAACTGAAGGGTGTAAGAGATTAGAGTTAGAGATGAGTTGAAGGTAGAGAGAACCACCAGGATTGCCTTTAGCTTAGTTACAGGGATGGCTCCTCAGGTTATGTGGATGAGACAAGAAAAACTGCCTGTACTTCCTGCTAAAGGAAGCAGGCATCAAAGAAGAGGAATTGGAGTCATTGGGAAGGTTTCATGGATAATGTGCATAACCAGCTATGTAGAGTACACATGAAGTCAGCATTAGTCTAAGTGATTGTCCTATGCCTCCGACTTCAAAGTATAATCTTCATTGTATCACCTGTCATTTTTCATTCTTTGATTTATGAAAACCTCACAAATTTCTCATAATAAATATCACAATGGACTAGATAGAACTGTGAAAGAATTAAACGCATTTTGAAAAATCTCTCTTGTTTCTTGCTTTGTAGTTAGGCACAGTAACTGCTAAAGGAATTTGTATTGTGACTTGAGTACTAAGGATTTTTAAAGTTTCTGGGCTATTTTGGGAATCACCTTAAGTGACTTATAAGGCTGTTTCCTCTGATGGACCAAGATAAAGGTTGATATCCTGTGTGTGCTTGCTTTGAAGGATTGTTATTCAAGAAACAGCTGACAAGAGTAGAAATATTTGAAAGTCAAAGCAAGTTAGACACTTGCTTTATTTCCCAGGAAAATGTCTCATATTTTTAACAAATAGTAAACCTTAAGATATATGTTTTATTTCTACTTTCATACATCAATAATATGAGAGGTAAACACATAAAAACAATCTTTCGCCATTACTGTAAGATTTCTGTGGAAGACATTGTTTTAGAAGTTAACAGGTAAAATTAAAACAGAATTTAATTTTCAAAAAATGGAAGAGGGGGGAAACAGCTTTGCACTGAGGCAAAAGATAAATTCACTAACTTTTCCCAAGTACCCCACCAAGGGGAGTGAAGATCTCCCTATATCAGTCCCCGGTCCCATCATTGGCAAACCATTTCCAATCTTCAGTGAATCCATCATTCTGAGTCATTGGCTAATTTATGTGACTTGAAACATGTCAATAACACTAAGGGTATTTCAATGAACCCTGTGCACCGGACAGACATTTGCTTTTGATTTTTTTTTCCTCCATTGGATTGGTTTTTCTCATTTGCTTTAAACTATTTGTAGCTAAAATCAGTGACAAATTTTCTTTTTTTTTTTTTTTTTTTTGGCCAGTCCTGGGCCTTGGACTCAGGGCCTGAGCACTGTCCCTGGCTTCTTCCCGCTCAAGGCTAGCACTCTGCCACTTGAGCCACAGCGCCACTTCTGGCCGTTTTCTGTATATGTGGTGCTGGGGAATCGAACCTAGGGCCTCATGTATCCGAGGCAGGCACTCTTGCCACTAGGCTATATCCCCAGCCCAGTGACAAATTTTCTTCAAGATTAATCCCTGTGGACTTTATTAAAAATGTATCCAGAGACCTTAAAAATTAACAACATACTACAATTTTAATATAGTATACTTAATAACCTCAACAGTTCACATTCCAACCCATTTCTTCAGCAGATTTTATTGTGTTAACTTTTTCTTTTCTTTTTTTTTTTAACCAGTCCTGGAGCTTGAACATAGGGCCTGGGCTCTGTCCCTGAGGTTCTTTAGTTCAAGGCTAGCATTCTACCACATGTGATACTGAGGAATTGAACCCAGGGCCATGCATGCTAGGCAAGCACTGTACTACTAAGCCACATTCCCAGCCCTGTGTTTACTTTTTCTCTGATATATGTTACAGCATCTTTGCTGTAATTTATGTAGTATTTATGTTTTTATTTTGTGCTGGTATTGAGCTTTAACTCAGGGCCTAAGCACTCTTGTTTAGCTCTTTCTCTTTGATGCTCTTCCACACGAGCCACAGATTCACTTCCAGCTTTTGGGTAGTTAATTGGAGATGAGTCTCACGGACTTTTTTAGCCTAGGCTGACTTCAAATTGCCATCTTCATATCTCAGCCTCCTGAATAGGTGGGATTACAGGCTCCCCCCACCCCAGCTTTCTCATTTCATAATTAAGGAAACAGAAGACCAGTAGCAGTTGTCTGACGGTAACTAGGACATAGAAAAGGGTTCTTTTTGTTTGTTTGTTTTGGGTGCTTGTGTCAGTCCTGGGCTTGAATTCAGATGCTTTTCCTGTGCTTTTTACTCAAGGATAGTGCTCTACCACTTGAGCCACAGCTCTCATTTCCAGCTTCCTGGTTGTTCACTGGCGATAAGAGTCTCATGTGCTTTCTTGGCAAGACTGGCTTTGAACCTGGGCCCTCAGATCTCAGCTTCCCAGTAGCTAAGATTACAGGGATGAGCCACAGTATCTCACTGTCTCTACGTATTTTTGAGATATATCTATGTTATTGTGCATATTATTAGTTTATCCCTTTTTATTGCTGAGTAGTAGTCTTTTGGTGTAACTGTATTAAAATTTGTTTATGTATTCCCCTGTTGGTGACCTTTGGGTTGCTTCTAGTTTAGGATTATTATGAATAAAACTATCATGAATAGTCACCTAGCATTCTACCACTTGAGCCACAGCACCACTTCTGGATTTTTCTGTTTATGTGGTACTGAGGAATCAAACCCAGGGCTTCATGCATTCTAGGCAAGCACTCTACCACTAAGCCACATTCACATTCACATTGATTATGAAGATGTATTTTCCTTTCATGTGAAACACTTAGTGATAATTTATCAGGTCTGATGGCACCCATACACTTAATTCTATAAAATACTACCCAGTTCTTTTCTAAAGTGGCTATACTATATTATACCAGCAATGCTTGAGAGTTCCAGGTACTCCAATACTAAGTATTGTCATTTATGCCATTCAACCATGATTGTAGGGTATCTAGTGTTTTAACATTCATTTCCTTGGTGACTAATAATGCTGTGTGTCTTTTCATGAGCTTTATTATGCTTACTGGTTACTCATAAATCTTTTGTAAAGAGTTTGTTCATAGTTTACTCAGGTTTTAATTGTGATATTGGCTTTACTCATTTATTAATATTAATAGGTAATATGTTCTGGATTTAAGTCATTGTCAGATGACATTTATGCACATACACACACAATTTTGTGTTCCATGTAAGAATTTTTTTTCCCAAGTCATGAGATTTTTTAAAATTCAAATTATAGTTTAGTGCTAATGTTTAGATTTATGTTTCCATCAGGTTAGTTTATTTTTTTATTTCTATGCCAGTCCTGGGGCTTGAACTCAGAGCATGGGTGCTGTCCCTGAGATTCTTTATTTTCAAGAGTGGCACTCTACCCCTGAACCACAGCCCTACTTCTGGCTTTTTCTGAGTAGTTTATTGGAGATAAAAGTCTCACAGACTTTCTTACCTGGGCTGGCTTTGAGCTGTGATCCACAGATCTCAGCCTCCTGAGTAGTTGTGATGATAGGCATGATCCACCAGCACAGCTTCAAGTTTATTTTTATAAATGGTGTGGGTAACAACAACCAGATCCCACTTCTATATTGAAAAGAATGTTATTTCTCCTGCTGGGCAGCAGTCTTTTGACATATTGACATGAGTCTTCTACTGGTGTGGGCCTTTCACTGATCCTTTTGTGTGGCCAGTCTTTAACATATGTTGTTTTCCTTGCTTAGCTATCAGAAATCTTGAAGACAGAAAGACTGTTCCTCTACTCTGTTCTCTTTGTGAAAATTATTTAGGGCATTCTAGGTACATTTAAAAACCTTCTGAGGGCCTGGGAATGTGGCTTAGCAGTAGAGTGCTTGCCTAGAATGCAGGAAGCCCTGGGTTTGATTCCTCAGTACCAAATAACAAAAGGCCAGAAGTGGTGCTGTGGTTCAAGTGGTCGAGTGCTAGCCTTGAGCAAAAGAAAGCTCAGGGACAGTGCCCAGGCCCTGAGTTCAAGCCCCAGGACTGGCAAAAAAATTGGAAAAAGCAAAATACAACAACAACAAAAAACCTGCTATGATTTTTGTTTGTTGTGGTGGGGTGTGTGTGTATGCGCACACGCACACACTGGTACTGGAGTCTGAAGCTTGAACTCAGGGCCTTGTGCGCTCACTTAAAGCTGGCACTTTACCACTTGAGCCACATCCCCTCCCTTTTTTCCTAGCTAATTGGAGATAAGAGTCTCCAGAATTTGTTTGCCCAGGCTAGCTTTGAACCATTACCCTCATCTCTCAGCCTTTTGCGTAGCTAGGATTGTAGGTGTGAACACCTTAGGTAGGGTTTCCTTTGCCCTTTTAATTCAGTTTGTCCCATGTCAGGTTCTTTTTGTGTTGGTGATAGTGGCGGTGGTCTTGTTGGCTACCCCTCCCCCATCTTCTTGGTATTAATTTTTAGAAATACATTTTCTTTTTTTAAATTAAATTTTATTGACAAGCTGTTGTGCAAAGGGGGTACAGTTAGATAATAAGGCAGTGAATACATTTCTTTCTTTTTTTTTTAAACAACTTTGAGACAGAGTTTTATTTATTTATTTATTTTTATTTTTCTGCCAGCCCTGGGGCTTGAACTCAGGGCCTGAGTGCTTTCCCTGGCTTCTTTTTGCTCAAGGCTAGCACTCTACCTCTTGAGCCACAGCGCCCACTTCTGGCTTTTTCTGTTTATGTGGCACTGAGGAATCGAACCCAGGGCTTCATGCATGCTAGGCAAGCACTCTACCACTAAGCCACATTTCCAGCCCTGAATACATTTCTTGTGATATCTTACACCCTCACTTTTCTTTCCCTTCTCTAGATCAGGTGGGCATATATACAATATCCAGTGTACCAAAATCATATACAGGGGCTGGAGATATAGCCTAGTGGCAAGAGTGCCTGCTTTGGATACACAAGGCCCTAGGTTCGATTCCCCAGCACCACATATACAGAAAACGGCCAGAAGCGGCGCTGTGGCTCAAGTGGCAGAGTGCTAGCCTTGAGCGGGAAGAAGCCAGGGACAGTGCTCAGGCCCTGAGTTCAAGGCCCAGGACTGGCCAAAAAAAAAAAAAAATCATATACAGTAACCACATAGGGTACTCCACAGGAAATTCACCTAGAACTTTAAAGATAACATCAACAATAGAATCCTCCTGTGTCCTTGTCTTGACTTTTTTTGTGTGTTTTTTTTTGTAGTTGCATTAGGGTTTACAACATACAAGTAACTTACTACTTTAAGATAATATAAAATTACTTCATCTATGCACTGAGAAACTTAAGACACTACTAATTCAATAAAATGTGCACTGGGGCCTTGAGGGTCTACCCCTGTGATCTCCCTAGGGTGGCTTCCTATCTACTCTTTGCATGCCTAGTACACCTGGCCTCCCTGCTGCCACACTGCAGCCCTTGCTGCCCCAGGCTGGGCACATGCATGTCCTGTGGGCCTTGCAGAGGAGCTCAACAGTGCTGCCTGGCCCAGCACAGTGGTTATTGGGTGGAAGACCTGGGAGAGGTGTTGGCTTTGCAGAAATGAGACTGTTTCTATGCTAGTCCAAATGCCCAGTAGTGGGCATCCTCGTAGTGGTATCAGATCCTTGGGGGTCAGCTGTTTGCCATTGCTTGAGTAGGAAGCCAGTAGGAATGGAGAGACATCTGACTGGACTTCTCTGCCCCTTCCCCAGCCAGATCGTTATTGGGTATGCCCATTGACTAATGGGAGAAGGAGGGTTTCAGTAGTCAGGGGACCTGAGTGTGATGTGTATGTGTGTGCATGTTCCACATCACAGGATGGTTCCCTCCCTACCTCTTTCCTGTGAGGGTGTGTCCTCACCCACAGATAGTCCTCCTCACCTCCTTTCCTTAAGGAACATTCTTGGTTGGCTGCATGCCTAGAGAGACTTTCTTTCTCTCCCTGTCCTGAATGTAGCTTGTATTTGACTCTTCTGGCAGCCTGAGGCACCCTTCAGGACAAGCCACATATGGATTCTTTACTATCAGTTATTCTTCATCACTCAGTGATATTTGCATTTAAAATGGATGTCTGATGTAGAGATACAACGTAAAATTCATGCTTTTGATGGGATAATTTTACTTAAGGCAGCACTAGATTGTGAATAAAAAATACGTAACTTGAAAAAGTGCCTAAAGGAGAGGAGTAAAAAAATTACACACACACACACACACACACACACACCTTCCAAAGCACTTTTCCTGCCTTGTGAGCAAGCAAGCAGTCTCATATTTTCTTTCTTTTTGTTTCTGTCCTGGGGCTTGAACTCGGGGCCTGGATGCTCTGTGTGTGTGTGTGTGTGTGTGTGTGTGTGTGTGTGTGTGTGTGTGTGTATGTGTGTTAGCAACTGGATCTTGAACACCGGAACTTGCATTCTCTCTCTCTTTTTTTTGTCGGTTGTGGGTCTTGAACTCAGGGCCTGAACACTGTCCTTGAGCCTCTTTGTGCCCAAGGTTAGCACTCTACCACTTGAGCCACAGCACCACTTCCAGTTTTTGAGTGGTTAGTCAGAGATGAGAGTCTCATGGGGACTTTTCTGCCCAGTCTAGCTTTGAACCATAATCCTTAGATCTCAGCTTCCTGAGTAGTTAGGACTACAGGCATGAGCCACTGGTGCCTGGCTCTTGCATTCTCACTTGGCATTTTTTTCTTAAAGTTGATGCTCTCCTACCTGGATTACACCTCCACTTTCTTCCTTTTTTGTTGTTGGTCATGGAGCTTGAACTTAAGAGCGTGGGCAGTGTTACTGAGCTTTTTTGCTCAAGGCTAGAGCTCTACCACTTTGAGCCACAATGCCACTTACCGTTTTCTGGTGGTTAATTGAAGACAAGAGTCTCACAGAAATGCACTATGTGAAATTATTTCTTTTTGCTTTTGTTTATCTTTCCTACGGTTTAGACCCTGTTGTCACTGTATTTGATTTTAGTATCCTGGGTATTATATATGTTTGTCTGAATAAGGGAAGGGGACCATCAAAATGGTGAGGTAAAGGGTAAAAGTTGAACCAATGCAACAGCAATACTTAAAAGACAATATGTTGTAAACTGTACAGCTGGTAGGGGGGATTGGGGAGGAGGGAAGGTGGGAGAAAAATGAGGGAGGGGTAACAAATTTGACAAGAAATGTACTTACTACCTTACATATGTAACTGTAACCTCTCTGGACATCACCTTAACAATAAAAATTTTTTTTTTTTTTTTTTGGCCAGTCCTGGGCCTTGGACTCAGGGCCTGAGCACTGTCCCTGGCTTCTTCCCGCTCAAGGCTAGCACTCTGCCACTTGAGCCACAGCGCCGCTTCTGGCCGTTTTCTGTATATGTGGTGCTGGGGAATCGAACCTAGGGCCTCATGTATCCGAGGCAGGCACTCTTGCCACTAGGCTATATCCCCAGCCCAATAAAAAAAATTTAATGCAAAAAAAAAAAGTCTCACTGCGATCCTCACATGTCAGCCTCCTGAGTAGGTAGGACTGTGGATGTGAGTGACCAACGCCCAGCTAAATCTGGTTCTTCTATAGACTCGTGGGAATGGTTTCAGTGAAAGTGGGTGAGGTTGTGAAGACTGTGTGTGTTTTACATGTCTACCATTTGGAGTCAGTGTACTGACAAAGCTAGGCTAACATGTTTTCATGCCTATTAATCAGGGCCACACAGAGAAAGCTCAAGGAAGGATGGATGACCCTACCTCAGGAAATGTTGAGTCAGTTGCTATTTATAACCAGAAGGCAGCAGAACTCAAGAGCAGGTCTTTGCTCCATTGGTGGGAAAAGTTTTCCACCAAATTTGATCTTTGAGGAAACAATTCATGTGCCTGAGTGAAGTGTTCATATGAGTGGAAGGCATGTTTCTGTGTTTTTGGCCATCTGGGACAAGGGCGTGGTACAGGATGGGAAGTTCCATGGCTGTTACATTTAAAGCAGTGCTGGCTGGATCCTGAATGCTTGGCATGGCATGTATGTCCCCTACTGCTACCTTGAGCCACAGGCACATTTTTACATGTGCAATATAAATGATTTAGGGACGGATGGGCAATGTTTTGGTGATGCTTAAATCAGAATATTATAAAACTGGTAAGCCAGGTACCAATGGCTCACACCTATAATCCTAGCTACTCAGAAGGCAGAGCTTCTGAGGATTGCAGTTCAAAGCCAGCCCCAGCAGGAAAGTCCATGAAACTCTCATCTACAGTTAACCACCAGAATACCAGAAGTGTCTCTGTGGTAGAGTGCTAGCCTTGAGTGAAAAAACTCAGGGACAGCATCCAAGCACTGAGTTCAAGTCCCATGACCAAAACCAAACAACAAACAACAACAAATAAACTGTGTTAACCTTCTTGTTTCATTTTAATAGGGTTGTCAAGATAGACTTGTGGCCCTTTTCAACAAGGATCAATTATCACAGTAGTTCTTTAATAAAAGATGTGTCCATGTTAGATGTGAAAGTAAGCTCCTAGAACGGTGTATACTCTGAAAGGCTGAAGAGCGCAGTGTTCCACAGTTCCCTGGCAATGGTGCTTTTGTAAGTCCAGTTTTTGTCATGCACCCAACTGGGAACATGGATGTTGGCTTTTCTCGTTCTGCGGTTCAGACACTGTCACGAAGCCACTGCAAAAACATCAAGCAAAAAATCTCTCAGTGGGAAGGAAGGACTAATGGCACTTCCAGTCCAGCCAGGTGGTATCCGAAGGACTTTGGAGTGAGGTATGGCCACTGTCATCAAGTTCTTCCTAAGGAAAATCCTCTCAGTGAGGGAAGGAGCAAAAGGTTGGATGTAACCAATTCCCAAAGCATGGGTTTCCACATGAAAGATACCAGAAGCCGTGATCAAAGTGAAGATGAAAGTGAGAAAGCCGAATGTGGAGACAGGCACCCCAATGGGGTCTGTTCTCGGGTCACACAGATAGAGAGCTGGAAGTCTGTTGCTTTGGATCCAGAGACTTCATTACCTCCAGGAAACTTGTATACCTCACAAATATTGTGGAAAAAAACAGAAGCCCGTCCCCCAGATAAAGTCTGCAATTTGGCTTTACAACATTGTGACTCTTCTGCAAAAAAACTAAATTTCACAGTTCTAGATAGTTCTTATGGAATAACTAAGAGCTTGGAAAATATTTATTGTGAACCTGAGGGGCAAGAGTGTGGTTCTTCTATAAATCCTTTGCCAAAGCCACGCAGGACTTTCCGCTACTTATCAGAGTCTGGTGGTCTACCATATAAAGAAAGAGACTGTGACAGGAAGTACTGTGAAGATCGTTCTTGTGCAGATACTTCTTTGGCCTCTTCTCAGGAACCTGAACCAAAGAAATATGGTGGAAAAATCAGAGGGCGATCAAAAAGGTAGGTCTTTATTCTACAGATAATTTGGAGTTTGCTTTTCCTTTCAGACAAATTTTTACATCCCAGCTTATGTTATAGAACTTAATATAGACAAGAGGAAAATGTTGAAGGCTAGGAAACAGCTGACAGTTTTTTGACATAACAACATCAGAAAACCTTCTGATTTGAATTTTTTTTTCTTTTTTTCTTTTTTGCCAGTCCTGGGCCTTGTCCTTCCACTCAGGGCCTGAGCACTATCCCTGGCTTCTTTTTGCTCAAGGTTAGCACTCTGCCACTTGAGCCACAGCGCTGCTTCTGGCCATTTTCTATATATGTGGTGCTGGGGAATCAAACCCAGGGCTTCATGTAAACGAAGCAAGCACTCTTTGCCACTAGGCCATATTCCCAGCCCTCTGATTTGAATTTTTTAAATTTTATTTATTTAGTGCATCAATCCTGGGGCTTGAACTCAGGGCCTGGGCACTGTTCCTGACCTTTTCGTTAAAAGCTAGCGCTCTGCCGCTTGAACTACAGCTCCACTTCTAGCTTTGTGGTGGTTAATTGGAGTAAGAGTCTCACAGACTTTCCTTCCCTGGATGGCATGATCCTCCACTGTCAGCCTCCTGAGTAGCTACAGGCATGAGCCATTGGTGCATGGCTTATTTTTTTATGTAATTTAAAAAATACTTTATTGTTATTATTAAGGTGTTGTACAGAGGGGTTTTGTTTCATAAGACAGGTAATGAGTACATTTCTTTTTGGACAATATCACCCCTTTTCTTTCCTCCAATTTACCTTCACATCTCTAGCTCTAAGTTAGTTACATTTTTTTTTTGCCAGTCCTGGGGCTTGAACTCAGGGCCTGAGCACTGTCCCTCGCTTCTTTTGTGCTCTACCTCTTGAGTGATAGCATCACTTCTGGCTTTTTCTGTTTATGTGGTGCTGAGGAATCGAACCTGGTGCTTCATGTATGCTAGGCAAGCACTTTACCACTAAGCCACATTCCCAGTCCCAAGTCACATAATTTTTAAAAATTATCTTTAAGAGGGGCTGGGGATATGGCCTAGTGGCAAGAATGCTTGCCTCCTATACATGAGGGCCTGGGTTCGATTCCCCAGCACCACATATACAGAAAATGGCCAGAAGTGGCGCTGTGGCTCAAGTGGCAGAGTGCTAGCTTTGAGCAAAAAGAAGCCAGGGACAGTGCTCAGGCCCTGAGTCCAAGCCCCAGGACTGGCCAAAAAAAAAAAAAAAAAAAAAAAATTATCTTTAAGATGGTCACTAGTGACTCATACGTGTAATCCTAGGTCGGATGAGATTTGAGCGTCGTGGTTCAAAGCCAGCCTGACAGGAAGGTCTTTGAGATTCTTATCTCCAATTAAGTTCCAGAAAACCAGAAGTGGCCCTGTGGCTCAAAGTGGTAAAGCACTAGTCTTGAGCAAAAGAGCTCAGGGACATCACTCACTCAGGCCCTGAGTTCAAGTCCCATGATAATAAATAATAATAAATAAATAAATAATAAATAAATAAGAATAAATAAATGAATAAATAAATAAATGTAATCTTTAAGTAGTTGTATAAAGGAATTTCTATTCAATATGGCAGTTTATGAATGCAATACATATTGATCAATGTCATCCCTTCCCCCATTCTCCCATGATTCAAATTAAGTTTTAGGAGCAGGGTTAAGACCTGAATATCAACTTTGAAGGCAGCCGAGGCAGATAAATTTGTGAAACTCTTATCTCCAATTAACCAGCAAAAAGCTGTAAGTGGAGTTGTGGTCAGTTGGTAGAGCGCCAACCTTTAGCAAAAAAGCCAAACCAGAGCTCCAAGCCCAGAGTTTAAGCCCCAGTATCAGCACACATAAAAAAGGAGTCTTAGAGAACTGAGTGAATTTTTCAGCTTCACTTAGAGCATCCTGGCCTTAGCCCCACTTTTAATTAGGCCTAAAGAAAAGTGTGGAAGTAATTGGTTAAAGTCTTCATTTTTCTCATGTGAATATAGAGGACACCAGCTAAGGTTATTATTCTTAGATTTCTGATAAAAACAGCTTCATAATTTTGCATACAATTTCTTTACCAATCAATACTTATCTATTCGTACCAAATTTAGCATTAAAGTTTTTACAGATGTAGCTATAAATATCTCTTTTTTCTTAAGGAAATCCTTTGAATTTGAGGATATTCAGCACTTTCGAAACCGGAACTCACCCAAGATTCATGAAGAACTTGGAAGAAATTCTGGTTCAGCACTTTATTTCACACAGTCCGAAGATAATATCTATGAGGATATCATATGTAAGTGTCTACAACATTGCAATTAAATTTAATGAATATTTATTTGGTGATGCCCTTAATTGTAGGAAAGTATTTTCTCCTACAATCAAACATACCTTGCTTGCCTTTGTAATGTGGGAATCTTTGATGTATACATACTCTGTGTGTGTGTGTGTGTGTGTGTGTGTGTGTGTGCATGTGTGTGTGCATGTGTGCCAGTACTGGCGCTTAAACTCAGAGCCTGGACACTGTCCCTTAGCTTTTTCACTTAAGGCTGATGTTCTACCACTTGAGCCACATCTCTTACATTCACCTTTCTGGTGGTTAATTGAAGATAAGTGTCTCATGGTCTTTCGTTCCCTGGCTTTGAACTGATATCCTCAGATCTCAGCCTCCTTAGTAGCTATTACAGGTGTGAGCCACCAGCTTTGCTTATAAAATCTCTTATTTAATGAGTTTTACACTGATGTTATGGACTACTCAGTTGAGAAGTAAATATTTTCAGTATAATATTTGAAAATTCTTTTTAACTTGGACAGTGATGTGTGTGTGTGTGTGTGTGTGTGTGTGTGTGTGTGTGTGTGTGTCAGTTCTGAGGTTTGAACCAATGGCCTGGGTGCCGTTGCTGAGCTGCTTTTTGCTCAAGGGTAGCACTCTACCACTTGGGCCACATCTCCACTTCTGGCTTTTTCTGTCATTAGTTGGAGATAAGCGTCTCATAGGCTTTACTGCCAGTGCTGACTTCTAACTGATCTTCAGATCCCAGCCTCCTGAGTAGCTAGGATTACAGGTGTGAGCCATAGGCACCCAGTCTTGAGTGATTTTTATGAGCTTTAAGTGCTATTGGTTAGAGACCTTCTTTACAGCAGTTGAGAATAGGAAAATTGAATGTAGTCAATATTTTATTTCTTTTTCTAGCTGTAGTCATTTTCCTTCCACTTAATTATGTTCTTCTAAAACAAAGTCTCTGTATTTTTTTTAAAGATCCCAGCAAAGAAAATCCCTATGAGGATATCCCAGTGCAGCCTTTACCCATGTGGCGAACCCCTTCAGCCTGGGGGCTTCTACCTGCCAAAAGCACTTTCAGAGCACCCAAGGTATGACTGGGAGAGTCATCGAAGGAAACATCAGAATCTTGTTTATAATCTGCATAGAAGGATAAAGATGGTTTAACTGAGGTCAGAACTGGGCCTTTATTTATGTGGGTGAAGTTTTGTTTGTTTGTTTTGATGATAGTACTGGGGTTTGAACCTAGGGCCTCAGTGCTCCTTGAGCTTTTTCCCTCAAGGATGGTGCTCTACCACTTGAGCTATACCTCTATTTCTGGCTTTTTACTGGCTAATTAGAGATAAGGGTTGCTTAGCTTTGTCTGCTTGGATTGGCTTCAAACCATGATCTTCAGATCTCAGCTTTCGTTGCAACACACATTTCTTTATTTTTTCTTTGTTATTTACTTATTTATTTTTAAATTTGACCATTTCAGAAAGAATTGAATATGAGCCCTTTTTCATAGGCTATGATCTTCTCAGTTCACTGCAGCTCCCACCACTCCATAGTCTCCTGTCAGCCTGTGGCCTACATGACCTGCCTTGGCCCTAAAAGCATTGGTGCCCCTGGCTTGAGCTAAGTCCGATGACAGAGAAGCTGCTTTAACAGTGGTGAGGAGGAAGTTATGGTATCCTCCCTTGAGATGCTTAGGAAAGATAAAACTGGCTCTGTATGAAACTTGGAGGATCCTACTTTATCCATGTGCCTTCTCCTGTTTCAGCTTCCTCCCAAGCCTCAGTTCCCTCACAGGAAGACTATGGACCTGAAGAACTCCCAAGCTTGTTTATGGCCAAAGCTGACCAAGGATACCACTTTGCCAGTCACTTTAACTGAATGGAAACTTTTCCGAGCTGGAGAAGTTGCAAACAGGAAAAAGAGAAATCTTCCAAGGGTAAGGATTTCATGACTTAGATTTTTCCAATCTTATGTCAGCATTTCCATAAATGAGAATAAATAAATGTGTTTGTTAGTTGGACACCGGTGGTTCATGCCTATAACTCTGGATACTTAGGAGGCTGAGATCTGAGGATTGTGGCTTGAAGCCAGCCCAGGCAGGAAAGTCTGTGAGACTGTCATCTCAAATAAACTACTCAGAAGAAGCTGGAAGTGGCACAGTGGCTCAAGTGGTAGAGTGCTAGCCTTGAGCACACAGAGGCTCAGGGACAGTGCCCAGACCCTGTGTTCAAGCCTCAGGAGTGGCACACACATACACAAAAAATACACTTTGTCTGGCTGCTGATGAAGACTCAATTTGCCAACAGGCTTATTAGCATGTCTTCCTATGGACCTGCTTAGATTAAGTCCTGTTAGGATGTTCCAGGTGCAATGCAAGCTTTTATTTTGGAATATCTCCAGAGACCTTCCATAAGAAAGCAGTTTTCATTTACTTTCCCTGTGAGTGCTTCAGCTGTGCCTGGAAGATAAGTTATTTTCCTAGTTTAGAACTACTGATCTTGTCCATGTGCCTCTTCCCCACCCTTCCTTTCCTGCAGTGCAAGCCTGTGTGGGCTAGCTTGCTAGAGTACATTCTCTGATAGGTTTTATATTGTTTGTGTCACATGGGTACAACAGCCCAGCTTCTCTCATTTCCTAGAAAGGATATTCTATGTGTTTTCTGTCTAAGAGGTCAGTGTACACTTTTCTTAGCTCATTACCAAAATGTTGTGCTTTGATCTCATCGCTAGCACAGTAGTTCCCTTCCTGAATCTTTGAGCAGCTTTCTTTTTTTTATGCCAGTCCTGGGCCTTGAACTCAGGGCCTGAGCACTGTCCCTGGCTTCTTTTTGCTCAAGGCTAGCACTCTGCCACTTGAGTCACAGTGCCACTTCTGGCTTTTTCTATATATGTGATGCTGAGGAATCGAACCCAGGGCTTCATGTATGCGAGGCAAGCACTCTTGCCATTAGGCCATATTCCCAGCCCTTTGAGAAGCTTTTTGATTGTAGCTTTCAGATGCATATTAATGATTTTACTATTTTGGGTCATTATGGAATTAAAACATGCTTACTCCCAGACAACTTTTCTGTAGCCCATAACTACATGCTTTTATTTAGGACTTCCCTCTTGGTTGTCATAGTTGGAATACCTAAGAACACTGGTAGTTTTTCACTTAAATGGCAGCTGCAGAAACCTTTAAAAAGACAAACATCCAGAAATGTAGGAATAATCTGCATATTGGAAGTACAAGCTTCTGGCATGCATGGCCCATTGGCTACTAGGATCACTAAAGAAGTAAGGACATAGGAAAAAACACAAATTTCTGGGTTGGGAATGTGGCCTGGTGGTAAAGTGCTTGTCTAGCATGCACGAAGCCCTGGGTTTGATTCCTCAGCACCACATAAACAGAAAAAGCTGGAAGTGGCGCTGTGGCTCAAGTGGTAGAGTGCTAGAAAGAAGCCAGGGACTGGCAAAGAAGCTAGGGCTGGCAAAAACAAACAAACAAACAAAACACAAATTTCTTTCAAGCAGCTTTGTTGGCTGTCAACTTATATAGTGTTCTTTTTTTTTTTTTCTTGTTAGTTGTGAGGCTTGAACTCAGGGCCTGGGTATTGTCCCTGAGCTCTTCTTTTGCTTAAGGCTACTCACCACTTTGAGCCACAGCTCCACTTCCAAAATTTTTAGAGGTTAATTGGAGATAAGTGTCTCACAGACTTTCCTCCTCTGACTAGCTTTGAACTAAGATCCTCAGATCTCAGCCTCCTGAGTAGCTAGGATTGCAGGCATGAACCACTGCCAATATATTGTTCAATGTTCTTAACAAGTATAATTCTAGGCACTATGTTAAATCAAAATCAATACTTAAGAATAGCTTAGAATGTTAAGGAAAAAAGGCAGTATACATGGAAAAATGTTGGATCCATGTTTTTAAACTATTATTAGCCAGACACCAGTATCTCACTCCTATAATCCTAGTTACTCAAGAGGCTGAGATCTGGGAATCTGGGTTCATAGCCAGCCTGGGCAGGAAAGTCCATGAGACTTGAAAACTGGAAGTGGCACTTGGCTCAAAGTGGCAGAGCTGAAGAGCTCAGGAACAATGGCCAGGCCCAGAGTTCAAGCCCCCTGGTACCCCCCCCCCCCGCCCAAAAGTCTGTTATTAAACTGAAATTCTTTTCCTTGTCTCTCTGAATGTGGCCCTCTCTGCCTCTGTCTCTTTGTCTCTGTCTCTCTCTGTCACATTTACCCTACCTACAAAGAAAGAATTCTGAGTAATCTACATTAAATAGAATATTATATAATAGTTTCAAAATAAGTGTTCTGATTTCTAAAATAGGCTGTATTGTGAATACTCCTAGTAGCAAAGAGTGGATTCTCTTTGATGAAAGCATTCTAAGTGTGATTACCCTCTCTTGGAGAAGAATTCCTGGGAGCACAAATAGCAGCGCCTCACCCAGCCTTCCCAGTGAGTGAGCCTTCCCTTCCGGCTCTGGGCTAGTGAAAGCTTGCCTCTGCTGGAGGTTTCACCACCTGGGAGTGCAGTGGCCACGTGGCCTGCATGTTGAGACGTGGGCCACAGAGACACTCCCTGACTCTGGTCTCAGTCATCTGGAAGGAGGCACCCTTCCCACTCCCCACCCATGACAGAAGTATAGTGGGCCAACCTCTTAGGTTCAGAATTGGAAACTATACAGGGTTTTATTTATAAAATGGATTTTTTTCCTCTAAATGAGACACATTTAATGGCAGCAAGCTATGAACCTTGTGGATTGGTTATGACATTTTTCTGGTCTTTCTTTTTCTCTTTTTAGCTTGTAATGAAAATAGATGACATATTTGACTCTAAGAGAGGGAAGAAGAGGGTGAAGTTACACCCTTACACTGGAAAGGAAGTATCTCCCTCAAAAGGTAAGAGTTTGGTTATTCTTGCTGTCTGTAGCTGTTAGCATAGGAAGGGAGAATGATATAACTTAAAGTTTGGTAGGTATTATAATTTTTGCTTTACTATCTTGTGTATGAAAGTTAAATATAACCTTTATTAGGATAAAGGACTGTTTTCTTCACATCCTTTTCACATAACTCTATGCCAAATAATACATATTAGGTAAATAACTAAAACTAAAAAAAAATCAATATAAACCAACAAGACTAATTTTCACATGCAGTTTGAATCATTATTTTGTACTACTACTGTAACTTCTAATAATTTATTAGTATTGCCCTTTTTGTGTGTGTTGGCTTGAACTCAGAGCCTCCTGCTCTCACTTGGCTTTTTCACTCAATTCTGGCACTCTGCCACTTGAGCCACACCTATACTTCCAGTTTTTTGCTGGTTAATTAGAGATGAATATTTTTGTTTCTGTTTTACCTTGTCTGGCTTCAAAGTGTGACCCTCAGATTTCATACTCCTGAATAAAGCTAGGATTACAGGCATGAGACACCAGAGCCTGGCAATATAGGCCCTTAAAGGCCCTCTTTGTTGTTTTTATACTGATACTGGGGCTTGAACTCAGGGCTTGGGCACTGTCTCTTAGCTTTCTTGCTCAAGGCTAGCACTACCACATGAGCCACTACTCTACTTCCAGTTTTATGGTAATTAATTGGAGATGAGAGTCTTACAGGCTTTCCTGTGTGGGCTGGCTTTGAACCACAATCCCCAAATATCAGCCTCTTTCTTGATTAGTTAAGGTTATAGGCATGAGCCACCCAACAGTATAGTATAGGCCTTTTTGAAGGAGAAAAGAAAACTAGAGGGCTGGGGATATAGCCTAGTGGCAAGAGTGCCTGCCTCGTATACAGGAGGCCCTAGGTTCGATTCCCCAGCACCACATATACAGAAAACGGCCAGAAGCGGCGCTGTGGCTCAAGTGGCAGAGTGCTAGCCTTGAGCGGGAAGAAGCCAGGGACAGTGCTCAGGCCCTGAGTCCAAGGCCCAGGACTGGCCCAAAAAAAAAAAAAAAAAAAAAAAAAGAAAACTAGATATTTGTAGGCTGAAGGAATTGTACTCAATTGGTAGTCATCCCAGAAGTCTATTAGTTTTATTTGCAGATGCCTGGAAGGAAACTTACATTGTTTAACTAAGAAACTTACAATATTCATTATGGATTGTTAGAATATTTGTGTAAAAACTGACGTGAGGGCCTGGGATGTAGTTCAGTGGTAGTATATGAAAGGTGTATCAGGCCTTGAGTTCTATCCATAGAACTGCAAAACAAAGCAAAAATAAGTAAAACCACCAAACATAAAGCGAGAATACTTCTTGTGATATTATTGACGTGACTGTCTACAAAATGATAAAAAAAAAAAAAAAGGTGTAGAACTTAGGGTCTATAAGTAAAAAAGAACAGCCAAGTCATATTAGAGGAGAATGTTTCTTTTTTTTTTTTTCGCCAGTCCTGGGGCTTGGGCACTGTCCCTGAGCTTCTTAGCTCAAGGTTAGCACTCTATCACTTGAGCCACAGCACCACTTCCAGCTTTTTCTGTTTATATGGTACTGAGGAATCGAACCCAGGGCTTCATGCATGCTAGGCAAGCACTCTACCCCTAAGCCACATTCCCAGCCCCATCTTTTTTTCTTGTCAGTGGTGGGGCTTGAACTCAGGTCCTGGGCACTGTCCCTGAGTTCTTTTGCTTAAGGCTAGCACTCTGTCACTTTGAGCCACAGCTCCCCTTCTAATTTTGTTGGTAGTTAATTGGAAAAAAGAGTTTCATGGGGACTTTGCTGCCTGAGCTGGCTTTGAACCACAAATCTCAGATCTCAGCATCCTGAGTAGCTAGGATTACAGGTATGAGCCAACAGCACCCAGCAGGAAAATGTATCTTATTTTGATAGACTTCCAAGGAAATTTTTCTTAATTTCCCTTAGAAAACCCATTCTGATTCATCTGAAAATGAAATCTTCAGTGTTACAGGTTAAGATTCTATTCTTACTCTGTAATGACTGGATTTGATCTCAAAAAAGCCAGCCTCAGCCAGGTGCCATTAGCTCATACCTGTAATCCTAGCTACTCAGGAGGCTGAAATCTGAGGATCACGGTTGAAAGCCAGCCCAGTTAGGAAAGTGCATGAAACTATTGTCAATTAGCCACCAAAAAGCCAGAAGTGGAGCTGTGGCTAAAGTGGCAGAGCACTATCCTTGAGCGAAAAAGCTAAGGAACAGTGCCCAGGCTCAGAGTTCAAGCCCCAATACTGGCACAGACACATGACATTCTTTACTAGCCCAAATTGCCAAGTTCTAACACCAGAAAAGGAAAAAATATACACAAAGAAGAGCAGTCCCTACATTGTAATCTTGCAAATAAGCATTTAGCCAGCTTCTTCAAGCCTCCCCTCTAGAGGCCGGAGGGGCTTTCTCATGCTGGAGAGCATGTCCTGCCCTGTCACCACAGTTCTCAGGTTTTTATTGGACTCCTGAAGCTTTTGTCTGTTTGTCAACAGAGCCTAATAATAAATAACTGCATATACCTGGCTGTTGGTACTTGCTAGGCTTTACTGAATATATCCCAACCTAAACTTTTAGTCTTCAAGTGTCAGGAAACAATTTACTGTTTTTCAGTTCTATCATTATCATTTTGTGGCTGAAGACATAAGTATATAGAAAGAAAAAAGGAAGGAAGGAGGGAGAGAGGGAGGGAGGGAGGGAGGGAGGGCGGGAGGGAGGGAGGGAGGGAAGGAAGGAAGGAAGGAAGGAAGGAAGGAAGGAAGGAAGGAAGGAAGGAAGGAAGGAAGGAAGGAAACCTAGTACTTTGTTGTTGGTGGTGGTGGTGGTGGTGGTGGTGGTCATGGGGCTTGAACTCAAGGCCTGGTCACTATCCCTGAGCTTTTTTTGCTCAAGGCTTACACTTTGAGCCTATATTTGCTTTTTTTTTTTTAATTGTCTTTTAGTAGTTGTACAAGGAATTTCTGTCTAATATGTTGTTTTATGGGTACAATGCATCTTGGTCAATGTCACCCCTCTGCATTTGATTTTGGCAGCTGGCCTAAGTGGCTTAGAGTCCTTATTGTTCCTTACTCAGTCCCCAGGTCTGTTCTCATCCTCATGGACTTCCTACTATTGACCAATACAAATGGAAACACTTCCTCTCTTTGCAGGCGAAACCAGCGGGAATGAAAGTGATGGCGAGTATCTGCCAAAGAGTGAGTGAGTCAGCGGGCCGCGCCTCCTCCAGCCCCAGCCCGCCCTGGCTGGGTGGAGTGAGACCTGCTTTTGTGATTAAGCACGCTTTCCCCCACATGAAGTTTCATTTTGTAAGGAATTTCTTCATTTTTAGAACCTGCTGAGGTTAAGGGAACAGAATACTATGTCAGATGTTTGATCTCATGTAAAGGCTGCAGGAAGTGGATTGAGACTAACCATTATAGTCCATCCATGGCCTGGAATGTTCATGGGGAGCAGCACAGTGCTGCATGCCCAGACACATTTGCAGTAGTTTCATGGCAGCCCAAACAGTTGTGAATCACCCGCTGAGAAAAGTACTCAGCCTTAAATATCTGATTTTTTCATAGTAACTCAAACATAATTATTAAATGACTTTGATATCTCTGGCATTGGTTTTGGCTCAGATGCACTAATATTCCAAAGTGCATACCGTCTTCCTAGCTCTATTTGTCCAAGCACACTTCAGCGCTCTACACCTTCATCTGATGAATTACCACAGCAAGCTGTGTACTTCATGCTTACCTGCCTGACATGCTGAGGTATGAGAGAGTAGTGGGGAATTATCCGAGTTAGACGCTAATCTGATGATTAATAGTCTTGTGCTCCTTCCACTGGCCTGAATGGCCTCAGACTTGGGATTCTGTAGCCTGATTGAAAGATGAAATGAAAGTGTCATCAGGTTCTGCCTTGATGTGTAATGCTGACTAGCTCACTACTATTTATTGCTAATGAGAAATAGAACCTGAAATTGTCTTGACATGAACTCAGCCCATTGGGGTAAATAAAACTTTGGCTAAGGCACTGCAAATATTGGATAATTCTAGGGAACCATTCTGTGTGTGCGTGTGTGTGTGTGTGTGTGTGTGTGTGTGTGTGTTGGTAGTTGGGCTTGAACTCAGAACCTTATACTCTAGCTCAGCTTTTTCACTCAGTGCTGGTGCTCTACCACTGCAGACATACTTGCATTTATGACTTTTTTTGCTGTTTAATTGATAAGAGTCTCTTGGATTTCTCTGTTCAGGCTGACTTCAAACTGATCCTCAGATCTCAACTTCCTGAGTAGCTAGGATTACAGGGTGAGCCATAGCACTGAGCCCTAGTTGTATTCTTTTTTTGAGAGTTCTAAATATTTTGATCTTTAGTGTGACTTCTTTTTGGGTTGAATGAATGATATCACAAAAAGAAAAGAACAGTCAGAGGATGAGTCCACCAGTCAGTGGCTCATTATGAAATATAAGCAAATCTTGGCTACACCTAGACTATATCCTCTGTTGCTAACCATTTCCTCTAGTGAAGACTATCTCACATTGTTCAGCATTTGGAGATAAATGAGAAGAGAAAGTAATGTGGTAACGATTGTGTTGTTTCTGCTGGGCACAGTGGCCTCTGCCTAAAATCCTAGGTTTAGGGATTCAGAGACCAGCTTGGGCTCTCCAGTGAGATCTAAATCACTCAGATTTCTATTGAGGAGTAATCTGTTAATGGGCACCTTTTTCCTTCTTTTCCTTTGGTTTGTCAGGGAGCTTTAACTCAGGGCTTGGGTGCTGTCTCTGAGCTTTCTCGCTCAAGGCTAACATTCTTTGAGCCACCATGCCACTTTTGATAGTGAATTTAAGGTAAGAGTCTCAAGGACTTTACTACCTGAGCTGGCTTTGAACCATGACTCTCAGATCTCAACCATCCTCCTGAATAGCTAGGATTAGAGGCGTGAGCCACTGGCACCCAGCTTTTTCCCTTCTTTTCTTCTTCTTTCTCTTCTTCATCTTCCTCTTCCTCCTCCTCCACTGCATTTCTCCTTTCTTGGAATTAAGCCCAGGACCTTGAACATGCTAAACAAGCACTCTACCACTGAGCTCACCCCCTGCCCTTTCCCTCTTGAATTTGGCACCTTTATGATATAAACACATATCTATCATTAGAAATATGTGCCAGGAAGAGGAGGGAGGCCATTGTAAGCTAACTATGGGTCTCATTTGATCAGCTTAGTCTCTGTCTATACTTAGGCTTTTAGCACAACCTCTTCCTCCTGGTTTCACAACACTTCCATCATTGGCATCTCTTGTCAGTCAAGTGGTTTTTTCCAGATGTTTTATATATGTCCTGGTGTACTACCACAGAAGAAGGGTGTCATGAGTCTGCATTGGACATAAACACATGATGGTCAGGACATTAAATGTTTGTCTTGCCCCCAGCCATGGGTAGAGACAGATGGGAATGTTGGTGGGGAGGTCTCCACTGATTTGGCAGTGACACTGAAGATGGGTCCTGTGGGTGAGGTGACCTCGGGGTCTGGTAGGAGCAGAGAGTGGTACAGGGGGAGACTGGCCCTATGGTTTCACCACAGGTCGCCATAAGCGCGTGACACAGCTGCAGCACTCAGCCAAGAGGAACCCTCACTACCAGACCCTGGAGCGGGACCTTATCGAACTGCAGGAGCAACAGCTATTTGAGTTGTTTGTGGTGGTGTCTCTGCACTGGCAGCCCTCAGGAGCCAGCTATGTGCCCCAGGTCATCCAGCAGTTCCCCAACAAGGTAGGCGCCTGGAGGCTCAGAGGCGCTGGCAGGCTCTTGGGCTTCGTGTGCTCTTTCCTCTTCCGAGTAGTTATCTCAGCCAGCTCTCACCAATATGATGCTTGCTGTGGATTTGGTGATTGACTTGATGACTCCTCAGGTAAGGTGTGAGCCAGAGGTAGACAGGCCACAAGGAGAACAAATACATCTGCCAAGGCAGGTTTTTATTTTTGACTTTACCATTAAATACTCTTCAGTACATTATAAAGCTTCCATTTCCTCATCCTTAACAAGAGGAAGATGAGTGTGGGGGAATGCAGTATATAGCATGGGTTTTGAGCAATCCCTGCACATTTTCCACTTCTGAACATGAGGTAGCTTTGTTGATTTCTTTTGTCAGTTGTGAGGCTTGAACTCAGGGCCTGGGCACTGTCTCTGAGCTCTTTTGCTCAAGGCTAGTGCTCTACCACTTTGATCCACAGCTCTACTTCTGTTTTTTTGTTTTGTATTTTTTTTCCAGTCCTAAGGCTTGAACTCAGGGCCTGAGCACTGTTCCTGGCTTCCTTTTTGCCCAAGGCTAGCACTTTTTCTGTTTATGTGGTGCAGGGGAATGGAACCCAGAATTTCATGCATACTAGGCAAGCACTCTACTGCTAAGCCACATTCCCAGCCCCCACTTCTGGTTTTCTGATGGTTAATTGGCGATAAGAGGCTCAGAGACTTTACTGCCTGGGTTGGCTTTGAACTGAGATCCTCAGATCTCAGCCTCCTGAGTGGCTAGAATTACAGATATGAGCCACCAGCAACTGTCTTTTTTTTTTTTTTTTTTTTTGGCCACTCCTGTGGCTTGGACTCAGGGCCTGAGCACTGTCCCTGGCTTCTTTTTGCTCAAGGCTAGCACTCTGCCACTTGAGCCACAGCGCCACTTCTGGCCATTTTCTGTATATGTGGTGCTGGGGAATTTAACCCAGGGCCTCATGTATAAGAGGCAAGCACTCTTGCCACTAGGCCATATCCCCAGCCCCAGCACCTGTCTTAAGGTACAGATTAAATAAGCATTTAGAGCAATGTCTGGCATATAGCAAACTATACATAATGATTTTTTTTTTTTGGCCAGTCCTGGGGCTTGGACTCAGGGCCTGAGCACTGTCCCTGGCTTCTTTTTGCTCAAGGCTAGCATTCTGCCACTTAAGACACAGCACCTCTTCTGGCCATTTTCTATGTATGTGGTACTGAGGAATTGAACCCAGGGCTTCATGTATAGGAGGCAAGCATTCTTGCCACTAGGCCATATTCCCAGCCCTAATGTTATTTCTTATTAGTGAGGATTTAATGAGATACAAATGCATTCGATAATGGTAGCTGTATTTTTTTTTCTTTTGGGACAGAGTCTTGCTGGGTAACCAAGGCTGGCCTCAAATTGGTGATCCTCTTGCCTCAGCCTCTAAGTGCTGGGACTTAGAGGTGTGCACCATCATATTGTTAGTGACAGTGACACTATCATTTGATTTTTCTCTATCTGCCTTTCCCAAACATCTGTCCATCTGGGTACAGTGGCTCATACAGGCAAAAATATGAGATCTCATCTCATACAGAAAAAGTTGGGCATGGTGATACATACGTCATCCTAGCTATGGCAGGAAGAACAATAGGATCCAGGTCCAGGCTGGCCCGGGCAAAAGACAATGGTGTATATTAAAAGTAACCAAAGCAGGGCTGGGAGTATGGCCTAGTGGCAAGAGTGCTTGCCTCCTACACATGAAGCTCTCAGTTCGATTCCCCAGCACCACATATACAGAAAATGGCCAGAGGGGGTGCTGTGGCTCAAGTGGTAGAGTGCTAGCCTTGAGCAGGAAGAAGCCAGGGACAGTGCTCAGGCCCTGTGTCCAAGGCCCAGGATTGGCAAAAATAAATAAATAAATAAATAAAATAACCAAAGCACAAAGGGCTGGAGGTACAGCTTCAAGTGGGGGAACACCCACCTAGCAAGTACTAGGCCTTGAGTTCAAACCTCAGTACCACCAGGAGAGAAAGTCAGATTTCAGAGAGTGAAAGTATACTTCATTCAGTCTGTAGCAATACACACACCTCAAATTTACATGCTAGTGTGTCTTTCTGTCTCTCTGGAGATACTGGAAAGACCAGGACTTCCTAAATGACATTGCTAAGTGACAGAAGCTAAGGGAAAAGGAGACTGCATGGCCAGTGCAATCACGTGAGGCTCTCGGCTTGGCAGCCCTGCCTGTAGGGCTTGGTGCTCTGAAGTTGCCATCTTGAAATGCTTAATGGTTGTATCTTTGGATGTGTGTTGTTTTTTAATTGAATCTGATGGCCCAGTTGGGTTTGTGCTAAGGTCTCACCTTCTGCTGCCCTTCCTGGGATGGGTTTGGTATTTCCTAGTTCCCTTGTCTTGCTTTTTTTTTTTTTTTTTTTTGTGGTCCCAATACTGGGGCTTGGACTCAGGGCCTCATGTTCTCACTTTTTTGCTTAAGGCTGGCACATAGCACTTGAACTATCCCTCCACTGATGGCTTTTTTGCTGATTAAATTGGAGATCAGAGAGTCATGGGCTTCTCAGCCCTGTCTGGTTTGGAACTGTGTTCCTCAGATCTTAGTCTCTTGAATTGCTTGGGTTGCCTGGCAGATCATACTAATTTCTATATGACTTTTGTCTTTACTAAATTTACACTGTCTAGTAAAGTACAAAACACACTTTTACAAAAGTCTTCAATGCTAAAAACTGTATATAGCAAGTTGCAAACCAGTAGTTAGGTAGCAAAAATTATATGCTAGGGGGAATGGTTTTATATGGGGTAAATTCTAAAAATAGTATCTTTTTAAAGTAACAGTCACCTTCATTTTCAAAGCATCTTTGATTATTGATCAGAGAATGTTTTAGACTGACTGTAATATCAGTGGTATACAAAGGGTTTTAATGTTCTGTGATTCATAAAAATATTGTGATTTCACTCAGAAGTGAATTCTAAAGTAGATCCTGCCTCTATAGAGAAGAAACACTAGGACAGTAGGTTATAGGGTTTCCACAGAAACCCTTTCTGTATAAAAATAGAATTCCTTATACTTAATGTTCTCAAAGCATCTTCACCTTCTTGTTCTGTTTTCCCAAGCCTGGGTTGTTTTTATTTCTCTTCTCCACTTTCATACAATAATGTCACCTATGATGTTATATTTTTCAGGGTGACCATGGCTATAAGCAATCCAAAGACACTGAAGAGAGGCTCAAAGTTATTCCAAAATTTTGTTTTCCTGATTCAAAGGACTGGATGCCAACCTCAGAACTCAAGAGGTGAGAGGACCATGCCTTTTGATGTCTAATATTGGAACTGCAAAAATAAAATCAAAGACTTTGAAAATTGAGCCAGGGGGCTGGGAATATGGCCTAGTGGCAAGAGTGCTTGACTCGTATACATGAAGCCCTGGGTTCGATTCCCCAGCACCACATATATAGAAAATGGCCAGAGGTTGCGCTGTGGCACAAGTGGCAGAGTGCTAGCCTTGAGCAAAGAGAAGCCAGGGACAGTACTCAGGCCCTGAGTCCAAGGCCCAGGACTGGCAAAAAAAAAAAAGAAAAAAAGAAAATTGAGCCAGAAGTAAAGCCACACAAACACTGGTGAATGAAGGTTTCCTAGAGGAAAGGAAGAAACAGAATTAGAATATTTCCTATGCAGGGCTCAGAAAAGAAAACACACAGAGTAAATTCAGTGTTAGAGAGAAAGCAAAGTTAAGAGTCACTTCAATTTGCCAGGATTGCAGGAAAAAGTAGTTCCACTTTACATGTAATAAGAAATGGCCCAGGGCTGGGGATATGGCCTAGTGGCAAGAGAGCTTGCCTCTAATACATGAAGCCCTGGGTTCGATTCCCCAGCACCACATATACAGAAAACAGCCAGAAATGGCGCTGTGGCTCAAGTGGCAGAGTGCTAGCCTTAAGCAAAAAGAAGCCAGGGACAGTGCTCAGGCCCTGAGTCCAAGGCCCAGGACTGGCAAACAAACAAACAAACAAACAAACAAACAAACAAGAAATGGCCCAAAATGGACTAAAAGGGAAAATCCCTTGATTTGGGGCCTGTGGATGACCTAGAAACAGAGAACCCACAGCAGAGAACCCCCTGCCTGGCCTCTCCTTCCAGTTGCTGGAAGGCACAGCCTGGCCTCAGGTACAGGGAGGCTCCAGTTTGGGAGGTGTGGGGATAGAGAAGGGCAGCAGGTCTCTAGAGGCAATTGCCATTTAAAATTAGTAAACCACCATCAGCTCTGAGTCCAGCTTTATTTGAAACTGAGTTAGATGTGGTGGTTCAGGCCTGTAGTCTGGGGTACTTGGAAGGCTGAGACCAAAGGATCACTTAAGCCCAGGAGTTTTGAGGCCCCCTTGAACAACATAGTGAGACCCCATCTGAAATTTTAAAAAACAAATACCCCACAGCCAGGTACTGTCTGGTTAAGTGAAGCATCTCACAGCCCAAAGCAAGATGGTGATGTTAACCACATAAGCAGCTTTTTTTGTATCATCCTGGTGCTTTATAGGCAGTTTTCCACACTAGGTTATGCATGTTCATTTAGAACATTTAGAAAATGCAGAAGAATAAATAAAAGGCAGAAATTAGAATTCACTGGAAATTACTCTGGGGCAATCACTGTAAATATTTTGTCATTGTCTTTCCAATATTTATTTTCAACTATTCAAAAATGGAGGTTTATTCAAATTTGGAGGTTTTGAATATTAGTGAGAGAGAGAAAGAGACCGTGTGTGTGTGTGTGTGTGTGTGTGTGTGTGTGTGTGTGTGTGTGTGTGTTAGTACTGGGGCTTGAACTTAGGACCTATGTGCTGTCCCTGAGCTTTTTTATCCAAGCCTAGTGCTCTCCTGCCAGTATCCAGCAAGTTTATGCTCATTTTGTTGTTATTGTTTTGTTGGTCATGGAACTTGAGCTCAAGGCCTGGGCTTTTTTGCTCAAGGCTAGCATTCTACCACTTTGAGACACAGATCCACTTCTGGTTTTCTGGTGGTTAATTGGAGATAAGCATCTCTTGGACTTTCCTAGCTTGGAACCACAATCCTCAGATCTCAGCCTCCTGAGTATCTAGGATTATGGGCATGAGCTACTGGTGCCCAGCTTGTATATTGTTGTTGTGGGGTTTTTTTTTGCCAGTCATGGGGCTTGAACTCAGGGCCTGGGCACTGTCCCTGAGATGCTTCATACTCAAGGCTAGTGCCCTACCACTTGAGCCAAAGTGCCACTTCCTTGTATATTCTTTTTTTTTTTTGGCCAGTCCTGGGCCTTGGACTCAGGGCCTGAGCACTGTCCCTGCCTTCTTCCCGCTCAAGGCTAGCACTCTGCCACTTGAGCCACAGCGCCGCTTCTGGCCGTTTTCTGTATATGTGGTGCTGGGGAATCGAACCTAGGGCCTCGTGTATCCGAGGCAGGCACTCTTGCCACTAGGCTATATCCCCAGCCCCTGTATATTCTTAATACATGAAAAGCAACAGGAAAAGTAACAACTCATTAAAAACATGGGCAAAGGCATGCATAGTTTACAAAGAAGGCTCAAAGACATTTAGGGGGGAAACTCATTAATAAACCAGGCTCCAAGGGCTCACATCTATAATCCTAACTACTCAGGAGGCTGTGATCTGATGTTTGAAGTTCAAAGTCAACCTGGGCAGGAAAGTCCATGAGAGTTTTAATTTCCAGTTAACCACCAAAAAGCTGGAAGTGGAGCTGTGGCTCAAGTGGCAGAGTGCTAGCCTTGAGCAAAAGAGCTTGGGAACCGTGCTCAGGCCCTGAGTTCAAGCCTCAGAACTGGTACACACACACACACACACACACACACACACACACACACACACACACACACACACAGAAATATAAACCTTTTTGTCACTGTTTTATATGCAAGAACTTAAGTAGAATTTGAAAGGGAAAAATAGCATAGTGAAATCCCAGCAAAAAAAAACCCCAAAACTTGTATGTTTAATTCAATTGGATATTTAAGAAAAGGAAACCATATTGATTAATAGCTAAATAAGTACAAAGTATAAATATAAGGATAATAGTATAAACAAGAAACAGGAAGCAACAGTACCTACAGCCTAACCCATATCTGTGTTCACAAGGCAAGGTGTCCACAGGCCTGGACATCCATGACTTGACATTTTAATATCTTCTTCTTTGTTGTTGGTGGTGGTCATGGGGCTTGAATTGGGGCCTGGGTGCTGTCCATGGGTTTTTTGCTCAAGGCTAGCTTTCTACTACTTTGAGCCATAGCTCTACTTCTGGTTTTCTGGTGGTCTGTCTTGTGGACTGCCTTGCTTGGGCTGGCTTCAAACCACAGTCCTTGGATCCTCAGCCTGTTAAGTTGCTGGTATTACAAATGTGAGCCTGGTGACCAGAATACACTAATATTTTTATTATTTGTTCTGTGAAGAATGCTTTAAGTAGTGTTTGGCCCTCATAGTTAACTAAGTATATTTTTCCTTTCCAGTGAGACATTCTCCTTTGTCTTGACTGGTGAAGATGGAAGCCGGTGGTTTGGTTACTGTAAAAAGCTCTTGGTAAGTACCAGACTGTATTGGTCAAGGAAGGATAACAGTCAGAGGGGAAATTCAGAAACATTTCCTCTAGATGAGCATATTAAAGAAGCTTTGTTACAAAGGTGTGATAAGCCAAATACCTCTTCATAGGTATATAAAATAATATACATACTGAAACAAACACCAAAGAGATGGAAACAAAGAAAATTTTTCTTAATTTGTTTTTCTTTTTCTGCTGACTATATTCTTTATATACACGTGTTGTGGGGAGGTCACAGAATCAGGAAAAAGGGTGAGAATGCAGCAGTGGAGCACACTGGCCGCACTGGGCACTGATGAATGGGAACTGTGCAACTCCTGGGAGGAGATGGGAGGGAGGAAGGGGAGGGAATAAGGGAACAGATGATACTATGCGAAAGGAAATGAACTTATTACCTGATGTATGTGAAAGTAACCCTACTGTATGTCACCTCTAAAACAACAATAAAGTAAATTAGAAAAAATAAGCTTTGTTACTTTTATATATCAAGAGCAAAATGCAGTTAGCTAGCAAGTAATCCAAAATAAAACTGATGTGATTTATTTGTATTCATTCATTCTGTGCCAGTACTGGGGCTTGAAGTCGGGCCTGGTGCTCTTGTTTTCCTTTTCACTTAATGCTGGTGCCCTACCACTTGAGCCACACTCCACTTCTGTGGGTAACTGTAGATAAGAGTCTCTTGGATTTGTCTACCTGGGTTGCTACTGGCCTTGATCCTCAGACCTCAGCCTCTTGAGAAGCTAACTAGTATTATAGTCATGAGCTACTGGCACTCAGTCTTTTTGTTTCTTTTTAAAAAATTGTACTTGCTAGTAATAAAGAGTGTAAGTATGACACAGTGGCTCACTGATAGTGTCCACTTAAAGAATGGAGTGCATTGAGCCATTGAGGAAGTTCTGAGCCACTCACCAACCAACTCATGTTTAGGTGCTGCCACCAGACCTGGAGTACATCATACTGTCATTCAGCACTTCCTGTCCTTCAGTGTTGAGTTCAGAAGTCTGAAGCCAAGCTTAACAATGTAGCAAGACCTCCATCTGAAAAAAAAAAAAAAGCTAAATGATTCCCCTCCTCTCTCCTTTCTTTCCTTCCCTCAGTCTGTAATGGAGCTTGGAGTCAGAACCTTGAGTTCTTACTTGGCTTGTTCACTCACAGCTGTCACTCTACCACCACACCACACCAGCCACACCTACACTTCTGACTTTTTCTTGGTTAATTGGAGATAAGATTCTCATGAACATTTCTGTTCCAACTGGCTTTGAACCTTGATGCTCAGATCTCAGCCTCTTAGTAGTTAAGATTATAGGTATGAGCTACCATCTCTCAATGTAAGAGAGCCTTTATGGGCCAAATTAGTAAACATTTATGTGCTTGATTTTTTTTTTCTTCTAGCCAGAAGGCAAAGGAAAGCGACTCCCTGAGGTGTACTGCATGGTTAGTCGCCTAGGCTGCTTCAATCTGTTTTCAAAGGTGAGTGGAGATGGTCTGAGAACAGGATGGATGCTCTTCTGAGCTCTGAGAACTATTTAGTGGTAAGGACTCCACGGCAGTGTTAAGTGGCATAGTCTTTAATGTGTTGTGGACAGTGTTGGATGACATAGTGTTTTTGTTTGTTTGTTTTGCCAATCTTGGGGCTTGAACTCAGGGCCTGAGTACTGAGCTTTTGTATTCAAGGATAAAGTGATACACTGGAGATAAGAACTAATGGACTGTGCTGGGATGTAGCACAGTGGCAAAACACTTGCCTAGCAAGTGCAACATCCTGGGTTTGATCCCCAGTACCAAAAGACAAAAAGAAAAGACAAAAAAAAAATACAGTTAAAAAAAAAACCAACCAAGAACTAATGGACTGGGCTGGGAAAGTGTTAATGTTTGTAGAGTTATTAAACTTTGTAGATTAGACTGATGATGCCTATCATTGTGAAAGTTCAAATGTGTTTGTAGGGACTGGGAATGTGGCTTAGTGGTAGAGTGCTCACCTAGCATGTGTGAAGCCCTGGGTTTGATTCCTCAGTACTACATAAACAGGAAAGGCCAGAAGTGAGACTGTGGCGTAAGTGGTAGAGTGCTATGCTTGAGCAAAAGAAGCTTAGGGACAGTGCTCTGGCCCTGAGTTCAAGCCCCAGGACTGGCAAAATAAGTACATACATACATAAATAAAAAAGAGTTTATGGACAAAGTCAGCCCAGGCTGGCTTTGAACCAAGATTCTCAGATCTCAGCCTCCTGAATAGCTCTTTAACATGCAAGGTACTTTAGAAAGTTTCCCCATTTGTTTTTAGGAACCAAGCCCAATCCCAGTGAAGAGAATATAGAGCTCATGTCTTTCCTAGATCCTGAATTGCATGGTTTTACCATCATTGTCACTTTCTTTGCCCCTTTCTCCTTGAAAAACAAGTTGATTCGGGTTACTAGCTTTTCTTGGGGGCACAAAGACACCCCAAATGATTTGATGCTTTAATGATCTCTCAGGGGTTGCAGAAGCTCTCTCTGTCTGCATCCATTGTAGTTATTTTCCTGTGTGAGCTCCTAACCTGGCAGCTGCTGTCATGACTCTTCTGTTACTGAGTCCATAATCAAATCCCCTGTTCTGTGTGAGCAGATCCTGGATGAAGTAGAGAAGAGAAGAGAACGGTCTCCAGCACTCGTTTACCCATTCATGCGAAGTGTCATGGAAGCTCCTTTCCCAGCCCCTGGACGCACCATCACAGTTAAGAGCTACCTGCCTGGGGCTGGAGATGGGGTGAGTCAGCGCACTACTTACACCCTGTCCAGCCTTCGCTCCACAGTCTCCAGTTCCCCAGGTGGAATGGCACTCCTTCTATAAGCCACAATTAACGTTTCTAGGCCCATAAGGCACTGAAGAAACAGCCAGTTAATCTGAACCTCAACCCAAAGGCTTCACTCTGCAGTGACTATTTCTATGGGGTAAATTACAGTCACCATAACACTATCAGGAATGATTTCACCAGGAACGAGTGAGCTTGTGGGGTTGTGGGGTGATGGAGTGGTTTTGTCACAGCGTAGCAGACTTTGTTTTTTAACGTAACTAGTAGAAGACTAAGCAAGCCCATTGGTGATATCATTAGGGGCGCTTTTCCAACTCTAGTACTCCTGATTCAGCTGCTTGTATTTCAGTCTATTGAGCTCTGCCGACCATTAGATTCACGACTGGAACATGTGGATTTTGAATGCCTTTTTAAGTGCCTGAGTGTGTGTCATCTTATCCGAGTCTGTGCCTCTCTCCTTCTGGAGCGGAGAGTAATCTTCGTTGCCAACAGCCTGAGGTGAGAAATAAGTGAAATCAAAAGCCTATGGCTCATACCTGTAATCCTAGCTACTTAGGAGGCTGAGATCTGAGGATTGTGATTTGAAGCCAGCCTGGGCAAGAAAGTCCATGAGACACTTATCTCCAATAAACCACCAAAAAGCCAGAAATGATGTTGTGGCTCAAAGTGGTAGAGCTCCAACTTTGATCCACAGAAGCTCAGAGACAAGCACCTAGACTCTGAGTTCAACCCCAGGATGGCACAGAAAAAATCATATTGCTAGTTAGGTACAGTGGTTCATATCTGTAGTCCAAGCTACTTGGGAAGCTGAGGCAGGAGCGCCACTTGAGCATGAGTTGAAGGCCAACCTGAGCAACATAGTAAGACTCTGTCTCCCTTTTTGGTAGTACTGAGATTTGAACTTCATTCACACATATAGGCTTGCACTTGTCCACTTGAGCCCTAGCCATAGCCCTTTTATGTCTTGAGTTATTTTTCAGACAGGTCTTAAGCTTTTTACTTAAGCTGGTCTTGGACTACAGTCTTCCTGCCCCTGGTGTAGCTGTACATTACCACTTCTGGCTCTCAAGACCCCAATCCTTAAAGAAAAATTGCTGGGTGCCAGTGGCTCACGCCTATGATCCTAGCTACTCAGAAGGCTGAAATCTCAGGTTTGTGGATCAAAGCCAGCACAGACAGGAAAATCCATGAGACTTTTTTTTTTTTTTTGCCAGTCCTGGGGCTTGAACTCAGGGCCTGAGGACTGTCCCTGGCTTCTTTTTGCTCAAGGCTAGCACTCTATCACCTGAGCCACAGCGCCACTTCTGGTTTTTTCTATATATGTGGTGCTGAGGAATCGAACCCAGGGCTTCAAGTATACGAAGCGGGCACTTTACCACTAGGCCATATTCTCAGCCCCTGTCCCTGGCTTCTTTTTGTTCAAGGCTAGCACTCTACCAGTTGAGTCACAGCTCCACTTCTGGCCTTTTCTGTATATGTGGTACTAAATAATTGAACCCAGGGATTCATGTATGCTAGGCAAGCACTCTACTACTAGGCCACATTCCCAGCCCTCATGAGACTCTTATCACCAATTAACCACAGAATAAGTCAGAAGCAGCACTGTGGCTCAAGTGGTAGAGCACTAGCTTTCAGCAAAAGAACTCAGAGACAGTGCCTAGAGTTCAAGACCCAGAACCAGCAAAAATAATAATAACCTAATACTGCTTTTCTATGACAGTACTTTTTAACATGATAAGTTATGGAGAAATACTGGATTTAAATTAAACAAGTAAGTTAAATGTTTAAATAAAATGCTAAAAGTTAGTGCATTTTCCCTGGGCTGTTAATGTGTGAACACTGGCCAGCATCCATTTGGGACTGTTTAGGTACCATCTGAGATGCCTCTGTGCGTTGCTGTGTATGTGACAGCCCTCACCTTTTCTCTGGCTAGCACCTTGTCAAAATGTGGCCATGCAGTGGTGGCTACCCTGTACCCCTTCACCTGGCAGCACACCTACATCCCGGTCCTGCCAGCCTCCATGATCGACATCGTGTGCTCCCCTACACCCTTCCTTATTGGAATTCTGTCTTGCTCCTTACATCAGCTCCAGGACCTGCCCATCGAAGAGGTAAGAGGCACTGAATGGTGTCTTTGAGAGGCTTAGAGCAGCAACTGAGGGAAAGAACAATTCTACTGCTCTTAGTGGTAGTGGTAGAATTGTTACTGAATATTGTAACTTTTTTTTCTTGCCAGGACTGTGGCTTGAACTCAGGGCCTGGGTTCTGGCCCTGAGCTTCTTTTGCTCAAGGCTAGCACTCTACTACTTGAGCCACAGCACCACTTCCAGCTTTTTTTGTTGGCAGTTTAAGTCTCATGGACTTTCCTGCCCAGGCTAAGGTCGAATGACAATCCTCAGAGCTCAGCCTCCTGAGTAGCTAGGATTACAAGTGGGAACAACTGGCACCCAGCACTTTTTTTTTTATAATTTATTTATTAATTAAACAAAAATTTTTTTTTTTTTTTTTTTTTTTTTTTTGGCCAGTCCTGGGCCTTGGACTCAGGGCCTGAGCACTGTCCCTGGCTTCTTTTTTGCTCAAGGCTAGCACTCTGCCACTTGAGCCACAGCGCCGCTACTGGCCGTTTTCTGTATATGTGGTGCTGGGGAATCGAACCTAGGGCCTCGGGTATCCGAGGCAGGCACTCTTGCCACTAGGCTATATCCCCAGCCCTAAACAAAAATTTTTGACAAGGTGCTGTGCACAAGGGGTACAGTTACATAGTAGGGCAGTGTGTACATTTCTTGTGATATCCTACACACTGTTTTTCTTTCCCTTCCCTAGGTCAGGTAGACATATATATATATATATATATATATATATATATATATATATATATATATATATATATATACACAGTGTACCAAGAACATATACAGTAGCCACGTGGCCTACTCCAAAGAAAATTCACCTAGGGCTTTAAATGTAATGTTGACAGTAGACAATATGTCAACAATAGTCTTATATGAACGTACATACATAGCTTTTGAGCTACTGTGATCCACTGAGAGGTCTAATTTTGACCTTTATATGTTGAGTAGTTGTTTGGTTTTGGATACATAATGTAGGGTCGCTGACCTACACCTGTGAGATATACCATTTGACAAGAAGTTTTTGGTTTCGCAGACCTGGTCTTTACTATCTCCCCCTCCCCACACCTTAACAGTCATATATCAAGGAGATCATGCCCCTTTGATTTCTGTGTTCTAGCCAGCACTATTTTTATTTTATTTATTTATTTTTTTTTTGCCAGTCCTGGGCCTTGGACTCAGGGCCTGAGCACTGTCCCTGGCTTCTTTTTGCTCAAGGCTAGCACTCTGCCACTTGAGCCACAGCACCACTTCTGGCCGTTTTCTGTATATGTGGTGCTGGGGAATCGAACCCAGGGCCTCATGTATACGAGGCAAGCACTCTTGCCACTAGGCCATATCCCCAGCCCCCCAGCACTATTTTTAGTAGTGAATGATGGAATCACTCTTGCATTATTCCAAAAACAGATTTTCTTTCATTCTTTCTTTTTTTGTGCCAATACTGGGGCTTGAACACAGGCTGGTACTCTACCACTTGAACCACAACTCCACTTCCAGCTTTCTGCTAGTTAATTGGAGATAAAAAGTCTCATGGATTTTCCTACCTGGGCTGGCTTTGAACTGCAATCCTCAGACAGGACAGCTTAGCCTCCTGAGTAGCTAGGATTATAGGTGTGAGCCACCAGCACCCAGTGATTTTTTTTTTTTAATTTAAGCCAGATTCCCTTTTTTCTTTTAGGTTATTTTTCAGACAGTATCTCACACTTTTACCCAGGGCTGGTCTTGGCCCTTCATCTTCCTACATTTGCCTCTCAGAGCCTTGGGTCACAGGGGTGTCTCACCATGGCTTAGCTGATTGAGTGACTTGGAGTCTCATTAGCTTTTTACCTATACTGGCCTCAAACTAGGATTCTCCAAATTGAGCTGCCTGAGAAGCTGGGATTCTAGACATGAGCCACCACACTGGCACATTTTCTACTTCTCAGTGCACAGGAATTCTTAATTTTAGTGTGGTTAAAATTGTCAATGTATGGGCTGGGAATATGGCCTAGTGGTAATAGTGCTTGCCTCACATACATGAAGCCCTGGGTTCGATTCCCCAGCACCACATATATAGAAAATGGCCAGAAGTGGCACTGTGGCTCAAGTGGCAGAGTGCTAGCCTTGAGCAAAAAGAAGCCAGGGACAGTTCTCAGGCCCTGAGTCCAAGCCCCAGGACTGGCAAAAAAAACAACAACAACAAAAAACAACAAATAAAGTTCAAAAAGATTGTCAGTGTATTTCTTTATGGGATTTTTTTTAGCCTTTTAAAAAATATTAATGACTTTTTTCACTATATCATCATTTCGTTAGTTTGCCTTTAACTTTTGGTTCTGAGGAAACCTAATTCTTTTTACATGGGGGATTATAGAACGTGAAGTAGGAGTCCATTTTTAAATGGACACCTGCCAGTGCCAAGATCACTATGGAAAGACTCTTCCTCCTCCCCTGGCTCTGCTCCTCTTGTTCTGCTGCATTCAGCAGTTAGTCTCCTAATCTCTAGTTCTGCATCATATTTTCAGTTTGTTTGTGTTGATGGTCAGCTTCTACATGGGGTCTAAGGTTGACTTAATATTGTTTGCAACCATTCCCATTGCCTGGGAGAAAGAAGATCCCAGGCCACCGTGCAGCGTCCTTGTCTGTGACTGTCTCTGCTGAACCAGCCTGGCTTCTTTCTCCCACAGGTGCTGATAGTTGACCTCTGTGCAGACAGGTTCTTACAAGAGGTGAGTGACAAAGCCGGCCATTATAGAATGTTTGGGGATGGAGATCTCTGTAGGTGATTTGACAGAAAAATAGGTGAAAGTATTTAGAGAAGATGACTCAGAAAAGACTTGGGTTCCTACCCATAGATGAATTTTAGTCCAGCACTGACCTGAAAACTTGGCTGTGCTTTCCAACTCTTTATCCCAAAGGAGGAAAGAGGAAATAGTATGTGTCACTGTCAAAAGAACTAACCAGGGCTGGGAAGGTGGCCTACTGGTAGAATGCCTACCTAGCATGCGTGAAGTGCTGGGTTCCGTTCCTCAGCACCACATAAACAGAAAAAGCCAGAAGTGGTGCTGTGGCTCAAGTGGTAGAGTGCTAGCCTTGAGCACAGAAAGGCTCAAGACCCAGGACTGGCAAAAAAAAAAAAAAAAAGAACCGTCCTGGGGCTTGAACTCAGGGTCTGAGCACTGTACCTGGCTTCTTTAAGGCTAGCACTTTACCACTTGAGCCACAGCGCCACTTCCAGCTTTTTCTATATATATGGTGCTGAGGAATCGAACCCAGGGCTCCTTGTATATGAGGCAAGTACTTTTACCAATAGGCCCTATTCCCAGCCCCAGATAAGGTATTATATATATATATATATAGTTAAGCTGGGCACCAGTGGCTCAAACCTGCAATCCTGTCACCTTATCAAACTGAGATCCAGAGGATCATGGTTCAAAGCCAGCCCAGGCTGAAAAGTCTGTGAGATTCTATTTCCATAAGGACAAGCAAAAAAGCAGAACTAGCTATGTGACCCAAGTAGTAGAATGCCACCGAGCAAGCAAGTGTGCATTTCTGAGTTCAAACCCTGGAACTGGGCTGGGAATATGGCCTAGTGGCAAGAGTGCTTGCCTCGTATACATGAAGCCCTGGGTTCAATTCCTCAGCACCGCATATATAGAGAAGGCCAGAAGTGGCGCTGTGGCTCAATTGGTAGAGTGCTAGCCTTGAGCAGAAAGAAGCCAGGGACACTGCTCAGGCCCTGAGTTCAAGCCCCAGGACTGGCAAAAAAAAACAAAACCTGAAACCACACACACGTATGTATTTATGGTACTGTGTGTACACACACACACACACACACACACACACACACACACACACACACTATAAACACCATGGAGTCTATTCCACGTAGGGAAGGAAACTTCAGGCTGCCTCTGCAGCTTAGATACATGCAGAATCACCTGTGGGAATCTGGGGGGTGTGATGACTAGTTCTCCTATAAAGCCCACTCAGAATCTGTTTTCCTTTCTCAAGGTTTCTGATGAGGGTGAAATTCTGCCACCTAAACTTCAAGCTGCCTTGCTGCAGGTTTTGGAAGAACGAAATGAAATCTTGTTTCAGGAGCGGCAGTTTTCACAAGGTATGAGCCTGGTTCTCCCTTGTGGCCTTGAAAGTGTGGCTACCGTGAAATCATAGGTGTGCACGCCAGATGGCAAGAGGAGGAAACGAGGTCAACACATAGCCATTAATTCTCTTCAGGCCCTGAATTGCACAGCCATGTTGGCTGTGCTTCCTGCCTTACCCTCAGCCCTCTAATTGGTGACAGCTTTCATACACAGAACTGAAATGTTCCTCTTCCCCTTCCTCTCCTCTCTGTCTCTCCTTGTGAAGCAGATGTGACCCTCAGCTCTCTGGTGTCGGAAGCATTTGTTAGGTTTTTTGTGGAGCTTGTAGGACACTATTCTTTGAATATGACAGTCACTGAGCGTGGGGAGCGGTTGTTCCTGAGGGAGCCATTCCGCAAGTCCCACACCTCCCGGAGTGTCCGCCACTTCCTAGACCTCTTCATGGAGACTCAGATGTTTGCAGGCTTCATCCAGGACCGAGAACTTCGGAAAAGTGGTGTCAAAGGTCAGTTTCCACCAGCAAGTTCTCTCTTTTTCTCATGCCTTCTTGAGAGGTTTGAAGGTAATGTAAACAGCAAGCAAAAGTAAAACCATATGAAGCCACCATGCAAAGTTACAAAGGCTTGAAATTTGTTTGATATTGTTTTATCTATAGAAATAATACACTGTCTGGTATATTATACACTGTGCTGGTGGCTCATGCATGTAATCTTAGTTACTCAGGAGGCTGAGAGTCGAGGCTCTCAGTTCAAAGCCAGCCCAGGCAGGAAAATCTGTGAGACTCCTATCTCTGATTAATCAGCAAAAAAGCCAGAAATGAAGCCTGTGGCCCCAGTGGTAGAGTTGCCAGCCTTGAGCAAAAAAGCTAAGGGATAGTGTCCAGCCTTGAGTTCAAGCCCCAAAAAGAGCACCAAAAAAAGAAAGAGAGAACAGAATTTTAGGCTAGGGATATAGCTCAGTGGTAGAGTACTTCCCTAGCATGTGCAAGGCTCTAAGTTCATGGAAGAAAAAAAAAAAAAACCTTAGATTTTTCACTAATTTCCCGTCACATGATCGATGTTGGACAGTTTAGCCAATGTGAGTTTTCTTCACAGGCTTATTTGAGGTTCGAGCTCTGCAGTATTTGCAAACAATCCCTGAGTCTGAACCCAGTGGAGTGAATAGAATTTTGCGGAGTCTTGGTGAGTTGCTGTTTTCCTTTTATATAAACTGGGCTGTGCCAGGCACCAGTGGCTCACACCTGTAAGCCTAGCTACTCAGGAGGCTGAGATCTGAGGATTGCAGTTTGTAGCCAGCCTGGGCAGGAAAGTCTATGAGACTCTTTTTTTTTTTTTAAGTTTTTATTATAAAACTGATGTATGAGACTCTTATTTCAATAAACTACTCAGAAAAAGCCAGAAGTGGTATTGTGGCTCAAGGGTAGAGTTCTGGCCTTGAGCACAAAGAGGCTCAGGGACAGTGCCCAGGCCCTGCGTTCAAGCCCCAGGACTGGCAAAAAAATAAAAATAAACAGGACTGCTAATGAGCTGTGCAGTATGCAAGGTCCAGCACAGGGCTTTCCAGCAAACTCAGCAGTGTAACCCATAGGTGCGCCGTGTAACCACAGACCAATGACCAGAACTCTGATCCCAGCTCCAGTGCGCTGGAGAAAATCTCTTTGCTCAGAGGTCAGGTTTCCCATCAGAATGGTCTGTTGACTGTTTAGAGAAGAAGCTCCCAGAATTATCTCTTGATGGTATATATTTCCATATCATGATGTGACTCTTATAAAAACTGTGATTCTGGGGCTGGGAATATGACCTAGTGGTAAAGTGCTCGCCTCATATACATGAAACCCTGGGTTTGATTCCTCAGCACCACATACATAGAAAAACGCTGGAAGTGGCACCGTGGTTCAAGTTGTAGAGTGCTAGCCTTGAGCAAAATGAAGCCAGGGACAGTGCACAGGCCCTGAGTTCAAGCCCCAGGACTGGCCAACAAAACAAAACAAAACAAAAACATAAGGGTTCACTGAGTGCTGTTAGCTCACACCTGTGATCCTAGTTACTCAGGAGGCTGAGATCTGAGGATCGTGGTTTGAAGCCAGCCCAGGCAGGTAAGTCTGTGAGACTTTTATCTCCATTTAACCACCAATAAACTGGAAGTGGGGCTGTGGCTAGCCTTGAGCAAAAGAAATTCAGGTACAGTGCCCAGACCCTAAGTTCAAGCCCCAGGATGGGCACAAAAACAAAAAAGTATGTGAATTAGAGACTCTGAAGACAAAGAAGATATTCTTGGAAGGTTTTTTAAAATTTATTTATTTATTTTTGGCCAGTCCTGGGCCTTGGACTCAGGGCCTGAGCACTGTCCCTGGCTTCTTCCCGCTCAAGGCTAGCACTCTGCCACCTGAGCCACGGTGCCCCTTCTGGCCATTTTCCATATATGTGGTGCTGGGGAATTGAACCGAGAGCTTCATGTGTAGGAGGCAAGCGCTCTTGCCACTAGGCCATATTCCCAGCCCGGCTTTTTTAATTTTATACTTGATAGAGAAAGTATTTTTAATTACTTTTTTCATTTGTAGTTAAATTGTCCTGTATGATACTGCAGAGGAGGGTATGACTGTAATAACACTGTGTGCACATGCTGGTCTTTAACAGGTGTGCCCTTAATTGGATCCTCTCCTTAATTAGCTGAGAGACCATGGGCAAATTATAGCTTGGATTATTATTTCATCTTTATATCATGGGATTAGATTAAATCTTTGGTTTTCAGCTCTTACTACAGATGATGTCTGGGGAGCTTAAAAATATTTCCCCTGAGCTCTAGGAAGCCTCTGGGGAGTAAGCCCTATGATTTGTTTTCCATTCTTTTTTATTAAAATATATTAATTGTACAAAATACTGGGTATGATACTTTCATGCATGTGCATAATGTACTTTGATAGTATGCACCTTCCCCTTGTTTGTCCCCAGATTGCATCTCCTAAAGTCCTACTTCCCAATAGTGCCCCAGACACAGACCAAGCCATTAGCACTGGGGCCTTTGGTTTAGATGCGACCTCTCACTTGGGATGGTGGCTTAACTCCCAGGCTATTCAGAATGATAGATTGTTGATCTTGTTACTGAAATAATTACAATAAATGGAAAAAAATCGATAGCTTATTCTTTTCTTCTTTCAGGAAGTAAAATAAAATTTCTACAGAAGAAATGAAATCTTTGCCTCCATCCTAAAGAGAGCTAAAGATCGTCAGGATGTCTTGGAGTTGCTACAAAATCCTGCAGGGTTAAGAGGCCAAGAAGTGGGTCAGGCTCTCAGAGGACTCCCCTGCTGTAATCTCTGGAGATTGCAGCAGTAATCTCCAGAGTAATCTCCAGAGATTACACTGTAATTACAGTGTAATTACAGATTACAGTGTAATCTCTGGAGATGTGCTGGAAGTACTGTGGAACTGATGCCTCCTGCCTCTGCCTTCAATTTCCCTTTACAATGATGGACTTTTCTCTTTGATTCTTGGGCCTGTCTGTGTATTTTGTGCTTATGTCTGTGAAGACAGGTGTCTTCTATGAGGAAAAGACTTGGTACTACATTTACAAAACTGTTCAAAGATGACTAAGGAGAGAAAAGATGTGTTTTAGGTACTAGAACTGAGAAGACATCAGCCTTACATACATAGCCCTCATCACTGAAACATGGCAGTTCTAAGCCCGTGGGCCATTTGGCTTTACAGACTCTGATACACTTAGCATATATATGTGTGTGTGTGTGTGTGTGTGTGTGTGTGTGTATATATATATATATACATATATATATCCTTGTTTTGTTTTGTCTTAATGTCCTGTCTGGGAAGCCTACTTCTTAGTGCTGTTAGCCAATCCTTATAAAAGTAGACACCTTGGAAGTGGAATGTGGCCCAAGTTTTGAATAAAAAGGCAAAGTGTACAAGGCCACGATTTCAAGTCCCAGTACCAGCACATACACTGAAATGTAGACATCTTGTGACCCTCCTCCACTATGTGTGTGGTACTTGAGTAACTCATCTTTTGTAGGTCACTAAACTGTACTTGGTGGAATTACAGTTAATATGAAAATGTCTTTTCAGAGGCGCGCAAGCATGCGTGCGTGTGTGTGTGTGTGTGTGTGTGTGTGTGTGTGTGTGTGTGTGTGTAGCCACCATCCAGTACTTGTATCTTTGTTATCTTATTTCAAGTCTTACATCAACTTTACATTTGTGTCTCCACTTTGCCAATAGAAGAAACGAATTTAGAGGCTAAATAATTTGGTCAATTCATAGAGAACTGAAGCCAGAACACTTGGTTTATGAATATAAAGTTGTTCAGTCCTTATGGATGGGAATTTGAGCTCTACTGGATTACAGCTAGGTAAAAGTTTTCCATTAAGTATTAAGTATACAGGAGCCACTTTGGGGCTGGTAAGGGTAAGGCGTTTGGTGCCTACCTGAGGCCATTCTCTTTTTTTCTTTCTGTACTGGAGATAGAATGCTGGCCTCTTGCACCTCTTCATCTAGTGAAAATTGTTGGAACTATTGCTGTGCATTTTACTCTGATATGAACATATTCTGAGAATATACCACTTGCTCTCCCAGCTCCCTAATACCTAAAGTAGTAGCACTGATTGGCAGGAGAAAATTGTCAGCCATGGTGCAGTTTTCTTAAATAATTGTTATACCAAATGTCAGTTGTGATCTTCAGATTTGGCCTCTGGTTTTAACTGGCATAGAAAATATTTTTTCAAATGGACAAAGCCTTGTAAGTTGTACTATAATACAACAAATTGACTTGTACAGTTGATTTGATTCTGAAGCAGAAACCATTTAAGATTGGTGCTGTATAACCCAGTTCCCACAGATGGGGTACTGGGAGTTGACCTGAGCTTCTGTCTTTCACAATGTTAATTAAGCAGTCGACCCCAGTGGGGTTACTACCAGACTCCTCCCTGTTTGGTCTCTTGTTACATTCCAACCCTCCAGGAACAGCTAGCAATTAAGTGCTTCTAAAATGGGGGTATAGGAGGGCTTAATGAGGTGGAACCTGCTCTTCCTCTGCCAGGAGACTCTGCTTCAGGGGTGTGAGTCTTATCTGAAGCTACTGCCTCTCCTTAGGCTTGTCTGTTATGCTTTTGTAAAGATTTTCAATTCTGAGCATTTGTAAAAAGAATTGCTCAAGATTTATATAAAATGTTTATAGATCTCTTAAAGAATAAAGACATAAAAAATCCCAGAGATGTCCTGGAGTATTTTAAGTAAAATATTTTAAGATGTGAAGATCTTTTACTTCCATATACCTAATGATAAAGACAGGATGCCCAAGAGGCACCAAAACAATAGGGAATCACCCTAGCTGTCTCCAACCAAATAGAGAGTTGGGGGTCCCAACACAGATCCCCCAGGAGATAGACAACAAGGAAAAATCAAACAAACAGAATCACAGGAACTAGAAAAGAAAAAAGCTCATAAATTGCACACACAAAGATGGAAGATTGTGAAGACCCCACCCCTCACCGGAGCATGGCCAGGCCACACAAGTGACCCACAGCTGCCTAGGACTGAAGGACACCAGCAGACTATAGAACCCAGAGCAGAAAACTCCCACAGCGTAGGACCTGGACAGCACAGAGACCAAGAACAGAGGCAAGGCACCGTGAAACCTAGACCCGGAAAGCTCCCACAGCACCACCAGACAGCCCACAACCAGTTCCAGATCAGTGAGTACCCCACCGGGAACACCCAGCCCCTTATGAGACCAGCGCTGGCAGTGACCCACAGACCTTGACCTGGACCTCTCTCCCTCTCCTGCCCAAGAAGGAAAACCACAGGTTAAGGGGACAAAGAGGCCAGAGCCCTTCCCTATCTCCCCATCCCACTTGCTGGCTGTCAGTGGGAGGCCACAGGGACTCACTGACAGGCAGTAGGACCCTGTATCTCCCAGGCCAGCAGCTGGCAGAGGGCTATCCTGCCGGGAACTGCAGTGTGAGCACAGGGTCAGCTGGGATCTGCAGTGTGAGCACAGAGTCAGCAGCAGCCAGCGGGAGGAGCGTTCCTAATCCACCAGGATCTGCCAGGCTGGTGCACCTGCATGCCAGCCCCTGTCAAGAAGCACAAATTGTGGTAACGTTCTTGCCATGAATAGCACATCCTTGTTGGGAGGCGCTGGCCCCTGGAGGGAGCCGCTGGACCCACTGCCATCTTGAGGCGCTAATCGACAGAGGACGGAACACACAGACATACACGTAAGACAAGGTGGACCAAGTGGTGGACCAAGCACCGGCCACTGGAGGGAGAGAGAACAACCCAAGACCAAGTAACAACAACAACAAAAAAAAAACCCAGTGCACCCATCAGAAGCCCAACCCTTCTGAAGCCAACACCTATCCCAGAGGCTCAGTCCCCACTGCAGGCTACAGACTGGATAGAGTTCCTTTCAGCAGCCCTGGGCTGTGTACACTCAGGCACCAGCCAGCCTGGGGACCCAACTTGGGTCAGTGACCCAGTGTGAACCAGCCCCAGGGGCAAGCAAAGGCTGCCACCTGTCTGCCACTGACAGGCAGAGCTTAGGACACGGCCCCTAATATTCCTGAACCCAATGGGTAAATCACAACAAAAGATTTACAAGATTCATGAACAGTCAAGTCAGCACACCACTTCTAAAAGCCAGCAGCAATCCAGGAAAGAACTTCAGTGAGAGCGAAGAAGAAATGGAGGACAAAAGAACAATTAAAAAGATACGATGGGGCTGAGAATATGGCCTCATCGTAGAGTGTTTGCCTTGTATACATGAAGCCCTGGGTTCAATTCCTCAGCACCACATATATAGAAAAGGCCAGAAGTGGTGCTGTGGCTCAAGTGGTAGAGTGCTAACCTTGACCAAAAAGAAGTCAGGGACAGTGCTCAGGCCCTGAGTTTAAGCTCCAGAACTGGCAAAAAAAAAAAAAAAGATACAATGACAGAATTGGCCAAAGAAATAAAAGGGAAGTTCCAAAAGCAATCTCAAGAATACAAAGAAGGGGCTGGGAATATAGCCTACTGGCAAGAGGGCTTGCCTCATATACATGAAGCCCTAGGTTCGATTCTTTAGTACCACATACACAGAAAAAGCCAGAAGTGGGTGCTGTGGCACAAGTTGGCAGAGTGCTGGCCTTGAGCAAAATGAAGCCAGGACAGTGCTCAGGCCCTGACTTCAAGCCCCAGGACTAGGAAAAAAAAAAAAAAAAGAGTACAAAGGAATCTCAAGGGAATTCCATGACTTCAAAAAAGAAAATGCAGACAAGGAGCTGGGAATATGGCCTACTGGCAAGAGTGCTTGCCTTGTATTCATGAAGCCCTGCGTTTGATTCCCCAACACCACATATATAGAAAACAGCCAGAAGTGGCACTATGGCTCAAGTGGCAGAGTGCTAGCCTTGAGCAAAAAGAAGCCAAGGACAGTGTTCAGGCCCTGAGTCAAGCTCCAGGACTGGCAAAAAAAAAAAAAAAAGCAGACAAAAAATGGATAGGGCAAATACCTCGTTAAAAAATGAAATTTATACTTTGAAAACTAATTGAACCATAAATGGTTCAATTTCCACTATGCAAACTACAATGAAAGCCATAGGTAACAAAATAAGTGGGATCGAAAATAGAATATCAGGAGTTGAAGACAAGCTGGAGCAGAGAATCATAGATATGGGGGAAAAATACTCAAAATTTAACCAAAGGGAAGTCCAAAAATTGGCATGGGCAAGAAATCTAATCTTCCTATAATTGGCATTGAGGAGGAGGAGGAATAGAGGGATGCAACACTTACTCAATAAATTACAGAAAATTTCCCCAATCATAAAAGAGAAAATCTCACCCACATAAAAGAAACATACAGAAGACGTAATAGACAGGATCCTAGAAGAAACACTCCTAGACACATCATAGTAAAAACATTAGACTTGGTTGGGAATGTGGCCTAGTGGTAGAGTGTTTGCCTACCATGCATGAAGCCCTGGATTTGATTCCTCAGCACCACATATACAGAAAAAGCCAAAGTGGCTCTGTGGCTCATGTGGTACAGTGCTAGCCTTGAGCAGAAAAAAGCCAAGGACAGTGTTCAGGCCCTGAGTTTAAGTACCAAGACTGGAAAAAATAAATAAATAAAACACCAAACAGACTTGAGTAGCAAAGGGCTGATTTTAAATGCTTTAAAAGAGCTTAATGTTTTAAAATGTTTTAAAAGAGCTTAAGCGCAGCCGCCATCATTTGAATTTGAAATTGGGCGCACCAGAATAAAATGTAATTTGAATCAAGATGGGGTTCCTAGACCATCTTACGTTTTTAGTGCTGACCCACTTGCAAGACCTTCGGGAATAAATTTTGATGGCATTAAGCTTGATCTCTCTCATGAATTTTCCTTAGCTGCATCAAACACTCAAGAAACAATTTGGCATCTAAAGATTGTCTCCAAGTTTATCTCCGAATAAGACCATTCACAGTTCAAAAAAGAACATGAGTCTGAGGGCTGTGTGCATGTTCTAGACTCACAGACTGTTTTGTTGAAAGATCCTCAAAGCATTCTTGACCGGTTAAGTTTGAAAAATGCTGGACAAGTGGTATAGAAATTCAGTTTTTCCAAGGTTTTTGGACCAGAAACTTCCCAGAAAGAATTCTTTCAGGGTTGCATTATACAGCCAGTAAAAGACCTCTTAAAAGGACAGAGTCAGCTGGTTTTCACATATGGACTAATTCAGGAAAAACATACACATTTCAAGACACAGAAGAGAATACGGGCATCCTGCTTAGAACTTTGAATATACTGTTGGATAGTTTTTAGGAAAGACTGTATGTCAAGATGAACCTTAAACCACATAGATCCAGAGAGTACTTAAGGTTATTACCAGACCAGGAAAAAGAAGAAGGTTCTAGCAAAAATGCATTACTTTGACAAATTAAAGAGGTATGGAAATGTTTTAGTGTGCAATATATATAAACATTTTATAAAATCTTTCATCATCTATTTAGATTGTTTCACTGCATACTGTGATGTGTTTTATTGTTATGTTTCTCTTTTTAAGAAAAATATTAAATCTATTATTTGCATTATCTCTCCTACTTATTTTATATTTGACAAATAAGGTAGTTTTAGTATATAAATGTAAACAATCACAAAGTCCTTTGGATCATAGAATCAACATCACACTTCCTCTGTAATGAGGAATAAAAATTCTGTTTTCTATTATAAAAGTAACGTATATGAGAAAAATTGAGTACAGAATATGTGAGAAATAAAAAAGTGAAAGTTTCTTAAACTTAAGTGGTTTCCTAAAGTGAAACCACTATTAACAAAAAACCACCATTAACATTTCAAACTATTTTATTTGTATATTTTATATAACCATTTATATAATATGTTCTATAAATACATCTCATATATTTACTTTGTAAACTCAAATATTGAATAATAAGTCATTTTATGCACATTCTGTTACATAGCCATCATATATTTTTAAATGATTTTCTGTTATATAGCAATTTTCTGTTATAGCAATAAAAAGTTACAAAATAATCTGCTGGATTTAAGAATAAAATTGAAATGTATTTGTATATTTACTAATTATCTCTGACTTGTAAGGATTATACATATTGGCATTTGTATTACTCTCTCACATTTCTTACTGACATATTTAACTAGGAAAAATTATAATAAACCTACCAAATTGGGTCGATAAAAAAAAATAAAAAGTAAATAAAAGAGCTTAAGCAAATTCAAGAGGATTGACATCCCTTGTATCCTATCCAATCATAGTGGAATCCAACTAGCTCTTAACAATAAAGCATACTGCATAAATTACTCAAATACATAGAGACTGAATTGCAAGCTACTGAATAATACCTGGATCACAGACAAATTAAGGAATTAGAGAGTTCCTACAATTCAATGAAACTGAAAATACTTCACGGGGCTGGGGATATAGCCTAGTGGCAAGAGTGCCTGCCTCGGATACACGAGGCCCTAGGTTCGATTCCCCAGCACCACATATACAGAAAACGGCCAGAAGCGGCGCTGTGGCTCAAGTGGCAGAGTGCTAGCCTTGAGCGGGAAGAAGCCAGGGACAGTGCTCAGGCCCTGAGTCCAAGGCCCAGGACTGGCAAAAAAAAAAAAACAAACAGAAAATACTTCACAACAAACATCTGGGACATAGCAAAAGTACTGCTTGAGGGGCACAGATTAAGCAAACAGAGGCAGCTCCAGTAAATAATCTCATGGTACAATTAAAACTTCTAGAAAAGCAAGAAAAAAATTAAATATAAAGCTACTAGGCAGAGATAACCAAGATTAGGGCAGAAATCATTGAGATAGAAATATTTAAAAACTACATAAAATTGATGAAACAAACTTTTTTTTCTTTTTTTTTTTTCAAATTTTTATTATCAAACTGATGTACAGAGAGGTTACAGTTTCATACGTTAGGCATTGGATACATTTCTTGTACTGTTTGTTACCTTGTCCCTCATACCCCCCTCCCTCTGAAACAAACTTTTTTGAAAAAAATAATAAAATTGACAGACCTCTTGCAAGATTAACGAGAGAGAGAGAGGAGACTCAATAAGATCAGGGATTCCACAGGAAAAATTACAACAACCAAAACATCCAAACAATCATAAAGAACTATTTCCAAAGTCTATACTCACTAAAGAAGGAAAACCTAGCAGAAATGGATACATTTCTAGAGAAATATAAATTGCCCAAACTGAACCAAGAAGACATAGACCAACTAAATAAACCAATAGCATACAATGAGATAGAAGAAGTAATCAGAGGTCTACCAATAAGGTAAAGCCCAGGTCCACATGGATTTACCATGGAATTCTATAAGACTTTTTAAAAGAGCTAATACCCATACTCTTCAAGTGCTTCTGTGAAACAAGCAGAAGTCCCAAACTCATTCTATGAAACCAATATCACACTCATCCCAAAACAGGTACGGATCCAATAAAAAAAGAAAAAAGAACTACAGACCAATCTCTCTGATGAACACAGGTGCAGAGTTCCTCAATAAAACATTATCCAGGGCTGGGAATGTGGCCTAGTGGTAGAGTGCTTGCCTAGCATGCATGAACCCCTGGGTTTGATTCCTCAGCACCTGAAAAGCCTGAAGTGGCACTGTGGCTCAAGTGGTAGAGCAATAGCCTTGAGCAAAGAAGCCAGGGACAGTGCGCAGGCCCTGAGTCCAAGCCCCAAGACTGGCAAAACAAAACAAAACAAAACAAAAAAGCCAAAAGAATCCAGAAACAAATTTAAAAGATCATAGATTATGTCCAAGGAAGCTCCAATCCACAGATGCAGGGCTAGTTTAACATACAAAAATCAATAAATGAGGCTGGGAATATGGCTTAGCGGTAGAGTGCTTGCCTTGCAGGCATGAAGGCCTGGATTCAATTCCTCAGCACCACATAAACAGAAAAGGCTGGAAGTGGCACTGTGGCTCAAGAAGTAGAGTGCTAGCCTTGAGCAAAAAGAAGCCAGGGACAGTGCCCAGGCCCTGAGTCCCAGTCTCTAGGACTGGCCCAAAAAAAAAAAAATCAATAAATGTAATTCACCACATTAACAGAGACAAGGTCAAGAACCACATCATTATTTCAGTCCATATCCAAAAATCCTTCAACAAAATACAACACCTGTTAAAAGCTCTGGAGAAAATAAGAATAGAAGGAACATTCTTTAAAACAATACAGGCCAACAGCTAATATCATACTAATGGAGAAAAACTAAAACCATTTCCCCTAAAATAAGGAACAAGGCAAGGATGCCAACTCTCTCCACTCCTCTTCAATGTAGCTCTGGGATCCTTAGCCAGAGCAATAAAGCAATAAAGGGATCCATATAGGGAAAAAAGAAATTATTCCTATTTGTAAATGACATGATCTTATACCTGAACAACCCAAAAAAACTCCACTCCCAAACTCCTAGAACTACTAAAACATTTTGGCAAAGCAGCAGGACACAAAATCCACAAAATCAGTAGCCTTTCTGTACACCAATAATATACAAGCAGAAAAGGAAATCATGAAAACACCACCATTGGCGATAGCCTAAAAAACAAAAAATATTTAGGAATTAACCTAACCAAAGATGTAAAGGATCTATTTAATGAAAACTATAAAAATCTAAAGAAAGAAATCAAAGAGGACACCAGGAAATGGAAAGACATTCCATGCTCATGGATAGAATCAATCATGATAGAATCAATATTCTGAAAATGGCCAAAATGCCGTTTTGGGAAGAAAATTATATACAAATTCAATGCAATCCCTATCAAAATCCCAATGATATTCTTTACTAAAATAGAGACAACAATCCAAAAACTCATATGGAACAACAAAATACCTAGAATAGCCAAAGCAATTCTAGGCAAAAAAAGCAATGCAGGCAGAATCCCAATACCAGATTTCAAGCTCTACTACAGAGCCATAATAACAAAAACAGCACAGTATTGGCACAAAAATAGACCCAAAGATCAGTGGAATAGATTGGAAGACCCAGGAATAAAACCACATACTTACTGTCAGCTAATATTCAGCAAAGGAGCCAAAGACAGAGTGGAAAAGACATAGCCTCTTCAACTACTGGTGCTAAGAAAACTGTCAGCCACATGCAGAAAGCTAAAAGTGGATCCAAGCCTATCACCATGCACTAACATCAACTCAAAATGGATTAAAGACTTCAACATCAGATCTGAAACTCTGAAATTATTGCAAGAGAGAGTAGGAGAGACACTAGAACTTACAGGCACAGGCAGAAACTTCCTGAACAAAGTTCCAGGGACACAACAGATTGGAAAGAGACTCAACAAATGAGACTACATTAAAATAAAAAGTTTCCAGGGGAAAAATGAGGGAGGAAGCAACAAGTTGGATAAGAAATGTACGCACTAAAGGGAATGCTGCTTAGTGGTAGCATGCATGAAGCCCTGGGTTCGATTCTTTAGTACCACATTACCAGAAAATCCAGAAATGGTGTGGCTCAAGTGGTAGAGAGATAGCCTGGAGCAAAAAAAAAGCTCAGGGACAGTGATCAGGCCCTGAGTTCAAGCCCAAGGACTGTCAAAAAAAAAAAAAAAAAAAAGAGGGCTGGGGATATAGCCTAGTGGCAAGAGTGCCTGCCTCGGATACACGAGGCCCTAGGTTCGATTCCCCAGCACCACATATACAGAAAACGGCCAGAAGCGGCGCTGTGGCTCAAGTGGCAGAGTGCTAGCCTTGAGCGGAAGAAGCCAGGGACAGTGCTCAGGCCCTGAGTCCAAGGCCCAGGACTGGCCAAAAAAAAAAAAAAAAAAGAAATGTATGCATTGCCTTACTTATGAAACTGCAACCCCAGGGGGAGGGTAGAAATGAGGGAGGAGGTAACAAGTAGAACAAGAAATGTACTCACTGCCTTTCATAGGAATCTGTAACCCCTCTGTATCACACTTTGACAATAGAACAAAAAATCGAAAAACCCTGTAACCCCTCTGTACAGCACCTTAACAATAAATGAAAAAAAAAAGTTTCTGCACAGGTAAAGACATAGCTACTAAACGAGAAAGACAGCCAATCAGGCTGGGGATATGGCCTAGTGGCAAGAGCGCTTGCCTCGTATACTTGAAGCCCTGGGTTCGATTCCCCAGCACCACATATACAGAAAAAAGCCAGAAGTGGCACTGTGACTCAAGTGGCAGAGTGCTAGCCTTGAGCAAAAAGAAGCCAGGGACAGTACTCAGGCCCTGAGTCCAAGGCCCAGGACTGGCAAAAACAAACAAACAAACAAAAAAAAAAAAACCTGAGGACAGTCTTGGGAGAAAAGCACCAAACAGTAAGATTCAAGGAGCTCTTCATATGTACATAAAATAATTTACAGACTGAAAAGAACTCCAAAGACAAGGAAATAAAGGACCTCTTCTGAAATTGTCTTATCGTTTTTAGATGACTGTATCTTCTTTATCTCATATATGGTGTATACACATGCACATCTGAGGGAAGGTGGGAGGAGGGCACAGCATCAGTGGAAAGTGGGTGGAAAAATACGGCAGAGGGGCCCATCAGCTGCACTGGACCTTGATCAAAGTGAACTAAGCAAATCAAGGGCAGTGATGGGAGGGAGGGAATGAGAAAGAAGGAGGGAACAGCTGATAAGCAAGTTGATAAGCAAAAGGAAAGAAATGTACATACCACCTGCTCTGGAAGAAATAGTTTTAGTTAATGTAGGTCGCGTTCATAAACATTGTAGACTAGAATGATGATGCTTATCATTATGAAGGTTCAAATTTGTGGGACTGGGAATGTGGCTTGGTGGTAGGGTGCTGGCCTAGCATGCATGAAGCCCTAGGTGTTCAATTCCTCAGTACCACATAAACAGAAAAAGCTGGAAATGGTGCTGTGGCTCCAGTGGTAGAACGCTAGCCTTGAGCACAGAGAGGCTAGGGAACAGAGCCTAGGCCTTGAGTTCAAGCCTCAGGACCAGAAAAAAAAAAAAGTGTGACTTTAGTTAAGTATAACTACATCACAATACTGTGAAATTTATGTATTTATTTAATGTCAAGAATCTTTGAGGGTAAAAGAATGAAGTCACACACATACACACACACAGACCAACTGAGTCCATTTTAGGTTAACCAGCATTACCTAGCCTTTGGCTGGCAGTTTCAGTGGGATGCATGCTAAGGGTAAGTTGGCCAACAGTCCTTTCTGTCTTGACTTACTTAGTCACATTGCGGCTAGCATGGAAAGTTGAGGGGCAGTATAAACACTTACTAGAATGACTGGGTGTTACATACTCCCTGAAGTCCAAGTGGCAGGGCTTTCAACTGCGGGGGGGGGGGGGGGGGGGTGGTAACCTGTGGGGAGGGCCAAGCTCCAAACACCAAGTTTTCTCCTGTTAGCATTTCCCTAGCCTCAGGTCCTCAGCTCCTCCCACTAGCCCCCAGATCTACCCATACCTAATGAGCCACTCCTACTTGAAGAGCCAGAGTAAAGCCATTTTGAAGTCAGGCCCCACTTTACTACGGGAACCTGAGATAAGCAGTCCCTGTGAGCAAACCGAGGCCACCAATTATCCTGGCTAGTAGAACAAGCTTATTAGGGCCCAGCTAGTCATGAAACTCCCTGCTTAACTCTAACCGTCTGGGAATGCTTAACTCTAATCACCCCAGAATGTCTCTAGCCCTGAGAACACCTGATTGCTGTAACTTTGGTTTTTTGCCTTTATAAGCCCTGTGAACTCTCAGCTTGGGGCCTTCCTCCTAACCTCCACTGTGTCAGTGGGTAGGACGAGGCCCGATCTGCAGCTCACCTGAATAAAGCCTTGCTTTTGCATTTCAGAACGTCTGGCTCTCGGTGGTCTTCTTGGTGGTCTTCTCGCGACTTGGGCATAACACTACTCACTACCTACTTATTTCCCCTTTACCCCCTGAGAGAGAAGCTGACACCTGGATAAGGTGCAGACATGTAGCTCCCTCCCCTGTGGGAACTATGGCCCCACTAATAAACCTCCTTATGAACCTTCTTCTTCTGTCTATGATTATCTCCGCATGGTCCCCTGGAATGGCCAGGACATATCCTTTCATTGGTGCTAAACCCGGGATAGGTTCCCTGGTGGATTTGCTCCCCCATTTCTGGGGGGTCCAAGCTGCCCCCGGGACCTATTCTGCTGTCCTAACCCCACCCAGAGGACCACCAAGGTAACTTCTGACCGAGTGCTCTACTTCCATCCACCACAAACTTCTATGAGTGCTCTGACAGATGGAGTTTTTCTCTCTCTCTCTCTCTTTCTGCCTCTCTAAACTCTGCCTGTCTACCTGTGATATAGGATGGGCTGGGACTATCTTCCAAAGGTACCAATGTTTAACATCTGCTTTGAAAGACACGAAGAAAGATTTTCTTTTCTTGTTATTGATGCTTGTTAAGCTTGGAGATTTGGTTAAATTCTGCTTGTTGTTGGCTAAATCCGAATTGATTTCAGCAAGCACCATCTTGGTTCCATCAAGGTTCCAAAAAAACTCTTGGAGGTGGAAGCCCACCCATCCCCCAAAGTAATGGGCGTGCCAAATTCCTCCAGGCAGGGCTGGGATGTGGAGACTCAAGCTCCCGGTAACCCTGCCCCCCACCCTGAACTCTAACTGCCACCTTGCAATTCAAATGCTCAGAGGTGAAGGTGTCTTGCTGTGAGCCTGCTAAGGGTCTGACCAGCTCCACCAACATTACGCCCCCTGTCACGTGTCTGTGTTCTGTTCGTGTCCTGTCTCACATCTCCTGGACCTTCTCTGGTCATAGCATCCCACTTCAGCTCCCCATTGGAGCTGAACTGGTTTCTCAAAATGTGGCTTCTCCATTTCCTCGCCATATAATCTGTGAAAATTTTTGTTTGCTGGAAAAGTTTTTGTTTTCTGACCATGTGGTTCTAAAGTATGGGCAAAATAATATCATTTTGCCTCTGGAATTCCAGAAAACTTACATGGCCAATGAAAAAAAAAATTCTAAGCATGCCCCAAAGCTTGTGCACAACTGTCTGTATGTATGTCTGTTGGTAAAACATGTAAAAACTGGCATCATTTCAAAATTACTTGCTTTTGACTACTATTTTAACTTTAAGTCTTGTGTTAAACTGGTCTTTGCAGTCTGTGGGTGGAGTCACAGTAAACAGCCTGGAGGCAATCCTGACTCCTGAAATGCTCAGGTTCAGATCCCCCGAAAGACCTCCAGAGACCAAGACCAATGCAAGCAGCAAAAAGGGCGTTTATTTTGAGCTAGCTTGGTCCTTCGCACACAGCATGCTGATGATGCTAAGAGGCCCTGAGCCTAGGGCTTCCAGCTGTTTTATACATTCTTTGGGGAAGGCAGGGACTTAGCATACATCATAGCATCTTTTAACAAATCAACACACACCACGGGAAAATTATAAAATAATTCTAAAGCATCTTTGGCGCGTTTGGTGGCAGGAAGGAATCTGGAAAAGGTCATTGGTCAGATCAAGGGACTGACGCATTTAAAATTGATTGGTTAAGCCATAGGGGTGTAGCAAGGGGGATACGTGCACAGCTGCAGGTTTTTAATTAGATACTGGAAACCACATCTGGGTGGGGGAGTCCTGGCATAACTCCAAAATTTGTTTTTCTTCTCTGCCGGTCACTCTTATGGGTGTTTATGGTTTTTCTGAGAACTCCCTGTCCCAGGGCGCTTTATGGTCTTTAGGGCTTACAGTAAGGTCAGTCAGGTACAGAATGGGGTCTTAGGGCTGGGAATATGGCCTAGTGGCAAGAGTGCTTGCCTCGTATACATGAAGCCCTGGGTTGGATTCCCCAGCACCACATATATAGAAAACGGCCAGAAGTGGCACTGTGGCTCAAGTGGCAGAGTGCTAGCCTTGAGCAAAGAGAAGTCAGGGACAGTGCTCAGGCCCTGAGTCCAAGGCCCAGGACTGGCAAAAAACAAAAACAAACAAACAAACAAAAACAGAATGGGGTCTTAGTACAATATGGGGTTACTCTGGTCCTTCACTCTGGCTCTACATGTTCCCCCTTCTCTTAGGTACCTTGGGAGCCAATCATGGCTCCCTTCTGTCCATTTCATTGGCTTGCATGTCTAGGGGCTGGTACTGAGATAAGGCATAGGCCAAGAGTTAGGGCCCAAAGTAGTAGAACCAAAGGGCCTGTCAACACAGCTATCAGGAGAGTTGCCCATGGTGACCAGGAGAACAGTGGCTGATACCAGCTCTCTCCTTTTTGCTTTCTGTTATATTTTTACCAAATGCCAAGCTTTCCCTAATGATTCCTGATTGATTGGCATAAAAACAGCACCCTTTTCCTAAGGCTACACATGAGAAGCAAATCCAGGCTTCACCTTCTTTGCAAGACCATCTCAGCAGGGGAATCAAGCAATTACATGAGATCTTTCTGGTTTACATTTAGATGACATCACACAAGTCCCTTAGCCCTGCAGATGCAGGTACAGATAAACATAGTTTCACACCGAAGCCCCAATCCTGACCCTATTTATATTATAGCCAATTTGATTACATACCAACTTCACTCATAAGCTCTAATTTTAAGACATACTGATATCATTTGCTACATACTCAAACTTTCTAGGGATTGTCTTCCTTTTTCTAATCTAAAGGGAATCACTTGCCTTCCCCAATTCTCTTTCTGAAGTCTTTCCTTATCCCCATTCATGCCCTCTTCTACTTACTCAGACCATCAGAGACTTACTTGAACATTCAGTGACAATTGACAATTCTTACTTTTGAACATTCTGTGACAATTGACAATCCTTACTTTTCAAATTCCTTTCTTATCCAGAGGAAACCATTTTATTTCCTCTATCCCTTTCTCCAAGGCTTTCTATACTAACTTTCCTCTTTACATTTCCTGGGGCTTCTTTGCTGCTAGAGTTTTAAACTGTCTACATTGTCTTTTCCTCTAGTTTGTGGAATCCGGTTTATCTCAACTACATCAAGGCAATTTACTGTGACTTCACCCAAAGGCTGTTGGGGAAAACAAAGATGGGGCCAGGGTCAGTCCCATGGGACTTCTGCTCCTAAGAAACCAGACCAGAGCCAACTATCATGAGTTACTATTTTAGAGTGGATTTCTCCAGTTTCCAGTGCCTCAAAGTGCCTAAGGTTGGCCAGTGGCATCTGTAAGATCCACCCCCAGGAGGACTCCATGAAGATGCCCCGAGCAGTTTAAATCTCTGTCCAGTTACCTTGGTAACTGGCACACCTGATGGCAGTTACCTCCCTCCCTTCTCTGAGGTCATACCCTAATTCATCTGGATACACTCTAATATACTTGGACACACCTCCCACCCCAGGCATTGCCTGGAAGTGACTCTGCAGCCTGTCATACATGCTTTGGATTTAGCAACAGGCCATCAGTTCCATGGAATTGTCTACTTGAAAATCTCTTACAATATCCAATTTTCTTAATAGAGCTAGTTAACTCCAGTCAACTCCAGTCAAGAATGTCCCCTCAGGGCTGGGAATATGGCCTAGTGGCAAGAGTGCTTGCCTTGTATACATGAAGACCCGGGTTCGATTCCCCAGCACTACATATATAGAAAACGGCCAGAAGTGGCACTGTGGCTCAAGTGGCAGAGTGCTAGCCTTGAGTAAAACGAAGCCAGGGACAGTACTCAGGCCCTGAGGCAAGCTCCAGGGATGGCAAAAAAAAAGGAATGTCCCCTCAAAATTTTAGTTTCAGCAGATCCAAAGCACTTTCCAGCAGAAAACAGCTGCATGTGATAGAGTCCCATCTGTTTTTACCATGGTAGGGGTGCTCAGGGTGAAGATTTAGATTCTTCCAGATGACTATTAGGCCGTCCTTGATCCTCACTCAAATGGAATGGGCAGAGGCCATGGTGGTGTCAGGCAGCAGTGGCTCCCAGTGGCTCCAGTAGAATGTCACACCTTCTGCTGGGTTGCCTGCAACTTTCTCCATAAACTGGTTAGAGAAGCTTAACCTAAGTTAAAGCCTGACTTTAGTGAAATCTCCTAGAATTTTCCTGGCTGCTTCTTAAGCTTTTGTAGGCTGGAACATCACTGAATTTCAAGACAGCTTTAGGCAATGGCCTTTGGCCAAAATTTTTCCAAGGCAATAACTTTTAGTAATCAAATATTTCCAATAAGGGTAGGATTATTATTTTTTTTACGACTCTGGTTCCTTGATCTTGAAGGGAGAGCTGATGGGTGGAGATCATCCATCTTCTGTAACTTCTTCAGGCTCACTCCAGGGACCTAGCCAGGAACCTATAGATCCTTACCTACTTTACCGAGGGGTTGTCAGGACTAGATGTTACTAGGAACTTTACTCCAAACTGGAGTAAATAGCTAACCTTTTAACAACTGCACAGACCTCTTCTTGGGATATAACATGGTAGTCTTTTAGCACTCTGGCTTGTAAAAGAATTTTCCTCTCTGGATGGGGAAACTGATGATGTAACAATTCCTAAACTACCTTTGCAGGCCTTAGATCTCAATAAGGACAAGATCTCAGATCCACGAATTTTCTTTCCTGAGAAGATGTATCAGCTTAAAATTCTCACTGCCAGTCAGGTCTTTGAGTAGATGCAGGGGGGTTGGGATTTTAAACTATCTTCCATTTAACAAACTTAGCTTTACTACCAACTACCAAAGATGACTGGCAAGTTCCTGTCCAGTTACAAAGTAGATAGACATGGGCAATAAAAGGCATGCTTACGAACTATTCTTCTAGGACCTCCTGGCTCTGATTAACTTTTGAAAGGCCAAACAGGAGTGACTCTAGGATCTGACACCATCTCTGCCATCTAAGCAGTGGCTTACTGCCTCTGGATGCTCCATCACTTTTGTCCCAGGAGTGACTTTTCCATGCTGGTATAAATGCACCTTTGGCATTTCTGTTGGTCCATCACTGGACTTGGACTCAGGGCCTGAGTGCTGTCCCTCAGCTCTCCAGCTCAAGACTAGCACCCTACCACTTTGAGCCTCAAAGCGACTCACGACTCTGTTCCCAGCACTCTGCTGGCCAGCTAGAGACAAGACTTTCACAGGGACCTTTCTCTGCCTGGGCTGGCTTTGAACCACAGATTTCAGATCAATGAGTCTTACAAAAGGCCACTTTACTCCAATTAAAGCAACAAGGTGGTCCACAGAGAAATAGTTTTTAAGCATGCTGTTACCTGGAACTTATTAAGGGCCAATGATACATCTTGACAAACTTGTAGGAATCATCTGTCCTTCTCTGTGGGCCTGCTGGAAACTGTTACAAAAAAAAACCTACAGGGCTGGGGATATAGCCTAGTGGCAAGAGTGCCTGCCTCGGTATACCCGAGGCCCTAGGTTTGATTCCCCAGCACCACATATACAGAAAACGGCCAGAAGCGGCGCTGTGGCTCAAGTGGCAGAGTGCTAGCCTTGAGCGGGAAGAAGCCAGGGACAGTGCTTAGGCCCTGAGTCCAAGGCCCAGGACTGGCCAAAAAAAAAAAAAAAAAAAAAAAAAAAAAACCTACAAACAAACTGGAATGGCAATTAAACACTCATTTTGCTAGCCCTACTTTTCCCTTTTCTCATTTTGCAACAATCATTTAGGACAATTTTACTTCCAAATTTCTTATCTAGAAATGGATTCTTGGGGGCTGGGGATATAGCCTAGTGGCAAGAGTGCCTGCCTCATATACATGAGGCCCTGGGTTCGATTCCCCAGCACCACATATACAGAAAATGGCCAGAAGTGGCGCTGTGGCTCAAGTGGCAGAGTGCTAGCCTTGAGCGGGAAGAAGCCAGGGACAGTGCTCAGGCCCAGAGTCCAAGGCCCAAGACTGGCCAAAAAAAAAAAAAAAAAGAAAGAAATGCATTCTTGATTTCCAAAGCCTTTTACTTACTAACCTCTGCTTTAACACTAACACTTTAGCTTTTATCTGCATTGGAAAAAGTCTGAAGCTTACAGGCATTCTGAAACCAGGTAACGCCCTTTGCCTTCGGACTGCCTGTTTTTTGGTGTTTTTTTTGTTTTATTTTTATTTATTTATTTATTATTTTTTTTGGCCAGTCCTAGGCCATGAACTCAGGGCACTGTCCCTGGCTTCTTTTTTGCTCAAGGCTAGCACTCTGCCACTTGAGCCACAGCGCCACTTCTGGCCATTTTCTGTATATGTGGTGCTGAGGAATCGAACCCAGGGCCTCATGTATACGAGGCAAGCACTCTTGCCACTAGGCCATATTCCCAGCCCCTGGACTGCCTGTTTTAAAAGAGCCTTTTTTTTTCCTTCAGTCCCAGTTACTGCATGAAGACCTTTGAACTCAAATGACAATTTTTCCTTAATGTAAGAATTACAATTACAAAATTAGAAATACTTATCCATTCAGCTTTCCAATAAAGTAGTGAGAAACCTTAGCTCATTTTGCCATTTCTTCCCACATACAGAGAGTTAATGAGAGTTTACTTCTATCCTCATTATATATATGTATATATATATTTTTTTTAAATACGTGCCTGATTATATGTAACTTAAGATAGTTAACAGTCTTACTATTACAGCGCAGTATACACGTAAAATTCAGTACCTGAATCATTAAACTGATATCCAAAACAATTATAACAAAAGTACTTTTAACAGTGTTCACCAGAATTACAAACACAAGAAATCCAGTCTCAGCATCTTTGCTTTTTCAATACATCCAAATTGCAAAAATCGCACAGGAATCAAATCACATGAGGTAAATAAACTTTTTTTTTTTTTTTGGCCAGTCCTGGGCCTTGGACTCGGGGCCTGAGCACTGTACCTGGCTTCTTTTTGCTCAAGGCTAACACTCTGCCACTTGAGCCACAGCACCACTTCTGACCATTTTCTGTGTATGTGGTTCTGGGATTGAACCCAGGGCTTCATGTATACGAGGTGAGCTCTCTTGCCACTAGGCCATATCCCTAGCCCGTAAATAAACTTTTTAACCATTAAAAAAAACTTCCAATTCTTAGTACCTCTCAAGGGGCAGTTTTAGAAATTCCAGTCAAATCATTCATTTTTACCACCAGGTTTCCAATGTTCACCTGAAAACAAAAGAAACAAGAGAAAGGCCTCCATCTGCCTGTCCTACCGAACAGCCTGTCTCCATCCTATTCCTCAGAGCTTGATGAACTGTCTTGGTGCCAGCTTGTCCTCTTCCATCATGAATGGACGCCCCCTTATGGCTGGTCCCACCACGTGGATTCCCTCCAGGGCCTGTGCTACCACGTGGACTGGCTAAGCTGCACCTTTGCCAGATCACCCCTCACTCCTGTGGATAACCACACAAGCCCGTCCTAGGTTTTTCCTGTCCTTTCCTATTGGTCTCTGACTGAGAAACCCAAGCAGGTTTTTATTGTTTTTGTTTTAACAGTGATAAACCTTTACATCCAAATTTCTGACACATAGCCCTGATTTTTTTTTTAAATAAAGAAACATTTTTTAACTATAGTTCCTCTTTAAAACAATGCAATAATCCTTTAAGGCATTTGGTAATGCCCAAACTTGATGACCATTTGAATTAAACTTAAACTCACTCAATTTTACATCATACTAGCAGTCTTGAACATGTACACACTCACACATGCACACACATACATATTCAAAAGATCTTAAAGCGCGCAAAATAAACATCGGCCGTACATTTTCCAGTGGCAAGAAGTATTTTTGCCAATCTTACTCCTGCAACACCCAAATTTTAAGACAAAACTTTTAACAATGATTTTAGCATTCGCCAGCCTCATTTTCCAGGGCTTGATAGTTTTAGCAAAACATTTTAGCACACCCAAATAATTTTCTGTTGAAGAAGGCTGGGTGGGGGTCCGCAGAGTTCTTTTTGCGGACACTCACACTCTGATTATGAGCTGTTGCCTGTACATCTTTCCAATGAGCTAAACATAAATCCAGGGGGGTAGAGGGAGTCTGTCCCATTTAATCCATCACAGTCAGGAGATACAGAAAACAGAGAAGAACAGTCCAGAACAGTCCTATAACAATACAGGCATTTTTTCTTTTTCTACAACACAATCTTTTCTAGTATCTGACTGCATTTACTTTTACTTTCTTTCCTAATTTACCAACGAACCTAGACTCCTCAGTACTCAATCTTGTCCTAGGCCCTTCTGCTTTCAATTTCACTTAATCTTTTACATCAAAGTCCAATTAACAACATCATTCAGACAACTCAGAGCATTTAACATAAACCAGACAAACATACAAAAGTGGCAACAGTAAAAGCAGTTTGACAAATCTGGAGAAGCAACGCTGCTAAGAAAAGGAAGGGAGGAGAATTCTGCTGGGGACGTAAAGAGAAAGAGAAGTTGGAGTCACTCCTGGAAGTCTTCTGTTTGCAATGACGTTCTCAGTTCAGGCCTGATGCCTAGGAGGAATTTCTCCTGCCAATGTGGAGGAAGTTAGACACACACAAAGACCACATACAAAACACTTAACATAGGGGCTGGGGATATAGCCTAGTGGCAAGAGTGCCTGCCTCGGATACAGGAGGCCCTAGGTTCGATTCCCCAGCACCACATATACAGAAAATGGCCAGAAGCGGCGCTGTGGCTCAAGTGGCAGAGTGCTAGCCTTGAGCGGGAAGAAGCCAGGGACAGTACTCAGGCCCTGAGTCCAAGGCCCAGGACTGGCCAAAAAAAAAAAAACACTTAACATAAACCCAAATCGCAGAGTCGTAGCAAACTGCTCAAAGCGCAGGTAACAGGCTATGCACGGAACAGACTATGCACGGATTTCTCCAAAAGATGTCTGTCTCCAAAAATGCCTGTAAAGAGGAACAATTTACTGAAGTCGCAGCGCCTGGCAAATTGTTCAGACGCAAGTAAGAGACTACGCACGAAGGAACAGACTATGCATGGATCCAAAAAATTGTCTGTCTCCAAATGTCTGTACCAAGAAACAATTTACCCACATGGGGGTCTGGGGACGTCTCCCACAGATCCTGTTGGCAGCCCTATAGCGTGTCCACCAAGGCTCTTTTGCCAATCTCACACACACACACATCCTGCAGGGCCACAAAACATACACATCGGCAATGCCTCACTCAACTTACTGGCCGGATTTTCACGACCCCTTGGTCGGGTGTCTGGGTGGACTCAGAGGGGTATCCTGGACGAGCCCCCACTGAAATGCTCGAGTTCGGATCCCCTGAAAGACCTCCAGAGACCAAGACCAATGCAAGCAGCAAAAAGGGTGTTTATTTTGAGCTAGCTCGGTCCTTCGCGCACAGCATGCTGATGATGCTAAGAGGCCCTGAGCCTAGGGCTTCCAGCTGTTTTATACATTCTTTGAGGAAGGCAGGGACTTAGCATACATCATAGCATCTTTTAACAAATCAACACACACTGCGGGAAAATTATAAAATAAATCTAAAGCATGTTTGGCACACTTGGTGGCGGGAAGGAATCTGGAAAAGGTCATTGGTCAGATCAAGGGACTGACACATTTAAAATTGATTGGTTAGAGAGAAGATGGCGCCGTCACAAGAGGGAGGCACCCCAACTCACTCCAACTGAATAGTGAACTGGGAACTCCAGCACCCAACACCCCACAAGAATCCAGCAAACCCAACGACCAGCAGCAACAGAGAAACACAGGAAATGAAAAAGAACAAAAAAAAGAAGAGCCTATTAACATGCACAGAGCCAGAAAATCTCCGGGTTACCCCCCCACACACCTGCCAACCCTGGTCCGAACAGGGCCAGGCTGGGAAAGGGGACCCGGCGTCGGCAAACCAACAGATGAAAAGTCACACCAGGAGCGCAGAGTCCAGACAGCAGGCACTCCACAGACCCCAGACTGAGCGTGGACCGACCGAGACAGACGGCGGCAGTGAAGGACCGGATGTGTGGGACCGAACAGCCAGGATTAGATGTAAGCAGCAGGGGAACCCACAGTGCAGACGGGGAGAGCCAGGACCGACAACACCAAACAACTGATCGCCACATCCCAGCACCACAGCCCCAAAAAGCCCACAGCAGCGGGCCGCCCCTCAACAGCAACACCTGCTCTGACAGGAGCAATCCACACAAGTGGGCGAGCCACCTCTCAACGGCAAATCTCAATCTGAGAGGTGAGCTCCTCTGACCAAGGTACCGAGTGGAAAAAAGAACCAAAGAAGATAAAAGCCTCCACGTCATGCTGAATCAGTGACCGCAAACCCCCACCAGGGGCATGCTAGGGTCAACACAACACAGCGGCAGGACACTATCCTGCAAAGAAAGACACAGAACCTACCCAACCCCAAGTGCAGGGAGGGTGACCACCCCAGCAACAACCAAAACTCATGCTCACCCATTGGGCAGTAAGGTTCAACAGCCAAACTCAAACCCAGAGCCAGGACACAAACAAGTCTCCCACTGACGGACCAGCAGGAACCAGCACAAAATCCAAGGAAGCTACCTACAGATCGCCAGATGCACAAATCACAAAGAAATATTACAAATTTCATGAAAGGGCAAGCCAACTCGCCAGCTCCAATAAGCAGCATGACTGAAGAGGAGATGGAGAATAAAAAAACAACTGAGGCTATACTAACAGAAATGATGGAAAGCTTCAGGAATGAATAAAGAAAACAATTCCAGGAGTTTAGAATGGAAGTCTCAAAGGGCCTTCAGGAAGTCAAGAAAGAAATGGAAGCAAAAATGGATACAGTGCAAACCTCCGTTAAAGAAGACCTTAACATCCTGAGAAGTGAAATGCATGAAAAAATAGATTTAAAATACAACTCTTTAGGGCTGGGGATATGGCCTAGTGGCAAGAGTGCTTGCCTCGTATACGTGAGGCCCTGGGTTCGATTCCTTAGCACCACATATACAGAAAATGGCCAGAAGTGGCGCTGTGGCTCAAGTGGCAGAGTGCTAGCCTTGAGCAAAAAAGAAGCCAGGGACAGTGCTCAGGCCCTGAGTTCATGGCCTAGGACTGGCCAAAAAAAAAAAAAAATACAACTCTTTAAAGGAAGAAATTTCCACAATCAGAGCTGATTTGACAACCATAAATAGTTCCCTGACATCCATAAACTCCACAATTGAATCCACAGCACAAAGAAATGACAATATTGAATCCAGAATCTCTCTCTTGGACGATGATGCAGCCGATAAGGACCAGAAAATTACCACACTCCAAGAAATGGACAAAGACAAGAGATATAATCTGCACATAATTGGAATAGAAGAAGGAGCCAAATACCAGAGCAGAGGGCTTCAACATATTTTCAATAAAGTGATTGCAGAATATTTCCCCAATCTCACAAGGGACCTCACCCAGATAACCGAAGCCTATAAGATGCCTGGAAGACCAGACCCTAAAAAATCCTCGCCCAGGCACATAATAATCAAGACGTCAGATCTCAAGAATAAAGAGCAAATTTTGAATGCAGCCAAAGTGAAGAAAGACATTTATTACAAAGGGAAAAGGATCTGAATAAGAGCAGACCTCTCTACACAAACCTACCACGCACGAAGAGACTGGAAGAACACCATCCAAGTCCTACAGGCCAACAATTGCCAACCCAGAATTTGATATCCAGTGAAACTAGAATTCATATTCGAGGGAAAAACCAGATCTTTCCATAGCAAAAAGGATGTAAAGGAGTATGTGAATAAAAAACCAGCCCTACAGCGAATTCTAAGAGGGGAACCCGACCCAACAGAAATCGTACAGGACACAGAGACAGAAACAGAAAGAAAGTACAACAGCCAGAGCCCAACAGAAAGAGAAGCTCACTAAAGACAAGAAAAAGGAGAGAGGAAAAACAGCCTAACAGGAAAATGGAAGGGGAAAAATCACTCTTATCCTTGATCTCTTTGAATATAAACGGTATAAACTCTCCGATAAAGAGGAGCAGACTGGGGCTGGGAATATGGCCTAGTGGCAAGAGCGCTTGCCTCCTACACATGAAGCTCTCGGTTCGATTCCCCAGCACCACATATATGGAAAATGGCCAGAAGGGGCGCTGTGGCTCAAGTGGTAGAGTGCTAGCCTTGAGCGGGAAGAAGCCAGGGACAGTGCTCAGGCCCTGAGTCCAAGGCCCAGGACTGGCCAAAAAAAAAAAAAAGAGGAGCAGACTGGCAGAGTGGCTCTGCAAACAAAAAGTGGCCATCTGTTGTCTACAAGAGACCCATCTTACAACAAGGGATAAAAACAGGCTCTGAATGAAAGGATGGAGCAAGATCTTCCAAGCAAACGCACCTACCAAAATGGCAGGAGTACCCATCCTGATCTCAGGCAAGCTGGACTTCTCATTAAAATCAACTCAAAAAGACAAAGAAGGACACTACATTTTAATACAAGGAAAAATCCAGAATCAAGACATCATGGTGATAAATGTATACTCACCAAACAAAAGAGGCCTTACATATGTCAAGCAAATTCTCACAGAACTACAGAACAAGACAGACCCAAACACAATCATAGTGGGTGACTTTAATACCCCACTCTCTCCAAGAGACAGATCCAACACCCAGAAGATTAGCAAGGGAGCTGAGGACCTAAGTAACACCATATCCCAAATGGATCTGACATATCTATACAGAATCTTCCACCCTACAGAGACCCAATACACCTTCTTCTCGGAAGCCCATGGATCATACTCCAAAATAGACCATGTCATAGCCCACACAAAGAACCTCAGCAAATACAAAAGTATTGATGTCATCCCATGTATTATATCTGACCACAGTGGAATAAAGGTAACCCTCAATAACAACGGTTACCACAGAGGCTATACACATTCTTGGAGGCTAAACCCCTCACTGTCATCTAACACTTGGGCCACAGACCAAATTAAGGATGAAATCAACGAATTCATAAGCCACAATGACAATGAAAATACATCACAAAGGAATATATGGGATACAGCTAAAGCAGTACTGAGGGGCAATATCATTGCCCTCAGCACTCACATTAAAAGAATGGAAGCAGAGCAGGTAAATAACCTCACGATGAAACTAAAACAACTGGAGAAACAAGAAATGATTGAATCCAAAATGACTAGGAGGAGAGATATCACAAAGATTAAAGAAGAGATAAATCTGATTGAAAATAGAAAGACCATTCAACAAATAAATAAGACTAAAAGCTGGTTCTTTGAGAAAATAAATATAATTGACAGACCCCTCACAAGACTTACAAAAGAAAGAAGAGAAGAGACTCATATCTGTAAAATCAGGGACTCCACCAAAAAAATTACAACAAATACACACGATATTCAAACAATCATAAGGAACTACTTTCAGAACCTCTACTCACTAAAAAACAATAATTTTACAGAAATGGATCAATTCTTAGAGAAGTATAAACTGCCCAAAGTGAAACAAGAAGAAATAAATCAACTAAATAAACCAATAACTTACAGCGAGATACAGGGGGTAATCAAGAGCCTCCCAACAAAGAAAAGCCCAGGCCCAGATGGATTCACCAATGAATTCTATAAAACCTTTAGTGAGGAGCTAATACCAATACTCCTCAAACTCTTCCATGAAATAGAAACAGAGGGAGAAATCCCAAACTCATTCTATAAAGCTAATATTATACTCATCCCCAAACCAGGCAAAGACCCAACAAATAAAGAAAACTACAGACCAATATCACTAATGAACACAGACTCAAAGCTCCCAAATAAAATATTAGCTAACAGGATCCAGAAACTGATCAAGAAAATTATACATCATGACCAAGTAGGCTTCATCCCACAGTCACAAGGATGGTTCAACATCCGTAAATCAATCAATGTAATTCACCACATCAACAGAACTAAAATCAAGAATCACATTGTTATCTCAGTCGATGTCCAAAAAGCCTTTGACAAAATACAACATCCATACTTATTAAAAGCTCTGGAGAGAACAGGAATAGATGGAACATTCCTCAAAACAATAAAAGCCATATACAACAGACCAACTGCTAATATTGTATTAAATGGGGAGAAACTAAAATCATTTCCCCTAAACTCAGGAACAAGACAAGGATGCCCACTCTCCCCACTTCTTTTCAATATAGGGCTGGAATCCCTAGCCATAGCAATAAGGCAAGAGGAGGACATCAAAAGGATCCACATCGGCAAGGAAAAAAATCAAGCTATCCCTATTTGCAGACGACATGATCTTATATCTGAAGGACCCAAAAAACTCAGTCCCCAAACTCCTACACCTAATAAACCATTTTGGCAAAGTAGCAGGATACAAAATCAATCCACAAAAGTCAGCAGCTTTTCAGTACACCAGCAATATACAAGCAGAAAAGGAAATTATGGAAATAATTCCATTTACAGTAGCCAAAAAAAGAATAAAGTACCTAGGGACCAACCTAACCAAAGACATGACAGACCTATTTAATGAGAACTATAAAAATCTAATAAGGGAAATCAAAGAAGACACAAGGAGATGGAAAGACCTCCCATGCTCATGGGTAGGCAGAATCAATATAGTGAAAATGGCCATATTGCCCAAATTGTTATACAAATTCAATGCAATCCCCATCAACATCCCAGCTACATTCTTCACTGAAATAGGGAAAGCAACCCAAAAATTCATATGGAACAGCAAAAGACCTAGAATAGCTAAAGGAATTCTAGGCAAAAAAAAGCAGTGCAGGAGGTATCACAATACCAGACTTCAAGCTCTAGGTATTGGTATAAAAACAGACCTGAAGACCAATGGATTAGAATTGAAGATCCAGAAATAAAACCGCACTCTTACAGTCAGCTGATATTCGACAAAGAAGCTAAAGACATACAATGGAATAAACATAGCCTCTTCAACTACTGGTGCTGGGAGAACTGGGCAGCCATATGCAGAAAACTCAAAGTGGAACCTAGCCTACCCTTATGCACCAAGATCAACTCAAAATGAATCAAGGACCTCAACATCAGACCTGCATCCTTGAAACTACTGAAGGACAGAGTAGGAAAGACGCTAGAACTTATAAGCACAGGAAGGAACTTCCTGAATAGAGTCCCAGGGGCACAACAGTTAGGGGAGAGACTCAACAAATGGGACTACTACAAAATAGTTTCTGCACGGCTAAGGACATAGTCACCAAACTAGAAAGACAGCCAACCATATGGGAAAGGAACTTTACCAGCACAGCAACAGACAAAGGCCTAATATCCGTCATCTACAGAGAACTCAAAAAACTAAGCCACTCCAAGCCCAGTAAACCAATTAGGAAATGGGCAAAGGAGCTAAAGAGAGACTTCAGGGGGCTGGGGATATGGCCTAGTGGCAAGAGAGCTTGCCTCGTATACATGAGGCCCTGGGTTCAATTCCCCAGCACCACATATACAGAAAACGGCCAGAAGTGGCGCTGTGGCTCAAGTGGCAGAGTGCTAGTCTTGAGCAAAAGGAAGCCAGGGACAGTGCTCAGGCCCTGAGTCCAAGGCCCAGGACTGGCCAAAAAAAAAAAAAAAAGAGAGACTTCAGAAGAGAAGAGATAAAAATGGCAAAGAAACATATGAGGAAATGCTCAACATCCCTGGCAGTAAAGGAAATGCAAATAAAAACAACCCTGAGATACCACCTCACTGCAGTTAGAATGGCCTATACTCTGAACTCAGGCAACAACAAATGCTGGAGGGGGTGCAGGGAAAGAGGAACCCTTCTCCATTGTTGGTGGGAGTGCAAATTAGTACAACCACTTTGGAGAACAGTATGGAGGTTTCTCAAAAAGCTCAATATAGACCTACCCTATGACCCAGCCATACCACTCCTAGGCATCTATCCTGAACAACAGGTCCCAAGATATCATAAAGACATTTGCACATCCATGTTTATCGCTGCACAATTCACAATAGCCAAAATATGGAAACAACCCAGATGCCCCTCCACAGATGAATGGATCCAAAAAATATAGTACCTATACACAATGGAATACTACATAGCGATTAGAAATGGTGAAATATTGATATCCGCAGGGAAATGGTCAGAACTTGAACAAATAATGTTGAGCGAGACACACAGAAAACACAGAAACACAGAAAACAAAGGGGCATGATCTCCTTGATATATGACTGTTAAGGAGGGGGGAGGGGCAGACAGTAGAGACCAGGTCTGCGAAACCAAAAACTTCTTGTCAAATGGTATAATCCACAGGTTTGGGTCAGCGACCCTACATTATGTAACTAAAACCAAACAACTACTCAACTTATAAAGGTCAAAAATAGACCTCTCAGTAGATCACAATTGCTCAAAAGCTATGTATGTACGTTCAAACAAGACTACTGTCGACATATTGTCTACTGTTGACATTACATTTAAAGCCCTAGGTGAATTTTCTTTGGAGTAGGCCACGTGGCTACTGTATATGTTCTTGGTACGCTGTGTATTGTATCTATATCTACCTGACCTAGGGATGGGAAAGAAAAACTGGGTGTAAGATAACACAAGAAATGTACATACTGCCCTACTATGTAACTGTACCCCTTGTGCACAATACTTTGTCAAAAATTTTTTGTTTAATTAATAAATAATTTAAAAAATAAATAAAAATAAAATTGATTGGTTAAGCCATAGGGGTGTAGCAAGGGGGATACATGCACAGCTGCAGGTTTTTAATTACATACTGGAAACCACATCTGGGTGGCAGAGTCCTGGTATAACTCCAAAACTTGTTTTCTTCTCTGCCGGTCACTCTTATGGGTGTTTATGGTTTTTCTGAGAACTCCCTGTCCCAGGGCGTTTTATGGTCTTTAGGGCTTACAGTAAGGTCAGTCAGGTATAGAATGGGGTCTTAGTACAATATGGGGTTACTCTGGTCCTTCACTCTGGCTCTACACTCCAATCACGACTCCAAGCCAAAAGAAAAAAAACAGGTTTTAAACCCAAACTGATCAGGTTTGGGTGCAAGCAAATGTGTCTAAGAAAAACTCCAAAAGGTTCTAATATGCAGCACGTGGTATAAGTACAATGATGTAAAACCATAGTTATTTTTTATGTCCATCTCTGCTAAAAGTGTACATCTGATCCTGACAATTCTTTGGTATAGACTAAGATTTTGCTACTCTGTTTTTTTCTCTTCTGTGCTCTCATAAGCTCTTTAAGATCAAGGGACCAGAGTCATTTTGGAACGCGTGTGCAAATGTGGCTACTGACCTCAATTTTCCTGACACAGGATTAATATTTTGCTTTATAGGATGCAGGTAAACCTGTGTGCTAGCTGCGTGGACTGTGGCGGCCCGTGGCTAAGCTGCCTCCACAGTCTGCTCTCAAACTGCCTGGCTTCACTACTAATGATTCCTTATTCTCTCTCTCTCTCTCTCTCTCGCATGGAAAACTGCTCAGGGAATCTAGGAATCACTGGTGATGTTCCTGTGAAGATTTTGACAGGCCCAGAGTGTGCCTGCCCTGGCTCTGTCTCCCCCAAGATTAGAGTTGGGTTTACAGCAGGCCTATCATGACAGAGTTGCAACCGAGGTTTAAACTGTGCAATAAGTTAAGACACATGTCTGTGACTCTTACTTCAAGGTTAAAAGCATCAGAGTTGTGTTTGGTGGCCACAGGTTTGCATTGGGGTAGCATTGGTGTCTTCCCCCTCCACGTCTCAGAAACTGTTGTGGCTGCTGCAGAGAGCAGACTTGGTTAGCCTTTGGTCTGTATGGATTTTGTGTCTAGGAAGATGGTTCTTACTCAGAGTAAGCAACCAGGGAATACTGGGAGATTTCAAATGTCTTTAACCAGTCTGTGTAGAAATTTGCAGGCAACCCAGCAGGAGGTGTGACAATCTATCTAGGGGACTCCGAGAGATGCCACTACAGCCTCGCCCAGATTCAACCCATCTCTCCTGCCTGCCTCCATCACACATGACTAACAAAGCCTGCTGACTCGGATGGAAGACTCTGCCACTTCAGATCCACTGAAGCTGAGATTTTTACATTGTCCTGACTCTTTGCCCTCTTGGTTGTTATTCATTTGTGCTCTCCTCCACCTGCCAGTAAGGTTAAATGATTATGATTTGATGGCACATGGATCTCATTCAGTCTGCTGTTCTATATAGTGTGATGACTCTTGTGAGCACCTATATGGTGACCTTTGCATGATTTTTTTTTTTTTTTTTGGCCAGTCCTGGGCCTTGGACTCAGGGCCTGAGCACTGTCCCTGGCTTCTTTTTGCTCAAGGCTAGCACTCTGCCACTTGAGCCACAGAGCCGCTTCTGGCCGTTTTCTGTATATGTGGTGCTGGGGAATCAAACCTAGGGCCTCATGTATCCGAGGCAGGCACTCTTGCCACTAGGCTATATCCCCAGCCCCTTTGCATGATTTTTTTTAATGCTATTTTGCAGTTAGATGTATTTTGGTAAATAGCAAAAAGGTGCCAAGTTCGGATTCTTGGCACAATGCTAGTGGTTAAATAGCACAAGGAACTCTAAAGTGCTAATCAGTTGTTGTTTGAAGACTCCTAACACATCTACTGAGTTTTGTCATTGCAGAAATTATAAAAATTGGCATTTGAGTTCAAAGGTCTTCATGCAGTAACTGGGACTGAAGAAAAACAAGTGGCTCCTTTAAAACCGGCAGCCAGGAGGCAATGTGCCCCCTGGGCTTCAGAGTTTTTCCGGATGCAAATAAAGGCTGAGGTGAAGGGGTTAAAGTGGAGGTTAGGTAAGAAATTTGGAAGTTAAAAAAAAAAAAAAAACACAACCAAGCAGCCTGAAGCCATGGGTAGCACCAATGATTTCTTCAAATACCTCCAGGCTTCAGTTTTTTAAATACAAATGAAAAAGCTAAAGTCTAAGTGTTACTGCAGAACTCTGGCAAGTATTTGTTGGCCAATTCTCAACAAGTTACAGGTAAGCTCTACTCCTACTGTTCTCCTGTTGCTTTAATTGGAAATAAAAAGGGCTTTTATAGCTAAGACTCCTTGGATTGCAGTTTGAAGTCAGCCCTGGCAGGAAAAAAAAAAATCCCTCTAAGACTCCATCTCCCAACTAACCAGTAAAGAGCCAGACTGGAAGCTTGAGACTCATATCAATGCTAGAAGCAGCACCATGGCTCAAACGGTAGAGCGCTAGCCTTGAGCAGAAGTGCTCAGGGACAGTGCCCAGGCCTTGAGTTCAAACCCTGTGAATTCCAAGTGGGACAAGCTATCCAAGCAATAAGCACCTAGACCTTCAGGATGTTAGGGCTGACCTGAAAACTGGAGTAACGAAATATGTTTTAGTATTAAAATTATAACAGCTTCTAAACTCTGGTGATGACTCCATGATAGAGGGCTGCACCCCCACCCATGAGATAATTTCTTGTAGTTTGACATTTAAAAATGTAGGGAGCACTTGTTCACCTCTATACCTGGGTAACATCCATGGTAATGGACAGTAACAAAAAATGATCATAGTCATAGAGTATAGAAATAATCATAATAGTAGTAGAAATGCCATGGGAACTGTTGGGTTGGTTTACTTATGATTGAGTACTGGATTGTTTTAGCCCGCTCAAGCTTTCTTAGTGGTAATGGGAAAACATGGTCGTAATTGTTAAAATAAAGTTGGTACTAGGTCAGCCTGACCACAATATTCTGCTTCTTAACCCATTTGCTTGCTTAACCCATTTGTGACTTGCTCTACCTCCTGCACTAACCCCCTGCATCAGTGCTACGTGACCACCTGTTGTCAAATCCTGATATCGAGGCCAATTCCCGACATCAAAGCCAAAATAGATAACTGAAAGGGTAGACAGCCAATAGAAATAGGACAAGACTTGCTTGCTAAATGCCATCCAATCAAGTATCTGCCAAGTTGGAAATACCCTACCCCTGTTGTAATCACAATAAAAACCCTGCCTATCTGAGGGTCGGGACTCTCAATCCAGATCCGCTGTGTTGGTGACAGTTGGGAGTCCAGGCTCGAGCTTGCAATAAAGACTCTTGTGCGTTGGCATAGGTATCGGCTCCTTGGTGGTCTTTGGGGACCGGAAATCTAGGCATAACAAGGAGGAGGTCAATCCTGACAATGAGGAACCATAGAGAGGAGTAAGAGGAGATGAAGTCTCATCTTAAATGGAGTCAAGTTAAACTTGCCCTTTCAAAATTAATCAGAGCCAGAAGATAAAGAGGAATTGTTTACCCACCTAATGTCCATTTTCCATCTGGAAAGAAACTTGCATTCTTGCCTTTGTTACTTGCTATTTGTGTGTGTGTGTGTGTGTGTGTGTGTGTGTGTGTGTGTGTGCCTCTGGCTGGTTACTCCCAACCAGTCCACTATCCCTAAACACTCCCTTCCTGCCCCCAGTCCAGTTATTCCTCCTTCCTTGTACTGGGCCACAATTGGGTTTATGTTCCAAATGGAACTTTTCTGGCTTGTGCCCAGGGTGTGTTCTCCCATGTTGTTCATGTTAACTGGTCCTGTGAACTTGTCAGCCCTTTGCCTGAGCTTTTCAAAAGTCTCTTTTAACAGGACAACATCCCTCACCCAGGACGCCACCTGGGAGCTTGCAGTTCAAGGCCAACCTCTTACTACAGGCAACTGGAGGCTTCATTTACACTGCTCTGCCCAGCACAGATCTGGACCCTGAAGACCCCAGCCCCAGTGACTCCTTGATGTGCCCAAGCTGCAGGAGGTAGCCACAGGCGACTATGCCACCCATTGGCCTTGATAACCATTCTTGTGGAAATAATGAGGACTTTTACCAAGTAAACTGTCAAAGAAATACTTCTTGGACGGTACCAGGCCAAATGACAAATCAGGGACCCCTGACTACTTCACCCCTTTACAGCAGGAAGTAGCTCCAGAAGAAACAACCTCAGCCCATACTCCTGGCCTGGTACCCCCTCCTGTTATTAATAAACACCAAGTTTTCTCCTGTTAGCATTTCCCTAGCCTCAGGTCCTCAGCTTCTCCCACTAGCCCCCAGATCCACCCATACCTAATGAGCCACTCCGACTACCTACTTTCTTCCCCTTTACCCCCGAGAGAGAACCTGCCATCTGGATAAGGTGCAGATGACATGTAGCTCCTTCTCACGTGGGAACTATGGCCCCACTATTAAACCTCCTTTTGAACTTTCTTCTTCTGTCTGTGATTATCTCCCCATGGTCCCCTGGGATGGCTGGGACATATCCTTTCATCTCCCACTTTGAGGAATCTATAAAGGACCTGTGTGCACATATGCGCACATGCATGCACATATACACACATAACGTATACATATATACACACACATAGAACACGACTGAAACTATGGGACTCTGGGGATATAGGAGGATGAAAGAATGCTGGATGGTAAATGGCATGGAAATACAATGCCTCTATACGAAGATGCCAGAAGGAATCTCACTGAAAGCTGTAGAGCCAGTAGGGCTAGAAGGGTGTGGGGAAAGTGCAACAGAGGGGGTGATTATGGTTAAAAGGTACTAAATCCACGCGAGGATGGTAGAATGAACAAGAACTACGGGAAAGTGAAGGGCGCTGGTCCCTACGAGGTGGAGGTAGGGTGCTTCCTCCCTGGGGCGGCGGGGTGGGGGTAGGCTGCTTCTGCGCAGCACAGGGCTCTCCCACGAAAGGGGAGGGGCTGACCGATGCACGGAAATGTCTCGGGGAGCCCGCTATGGACGGCGAAACGCTTAGAACACGAGGCCCTAGCAGAAGGCGGGAAAGGCCTCACCCCCGGGGAGATCTCGGTTGTCTTAGTCGGGGAGACCGTAGCGCTGAGCGCGGCCCAGAACTTTCCCGGGCCAACGGGGCCGCCTCGAGCGACAACGGGTGCAGCGGGGAACCTCCCACGAAGCCGTACACGGACGGCGGAAGTGGAGAGGGCTCTGTCTTCCGGCTAAGCCTGCAGTGGTGATTCCTCCCGGTGTCTACCGAGGAGAAGCAACCACGCTGCCTTCCGTGGCCCGGGACCGGAAGTGGGGACGCCTAGCGCGACCCTCCATGTGACATCACGTCCCCCACCGGGTAATGGTTAGCCACTGAGCTAGCGCGCCTTCATAACCAGCAATTACGCATGCGCTGGTACGTCACGTGGCTGGCGTGCTTGCGTAAGTGTTCGGCGTCGGTATAAGTGGGCGTGGCTCCAAGAAAGACCTCGCTCCCGCAGTCTTCGTCATGGCGGGCACTGGACTTGTAGCTGGGGAGGTAGTGGTGGATGCGCTGCCGTACTTCGACCAAGGCTACGAAGCGCCCGGCGTGCGGGAGGCGGTGAGTGCGGGGCGGCGGGCGGCGTCGCGAGCCGCAGGGGCTCCTCACGCGCGGCTTCCCCTGGCCCTCACGCGCGCCTGTTTTTGCCCCTAGGCCGCGGCGCTGGTGGAGGAGGAGACGCGTAGGTACCGGCCTACCAAGAACTACCTGAGCTACCTCGCCGCCCCTGACTACTCCGCCTTCGAGGTGAAGGGCTGCCCGGGGGGCTGGCGGAGACTGGGGGCTTGCCAGGGGCCTGGTACAGACTGAGAAGTGGCGGGGGTCTGAGAGATTGGGGACCCGCCTGGAGTAGGTGCCTTGGAAACGGGACTCGGAAACCCAGCATCTCGATTGGGCAGGAATCCGCTGGAGGACCGCAGCCTTCACTGGGGCTCTTCGGTTCTGAGCCCCGGAGGAACACTTGCGATCCACAAACACCTAAACAAGGCGTGTACAAGTCGGCCGGGGGGGTGGGGGGGGAGGAGACATCAGAGTCCGTCTAAATGCTCAGTGGAGTCACCTTAACCCACCGAAGCTTTTATTTTAGCCTGTCTCTTCTGAACCACTGGAGGGCAGGCCACCTCTGCGCCGGAACTCAAGTAGTTTCCCAATGAATTTACCTGGATAGAAAATTTCTAAGGATAAACCATTTTATATGTTTAACCTAGGAGTGGACCCAAGATACTATTTATGATCTAGTCAGTTAAAGTCTAAAATATAATTTCGAAATTATTGGATTCAGTAAAATGTTTCAGTCCATCCATTTTTAGGGTCCCCCCAACCGATTATATGTAGCTATTTACATAGGAAAAAAATTGTGCTAATAAGACTGTAGACTTGTTGCTTAATGCCTGGGGTACAGTCTGATAACCGTATCACCAGTCTTTTATCACTTCCTCTATATAGTATATGCCTTTTTGCTTATTTTTGGTGCTAATAGTGGGGCTTGAACTCTGGCCTCGCTCTCAATTAGCTTTTTTGCTCAGGACTGGTGCTCTACCACTTGAGCCATGCTTCCACTTCAGCTTTTTTCTGGTTAATAGAAGATGAGAGTGTTTTGGATTTGTCTGCCTGGGCTGGCTTTGAACCTCAATCTTCAGATCTCAGCCTCTTGAGTAGCTAGAATAACAAGCTTGAGCCATTGGGTACCCAGCTTTCCCAACCCTGCCTCCATCAATATTGGGGATTGAATTCGTGCCTCACACTTGGTAAACAGGTGCTCTGCCACTTGAGCTCCACCTCCAGTCTCTTTTTGCAGGGTTATTTTCCAGAGAAGGTCTCACTTTATGCCTCTGCTGGCCTACATGCACTGCAATCAACCTACTGTGCTTCCTGTATCACTGAGGATGACACATCCCTGGTCATCTGCTCTTGCATCCCTAGGTTTACAGCCACTGTACTGGCTGACTGTGGACTTCTTGTTCAAGCGCTCTACCACTGCACTTATTTTTTGGAACTGGGGTTTTGAACTCATGGCTTCACATTTTCTCTGTGCCTTCTGAACTCACTGCCAGCCCTTTTTTCTGATTATTTTTCAGATATAATAATGTCCTGAATTTTGCCTGGTATAGCCTAGATATGGAGGAATGTGCTTTAGTCCTTAGCTAGAATGTCAGATGTGCCACCGTGCCCAGCTTTTCTTCTGTTGAGATGAGGTCTAATGAAACTGTGTCCAATTGTAGAAGGCAGACAGGTGCTTTACTCTGTGGTTGGCAGTAGGAAGGTAGATCCTCTCTCCCGCGATGGTTTTGAATTTCTTTTTTTTTTTTTTTTGCCAGTCCTGGGCCTTGGACTCAGGGCCTACTCACTGTCCCTGGCTTCTTTTTGCTCAAGGCTAACACTCTGCCACTTGAGTCGCAGTGCCACTTCTTCTTCTGGCCATTTTCTGTATATGTGGTGCTGGGGAATCGAACCCAGGGCTTCATGTATACAAGGCAAACGCTCTTGCCACTAGGCTATATCCCCAGCCAAGATATAGTTTTATTACAGCTTTTTTTTGGGGGGGGGGGCAGTGCTGGGCCATGATCTCAGGGCCTGAGCACTGTCCCTGGCTTTTTTGCTCAAGGCTAGCACTCTGCCACTTGAGCCACAGCGCCACTTCTGGCCATTTTCTGTATATGTGGTGCTGAGGAATCGAACCCAGGGCCTCATATATATGAGGCAAGCACTCTTGCTACTAGGCCATATTCCCAGCCCCTTGGTTTTGAATTTCATCAGAGAGTTGCTCTCGCCAAAGACCTAGCATTTGAGGAAAATAGTCATTCCTCAAATTTTGGGGACTCAAATTTTATACATAGATAAGCACTTGTATACATGTATAAAGATACATCAGGGAGTATAATAGAGGAGTGATATTGTTTGGAATGTAGCTTGAACATGCATTGGGGGTTAACAGTGAAACTCACTGTATAACCTACACTAACAATTTTTAAACAATGAAGTTATATATGTGTGTGCATTTATACATAATTTATATACATGTACACATGGGTTAGGGGGGTAATTTAGTAGTAGAGCATGTTCTTAGACATGTACAAGACCCATCATTCCAGCCCTGCCACTCAAAAAGAAAAAAAAGGAAGACACTGGGGAAAGGGAAATTATCCATTATAATACATAGTATAAAGAATAAGTACTTAAGTAAATTGTCTTGTTTGTTATTAATTTTAGTTTGTCAATAAGATCTAGGCAATAATTCTTTCTCTAATGTTATCAGACCGACATAATGAGAAATGAATTTGAGAGACTGTCTGCTCGACAACCAATTGAATTACTCAGTATGAAACGGTAAGAGAATTAAAATCCAAGTTATCCCATTTCTAACTTAGTGAGTTGAGATTGGTGAAGGTTCTGCTTGCTAGCTGTGTGCAACAGAGCAGAGTGGGGTCTGAGTGACCATGTTCTTCCCATGTTGATCAGTACCATATAGTAACAAAAGTTTTTGTATCGAACCTTTTGTGTGTGTGTGCTACTGAGGATTAGATCCAGGGCTCTTCCACTAAGCCATATCTCCAGGCTCATAGCCCTGTATCCTGCTTTTTACTTTAGTCTGCTGGAGGATTTTTCAATAAAAGTTTTTGTGTGAAGAGACAGTATTGAGGTTTGAACTCAAGGTGAAACACTTGTTAGGTAGGCACTGTCTTCAGTCATCTTTCCAGCTCATTCTGCACTGGTTATCTTGAGGTAATGTCTGGGTCTGTACCTGGACCACAGTCCTTTTATTTTACTCTTCCTGCAGTAGCTGGGATAACAGGTGTGTGTTACCATGCTTCTTCAATTGAGATGGAGCTGAACTGACCACTTTTCTGTGGGCCTACCCGGGAACAACAATCCCCCAAGTTCAGCCTCCCATATAGTTGGGGCAGTATTTACACACCACTGTGCCCAGCCCTCTCACAAACTTTTTGCCTGGGCCAACCTTGAATTTTGTTTATCCCAATCTCAACCTCCCAAGAAGAAAGAATTACAGGCCTGGGTTCTATAACTATATACACACACGCACGCACACACATGTACCTGCGCGCACACACATACAGCTTACAGTGTGTTCTTACTGTGTTTTGTTGTTGTATGGCAGATATGAACTTCCAGCTCCTTCCTCGGGTCAGAAGAATGACGTCACTGCATGGCAGGAATGTGTCAGTAATTCCATGGCGCAGTTAGAGCACCAGGCCGTCCGCATTGAGAACCTGGAGCTCATGTCGCAGCACGGCTGCAATGCCTGGAAAGTGTACAATGAGTAAGATGCTCGCTATAGCTCTGAGTACCTCCCGTTCCCCCTATGTATCCAGCTTTCGTTACTGTAAATCATGCTGCTCTTTGATTCATCGATACTGGTATCTTTTAGCAAATGTGGGGGACATATAACAATTAGAATAAAAAAGTGAGGTGGGGGGAAATTTGATTCAGGATTGTGTCCTGGAACTGCACCCAGATAGGCTACTGCTTTTAGCTCCACATTAAAGTTCAAGCGTGCTGAGTGGTCTAACATAGCTCCTAATTTACTGTGTACCAAACAAAGGTCAGAAGGAGAAAGTGCAGAGCACCTCCTTGTCCAGCCTCAGCTGAAAGTGGACATTCACAGGTTCATGAGTGACTGTAGGTAGGAATTGGGGTTACAGCCAATTCACAGGTCTGAGGACCACAGAAATAAACAGGGAAGTACCACTTGAAGGGAGTTTACTGAGCTGAGCATGGTGGCTCACATCTATAATCCCAGCACTCAGAAGGTTGACTCAACAGAGTTAAGTTGAGGCAGCAAGGTGCTAATGGCGCATGCCTATAATCCTAGCTACTCAGGAGGCTGAGATCTGAGGCTTGCAGTTTGAAGCCAGTCCAGGCAGGAAAGTCTATGAGCTTTACCTCCGATAAAACTACCCAAAAAGTCAGAAGTTGAGCTGTGGCTCAAGTGGTAGAATGCCAGACTTGAGGAGAAAAGAAGCTCCAGATCCGTGCCCAGGCTCTGAGTTCAAACCTAATGAGTAGCACAAATTTTATTTTATTTTTTTAGGTCAGCCTGAGGTACATAGCAAAACTTAGTTTTTTTTGTTTGTTTGTTTTTGGGGTTTTTTTTTGGCCAATCCTAGGGCTTGGACTCAGGGCCTGAGCACTGTCCCTGGCTTCTTTTTGCTCAAGGCTAGCACTCTGCCACTTGAGCCACAGCGCCACTTCTGGCCATTTTCTGTATATGTGGTGCTGGGGAATTGAACCCAGGGCCTCATGTATATGAGGCAGGCACTCTTGCCACTAGGCCATATCCCCAGCCAGGTTTTTTCTTTTGTTTTGTTTTTCCTTAATGAATTTTGCTAGTTTGTGAAATTCATTACTTACATTAGCTCTGTGGCTCCTTTGACCCCTCAAAAATATGCTGACTATCTTAATCATATGAGAGAAAAGACCATTGAACCTTACAATTGTAAAACTCTTTGTTAAAGTATTCTTGAAAATGACTATAAAATGACACAACAGAATGATGGATCTCTTTCTCAGATCGTCAGAATTTTGTTGTAAAATTTTATGGCATGTAATCTGGGAAAAATACAAAACTTTGTAGAATGTAAACAACCCATGATGTGAACATATTATAAGGAAAAAAAGGACAAAATGGGATCTGAGTGATTAAGAAGTCTTAAGAGACAGAGGAGCCAAGAAATCTGTTTCAGAAAATGAAAAACCATGATTCTTGTCCTCAAAAAGCCATTAACTAGTTGAGGAGACACCTATGCCAGGAGCCAGTGTCTGGCAGTATGGTTACAGTTTTACTTTGTTGGCAACTACATATCATCAACTACAGCAATTCAGAGAACTAACAGTGAGAAAGGGAAACAGGCCGTGCGATGGTGGCTCATGCCTGTCCTAACTACTAGGAGGCTGAGACCTGGGGATCATGATTTACAGACTTTGGCAAAAGTTGGCCTTGAGCCAAGATCCTTAGATCTCAGCCTTCTGAGTAGCTAGGATACAGGTGTGAGCCACCGACGGTATTACTTTTAAATTTTAATTTATCCTAGTCTGACTTTCCTCTCTTTCCTCCCTAGAAATCTGGTTCATATGATTGAACATGCACAGAAAGAGCTTCAGAAATTAAGGTAAATTATTTTTCTGTTTTTAATAAGTTTAGAGTAGGGGGAAACAACCAGTGAGACTGTGGTCACATGAGTAAACAAACTGATCCACTCTTGTTTTCAAGCAGGTAACTTTTTTCTACTATTTTCTACTTATTTATACTATAGTGTTTGTTGTATGCTGCTGCTAGTGTATATTAAACAGGTGTTCTTGTGAAATAGAGAGTGGGGACAGTTCAGGACAGACAGAAGTACAAGGCTGCGTATTGTGGCACGTGTGTGAACAAGGCTACATATTATGGCATGTGTCTGAAAGGGGGCCTTGTACAGCTTCACCTTTGATGCTCTCAATAGTTACTGTTCTGTGAGAGGTGAATTGGGGAACCTCTGAAAGATTCCAACATTCCAAAAGGTGGGGCATGAGATTGAGGCCAGTCTGGACTATAGTAGTGTAACTATCTTTATAAGAACCCAAATAGCAACAAACAATAAAAGGGACCAAGTTCAGTCCAAAGGGATTTGTACTTCAAACATAATGTAGTCAAAGCTGGGTGCTGGTGGCTCACACCTTCAATCCCAGCTATTCAGGAGGCTGAGATCTAAGGATCCTGATGCAAAACAAGGCAGGCAAGAAAGCCTGTGAGACCTCTTACCTCCAAAAAGCTGGGAATGGAGCTTGAGAAGATAAGCTAAGAGAGCAGCAGGCAGTGAGTTCAAGCCCCTGTATGTGTACGCACATAAAAAGCAGTGTAGGCTGGGAATATGGCCTAGTGGTAGAGTGCTTGCCTCGTATACACGAAGCCCTGGGTTCAATTCCCTAGTACCACATATATAGAAAATGGCCAGAATTGGCGCTGTGGCTCAAGTGGCAGAGTGCTAGCCTTGAGCAAAAAGAAGCCAAGGATAGACAGTGCTCAGGCCCTGAGTCCAAGCCCCAGGACTGGCCAAAAAAAAAACCCCAAAAAACAGTGTAGGGCTGAGAATGTGGCTTAGTGGTAGAGTGCTTACGTAGCATGCATGAAGCCCTGGATTCGATTCCTCAGCACCACATAAACTGAAAAGGCCAGAAGTGGTTCTGTGGCTTGAGTGGTAGTACCCTAGCCTTGAGCAAAAAGAAGCCAGAGACAGCACTCCCTGAGTCCCAAGCCTCAGGACTGGCCAAAAAAACCAAAACAAAACAGTGTAGTTGGCAGGGAGTCATGTTGACCATTCTTCAGACAGAATTGAGTCATCACATAGTTGAGCCTAACCCCTAGTCAGAGCTGTCAGACCACCTTCACAGCCATATTTCTGCTCAAAGCAGACATGGTGGATGGGAGGGTCAGCTCCTTGTCTGATGGGCCTCCGGGGTATGAGGGCAGGGGTCACTTGCTGGCAGGGCCAGGTGGCCAGACCAGCATCCTCTGATACACTTCATCTGTGTCCTGTTGGAATGCAAGGAATTGCCTTCATCTTGGTGTTTTGTTTTGTTCTTTAATAATAGATTGGCCTTTAAAAAAAAAAGTTTATTAGCTGGGCGCTGGTGGCTCATGCCTGTAATCCTAGCTACAGGAAGCTGGGAACTGAATAGCGAGGCTCAGCACCAGCCCAGGCAGGAAAGTCTGTGAGACTCTTATCTTCTATTAACCACCAGAAGACCGGAAGTAGCACCATGCATGGCTCAAGTGGTAGAGCGTCAGCCTTGAGCCGCATAGCTCAGGGACAGTTCCTGGGCCCTGAGTTCAAGCCCCACGAATGACACCCCCTCCAAAAAAAAAAAGTTACTAGCACATAGCAGTTGCCCAGATGCATGGGACTCACTGCGGTATTTTTGATCCACTCTTTGTCCAGCCTTAGATTTGCTCCAGCTAAGGGGAGGAGAAATAGGCTGGAAGCCTGAGACATCTCCAACTCTGGTACTTGCATGTCTGCAAACAGAAAAGACACCCTGACAGTGGGGGTGAGGGTGCTGGGTAGCTCATGACCTGCTCTGTAAGACCTCTGTACATGTGAATGGATAGGAAGGGAGTCTGGAAGGACTGGCCTTAACTCCTTGTGGTAATAACACACCATAAACTGGATGAGTTTTAAAGAGAAGGCCTATTTCGACGTAGTTCTGGAGCTTCAAGGACAGGTGCTACATCTGTCTGTTGATGACCTTGCTTGGTGGACCCCTAGCAGTGCCAGGAGTCCTATGGCAAGAGGCCTTGCCCCAGTCTCTTTATTACTGAAAAGACACCAATAGTCAGGCTTTGGGTAGCACAGTGATGACCTTAGCTAACTAACCACCGAAGGGCCCACCTCTACCCACCACACTCATAGTAACTCTTCACCTTCTGGACCCCTCTTGATGGCAGTTAGATTTGAACATGTTACTATATTTAACTACCACATCCCCAAAAATCCAATAACAGTTCCAGAAAGGGATGAGGCAGTGGTTGGGGTATTGACTCATAGTCTAGGGGTGTCTTACTTGTCACACTTAGCGTGTTTTACAAATTTTGTAATTGAGAAATAAGTTTCTAAATTAGTCTATAACTGTATGTATCTATTCTTCTGAGGATACTAAAGATATTGTCTTGTATTGGTTATTTTTTCCATTGATTTTGGTCTTGTTAAAATGCAGTAGGATTGTATAAATAACTCTTTACAGGAAACACATCCAGGATTTAAACTGGCAGCGAAAGAACATGCAGCTCACAGCCGGATCTAAGCTGAGAGAAATGGAGTCCAAGTGAGTGTCTTAACTCCACCGCACTGTTTCTCAGCACGTGCCAAGATGTGTCAGTAAGGTGCAAGCAGAATTCCAATGGAATGCTGCTGCTTTCTGCCCTTCTCTGTTTCTGATTTCTGTTTCTGAAGTGTGGGTCTAGAGAGCCACCAGAAGTTACAAGGATGAAACCACTGTGAAGTGGCCTGGGCCTGGCTTTTAGAGGACTGTTTTTAGGCCAGTATTTCTGGCTGTTAGTAGAATCTTCCTATATTCTGATCTTTTTATTTTAGTCAGTACTTGGAATTGAACCCTGGGCCTTGAACATGCTCAGCAAACACTATATCACTTAGCAATGGGCTGCCCTATTAAGGAAAAAAAAATGGGGGGGGGGGCAATTTGTTTCATTGAGACATTTATGTAAGACCTAAATTAAAGCATATAAACCTGTGATGTTTTGATTTTTTTTCCTTTTAAGTACATTCACAGTATTGTACAACTATCATGCTAATTTCAGAACATTTTTTTAACTAAAAAAAATGTATTGTGCCTTGCACTACTGGCTCATGCCTGTAATCCTAGCTACCAAGGAGGCTGAGATCTGAGGGTCATGGTTCAAAGCCAGCCTGGGCAAGAAAGTCCATGAGACTCTTATCTCCAGTTAACCACCAAAAAAACAGAAGTGGTGCTATGGCTCAAGTGATAGAGTGCTATATTGCTACTATAAAGGTGATGTACAGTGGGGTTACAATTGCATAAATCAAGTGAAGACATTTCTTTTTGGACAGTGTCACCCCTTCCCTTGCTCTTTCCCAGTTTTTCCCTCTCGTCCCCATCTATAAGTTGTATAGTTCATTTTCAATGTAGTATCTAGTGAGTTCCACTGCTGCATTTGTTCACTCTTTGCTTAAAAATATTTTTGTTTTGTTTTTTAGTTTTGTAAGAAAGGAAATCCCAGCTGGGAATGTGGCTTGCTCTAGTAGAGGGCTTGCCTAGCATGCATGAAGCCCTGGGTTCGATTCCTGAGTACCACATACACAGAAAAGGCTGGAAGTGGTACTGTGGTGCTAGCCTTGAGCAAAAGCGATGCAGGGACAGTGCCCAGGCACTGAGTTCAAGCCCCAGGACTGGCAAAAAAAAAGGAAGGAAATCCCATACTTGCAACTTTTTTTTTTTTGCCAGTTTTTCCCTTTGTTTTGTTTTAAAGATCCCCTTCTACAGATAAAGACATGTAATTTATACAAATTACTAAATAAAATCTGGGTGTGGAGGTGTATCCCTTATAATCCCAGCAGGTGGGTGGCTACGGTTGAGTTACAAGTTCCAGGACAGCCTGGGCTCCTTAGTGTTTCAAAACAAGAAAGAGACACACATCTGTCTATACACAGTCATGAATTCATGCAGCATTTCTCCTTCCTGTCTCCCTGTCTTCCCTTCATTTCCTCCTTGTCCCCCTTGCTCCACCTGCCCTCTCTCCCCATGTGGTGAGACCTGCCTCTGCAGTCAGGGAGCTTCCCTCATTGTCAGTAGCCTCTACCTGAGTTCCTGTTCTCCCACTCTCCTTCTGCTACCTCCCTGTCCCTTCCCTCTTGCTCTCCTGCTGCTGCTAACTGCTTGACTCCCATGCAAGTGTAAGAAGTAGCAGCCTGTGTGCTGCCACCTGGTCCTCCACTGGGCCTCTTTGTTGTCTGGGGAAAGGAACAGCGGCTCTTGAGTGAAACTGCATATTTAAAATCTAGGAGAAATTTCACTTTGAGTAATTGTTCCTTTTTTTTTTTTTAATGTTTTTCCTTTTCTAGTTGGGTATCTCTGGTCAGTAAGAATTATGAAATTGAACGGACTATAGTGCAACTGGAAAATGAAATCTATCAAATTAAGCAACAGCATGGAGAGGCAAACAAAGAAAACATCCGGCAAGACTTCTGAAAAGGGCTGGGGTATGGCCCAGGTGGTAGAGTGCCTGCCTAGCAAGTGTAAGCCCGGAGTTCAAGCCCCAGCACCATCACATTCACACAGACTTGTGAAAAGGCTAACTTGGTAGAAAGGAAGAACCATTGGGCTTTCACATGCTGTCAGAGCCTGCTCTTTTTCTCACCTATGGAAGTGGAGCACAGCTGCTCTCCTGGCACGGATGGGGACACTGCTGACAGGACTCCTTAAAGACCCCCTATAATCTGTGTGCCCTTGGGGTGATTGTATTTCTTAGTGAAATAAAGATTTTCAACCTGGTTGTAGTTATACTGATAAAAATGTAGGCTTTCAAAATAAGTGACTAGAATTAATTTTTAATGACTTGGATTGTGTTGTAGTCAGGGTCCTTAATTTATGGCTTCCAGAATACATAAGAGGCTGGCTTATGATTCTAATAAAGAAGTAATTCTGAATATTATTCATCACCAAGTATAATGATTGATCTTCTTTATCTCCCTGACTACATTGAGAAACACCCAGAAAACTGGTACTGAGAAGTGGGATTTTGCCGTGTCTGTACTGCCAATCTGGTATGGAGGAAAGGCCAGAGGAGGAACTTGATGGGCAGTTGTGAGGGCAGGGGCTATCCTACCAACAGGCTTGCTCACAGGGTTTTGATGGAGATAGGACTGTTGGAATTGCTCTTCACTGTGGCGAGTTTGCTTTTTTTTTTTTTGGACAGTTTTAGGCTTGAGCTCTGTCTGGGTGCCATCCCTGAGCTTTTATTCTTAAGGCTAGCACTTGACTACTTTGAGCTACAACTCCACTTCCAGTTTTCTAGTAGTTAATTGGAGATAAGAGTCTCATGAACTTTTCTGCCTAGGCTGGCTTTGAATCACAATCCTCCAATCTCAGCCTCCTGAGTAGCTAGGATTACAGGTGTGAGCTACCAGGACTCAGCTTGCATTCATTTTGTCCACACCCTGAGACTTGGTGTTGGCTAAATCTAAAGGTAATAGATTAATCTGGTGGAGGAAATGTTAAGGCGTGACCTGAGTCCCACTGACTGCCTTTAGCCAGGTTTACAGTGAGAGTCTCATTTAGGAAGAGAATCTTGAAGCACTCTGCTTTCCCTGGGCCAGGAAATTAGTTCCCTGGAGTTTGTTTCCTGTGCTCAGCTCTTAAGGCACTCCACTACTTGCCATAGTTTTAGTGGGATAGGCCCCATGGCAGCCTGTGCTGGTGGCACACCCCAGCACCATCTGTGATTGGTATGCCATCACAGGGGTTGTGGATGCTCCCCTGAGGTTTCATACGAGCACCTTCGAGGCTGGGCAATCTGGATATGAGGTCTGTACAGAGCCTGACAGAAGGAGCAAGCTGAAGCAGTGGTGGTCAAACATTGGACCTGGGAATGGGAAACAGTGAGCAAAGGTGAAGGCCACAGATCAGGCACCAGGGTGGCTCTGTGGGCTGCATCCAGCAGGGTCATGCTGGGGTGGCCCCAGGCCAGGATCTCATCCACTGACCCAGATGCTGTAGGATTAACTCACGGTGTCCACTCTGGCATGGGGATGTTGTGATTTTGGTGAGGTTTACACAGTTTGCCTTGGGACTCTTGAATGCAAATGTCCGCATTGCAAAATAAACATGAGCCTTTTGGGGCCAGGAGCAGATGCTGTAATGCTATAGTTAATTTTTCCCCTGGTCCTGGGGCTTGCACTCAGGGATTGAGCGCTCTTTCTGAGCTTTGTGTGCACGTGACTAGCACTCTACTACTTGAGCCACACCACTTCCTGGTTTTTTCTATTGGAGAGTCTCACAGACTTTGCTGCCTGGGCTGGCTTCAAACCACAATCCTCAGATCTCTGCCCCAGCAAAATCTATTTTTGTCAGTACCAGCTTTTGAATCCAGGGTTTCAGGCTTGCTTGGTTGGCACTTTGCCACTTGAACCACAGCTTTAGCTGGGCTTTTTGCTAAATATTTTGAAGATGGACTCTCATTTTTTCCTTCCAAATTGGTGTCAACCTAACCCCTCAAATGACAGCCCCCTGAATAGAATTAGAGTTGTGAGCTTCTGGTTCCTGGCTGTAGTTTCAATTGTGATAGCCTCGAAGGCTCCGCTGTTGGCTGCATAAGTGTTACAGAGCGCCCCATCACCATGGAAGGTGGGGCCTGGCGTAAGGAGGTGTGGAGGGAGGGTGGGGGGTGGGGCCTGGCTTCCAGGCTGGCCTCTGCCCACATTCCTGCTGCCCTGCCTTGCCTCAACACAGGCCCCAAAGCTACCGAGCCACCAAGGACTAAACCTTGGAAACTGAGCCAGAATAAACCTTTTCCATCTTAAAAGTTTATCTCCCATATCTGTCACAGTAAACTTGTCCCATGCATCTCATGTGACAAATCTTTTCATTTACGTCATCAAGAGTAACCGTCTTTCCTGGGCTCTAAGGTTCCAAGACTTGGAGGAACACCACCTGAACCAGGTGAGCTCCAGAGGAAGACAAGCTGGACTTCCATGAGTGAAGGTCAAATCTTCAGAACACCTCGGGAAGTCGTGCCTCCTGTTCCATACATAGACACCACATAGGCAGCATTCCCTCTCTAGGATGTGTCAGCGGAGGCGGGGGCTTTGTCTTTGTGTGCGGGGGCATGCACACAAAAGAAGAGTGGTCAAAAAGGGGGACCGGGGGCCTGGGAATATGGCAAGAGTGCTTGCCTCCTATACATGAAGCCCTGGGTTCGATTCCTCAGCACCACATATAGAGAAAAGGCCAGAAGTGGTGCTGTGGCTCAAGTTGGCAGAGTGCTAGCCTTGAGCAAAAAGAAGCCAGGGACAGGACTCAGGCCCTGAGTCCAAGCACCAGGACTGGCAAAAAAAAAAAAAAGAAGAAGAGTGGTCCAGGCATTTGACCCAGCTGTCCAGTAGGTGCTTATTCCTGTACTTGAAGGAATTTAAAGTACAAATGACCAGGCACTGGTGGCTCACACTTGATCAGCTACTTAGGAGGCTGAAATTTGAGAATAGCAATTCAAAGCCAGCCTGGCCATGAGACTCATCTCTAATTAACCACAAAAAAAAAAAAAAAAAAAAAAAGCTTGAAGTGGAGCTGCGGGCTCAGTAGTAGAACACTAACCACGAACAAAAAAAGCCAAGCAAGAGTATGAGGCACTGAGTTCAAGCACCAGTCCCAGCACAAAAAAAAGAAGGCAAGTTAGGTTGGACGCCAGTGGCTCATGCCTACAGTTTTAGCTACTCAGGAGGCTGAGATATGAGAATCGTAGTTCAAAGCCAGCTGGGTTAGAAAGGCCATGAGACTCATCTCTTAATTACCCCAAAAAAAAAGCCTGACGTGAAACTAGTTCAAGAGGTAGAGCCCCAGGACTAGCACACAGACACATGTACACATGTACACACACAAGCTAGTAAAAAACAATCCATATACAAGGCTAGATTCAACTCTTAACTCTTCAAGAATTTATGTGAGGTTGGTTTGTTTTTGTACCTATCCTGAGGTTTGGACCCTGGGCTTTGTGCTTTTGTTTGACATTTTTTCCTCTAGGCTGCTCTACCACTTGGGCAATAGCTCCATGCTGGCTTCCCATGCTGGCTTTGAGCTGTGATTCTCAGATCTCAGTCTCCTGAGTAGCTAGGATTGCAGGTCTGAGCCACCTGCACCTGGCTATTCAAGAAAAATTTATACTTTCTTTCTGTGTCAGTAGTGAGGCTTGAACTCAGGGCCTAGGCACTACTGTCCTTTAGCTTTTCTACTCAAAACTGACACTTATTTGAACCACATCTCTACTTCCAGCTGTTTGCTGGTTCATTGGAGATTAATCTAATGGACTATCCATCTTGGGCTGGCTTCAAACTGTGATCCTCAGATATCAGCCTCCTGAGTAGCTAGGACTACAGGTGTGAGCCACTGTGCCCAACTGTAGACTCCTTTTTAATTAGGATGTTTTAATATCCCTTCCTCTCTTTCCAGTGATTTAGTCCTAAAGTTGCTCCATAGGACAGCAAAGAGACACGCACATACATACACAGTGGGCCCTAAATCCAGTCTATCCTTATAGAACCCTGAGAGTAGGGCTGAGAATATGGCTTAGTGGTAGAGTGCTTGCCTAGCATTCATGAAGCTCTGGGTTCAATGCCTCAGTAACACACATACACAGGAAAAGCCAGAAGTACTGTTTTGGCTCAAGTGAGTGGTAGAGCACTAGCCCTGAGCACAGAGAGGCTCAGGGACAGAGCCCAGGTGAGTTCAAGCTCCAGGACTGGAAAAAAAGAAAAAAGAAAAAAAAAGAAAAGAAATTATGACTTCAGGAAAGTATGGCCAGCCTGGGAGAAGAGACATAAAGTTGCTGGAATTGTTGCTTTCCCAGCAAGTACCCAGGTCAGGTCACTCACGGGGGCAGTGCAAAGCAGCCAACCCTGCCTGCATATGGAGGTAGCTTTCAACAGATTTACCACCACTTGAATAATAACTGAATGTAGAGGATGAACAGTGGACAAACAGGGCAAGTGTCCATTTCAACATACAACGAAGTAAACATGAAAACACAAAACAACAAAGGGGAGAGGAAGAAATCTCTTCTGATTTTTAAGACACACATCCTCAAGAATAATACAGGTTGCTATTTTATAATAGAATTCAGAGAACAAAACAATTCTTACTCCAGGTGCTGGTGGCTGATGTCCGTAATCCTAGCTACACAGGAGGCTGAGATCTGAAGATGATGGTTTGAAATCAGCCCGGGCAAGAAAGTCCATGAAGCTTATCTCCAATTAACCATCATGAAACTCGAAATGTAAGGAGCTGTGGCTCAAAGTGGTAGAGAGCTAACCTTGAGCAAAAGCACAGGGACAGTGCCAGTCCCCAAGTTTAAGCCTCATGACAAACACGAAAACAATTGTACAAGTTAGAAAAACATAGTGGCAAAAATTAAAAGTCCCTATTCCGCTTGTGCCAGTAGCTCATGCCTGTAATCATAGCTACTCAGGAGGCTGAGATGTGAGGATCAAGGTTTAGAGACAGTGTGCAGGCCCTGAGTTTAAGCCTCAGTACCCGCACCACCACCACCACCCCAAAAAAATCAGAATGTCCTCAGGCTTCTCAACATCAAGTCTGGAGAGGAATTTTCAGAATTCCTAAGCACATTTTCTTTTTTGTTGGTCATGGGGCTTGAATTCTGGGCCTGGATGTTGTCCCTGAGCTCTTCAGCTCAAGGCTAGCACTCTACCACTTGAGCCACAGTGCCACTTCCAGTGTTGTGGTGGTTAACTGGAGATAAGAGTCTCACAGACTTTTCTGCTGACTTTGAACTGCAATCCTCAGATCTCAGCCTCTTGAGTAGCTAGGGATTACAGATAGGTGTGAGCCACCGGGGCCTGGCAACACATTTATTTCTTACCTCAAACTACACAAAGCCAGATTGTGTGGCAAGGATAAAAGTGTTTTGGCCATGTAAGAGCTTTTTTTTTTTTTTTTGGAAGGCCATGGGACTTGATCTCAGGAAGTGAACCCTGCTGTAGGCTAGTGTTTTACCACTTTGAGCCACAGCACACATTTCCAGCTTTCCAGTGGTTGGTTAGAGATAAGAGTCTCATGGCCTTTCCTGCTCAGGCTGGCTTCGAACCATCATCCCCAGATCTCAGACTCCTGAGTAGCTAGGATTACAGACATGAGCCACAGGTGCCCCGCTACAACTTATTTTAAAGACTGCCACTTCCGCTGGGTGCCAATGAGTCACACATGAGGCCCTGAATTCAAGCCCCAACACACACACATACACACACATACACATACACACACACACACACCCCATTTGTGAATTTATCAATGAAATCAAGAACTCACAGTGCATGGGTATACCAAAACCATATCAGAGAAACCAGCCCCTGATCTGGATCCTGGTAGGAGGGCAGGAACCCTGTGGCCACTTTAAGCCTTCCCTAGGTGCTCTGTAACCCCAATATTATTGTATGAAGCTTAATGTGTGCTGTGAGTTGTTCATATTAATATTTATTGTGGAATAGAATAAAAGAACACATGATTACTGTGGTCACAATTGCCAAGCAAAATCTCAAGGACTTGGTAAGTTAAAGCCAAAGAAACTGCTGGGCACGGAAGCACATGCTTGTAGCCCCAGCTACTTGAATGACTGACGTTTCACATTCTGTTAGACAATTTAACAAGATCTCAAAAACAAAATTGGGCTGGGCTATAGCTCAGTGGCACAGTGCTTGCCTAGCAAGTGCAATATCCTGGGTTTGATCCTCACTACCAAAAAAGAAAAGAAAAAATAATAATCTGGTGCAAGTGGCTCACATCTGTAATCCTAGCTATTAAAGGGGGCCTAGGCATGAAAGTCTGTGCTACTCTTATCTCCATTGAACACTAAAAGTCGAAAGTAGAGCAGTGGCTCAAGTAGTAGAGCACTAACCTTGAACACAAAAGCTCAGAGATAGGGCTGGGGATATGGCCTAGTGGCAAGAGTGCTTGCCTCGTATACATGAGGCCCTAGGTTCAATTCCCCAGCACCACATATACAGAAAATGGCCAGAAGTGGCGCTGTGGCTCAAGTGGCAGAGTGCTAGCCTTGAGCAAAAAGAAGCCAGGGACAGTGCTCAGGCCCTGAGTCCAAGGCCCAGGACTGGCCAATAAAAACAAACAAACAAAAAGCTCAGAGATAGTGTCCAGGACCTGAGTTCTAGCCCCAGAATCAGGGTTGGTGGTTTAGCTCAGTAGTCAAATGTTCACATAGTATGCACAAAGCCCTGGGTTCAATTTGCAGTCCCAGAGGAGAAAAGCCAAACAAGAACTGCCATAGTTTGTGAAGTTGTCACTGGATGCAGGTGAAGGATTATGAAGTTCCCCTTTAAAAGTAGAGGGACTCTTCACTTAGGGTCCTTGACTTCAATCGCAGAATAAGAATTTCTGGACAAGTCACGATGAAAAGTTGGCAGAGCTTTATTAAGTAAACAAGCAGGCAAACAGACAAGCAGACAGACAAAAAGAAGGGAGAAAGGGCACACTCTAACAGAGTGTGGGTGCTCTCAAAGGATGAGAAAGAGACACATACACAGCTCCTTGGCTGTTAGGGGTGTTTATATGATAAAGTCAGGGGGTCTGAAGTTAAAGTAATGCAAAGATAGGTATTTTATCTTTGCTCTAATCACTCCTGGTGTTACACTTCCTGAGTTTCTGGATGCTTTGGGCACTCATTCCTCAGTAAGAATGCATCCTGCCATAAAATACATCCTTATCCTTGAGATAAGGCGCCCAGTTATCTGTATTTTTGGTAGGAGGTGGCTTAAGTGTTGGGGAAGCATTTCTCTCAGAAGGCATACATCCTGCCAGACAAATGTTAATTGTTGGAGTGAGGAATGCATCCCTCCCTGTTGTCTCTGTTTGAAGCAAAGATGGTGCTGCTATGTTTCTAAATACCATGTTTTGGAGTTGCCTTCTCCGGGCCTTATTTTTCTCGATTTATCCTGGCTCAAGGTGATTGTTAGTAAATTCTGATATTGTGCATAGAAACAAGCATACTCACAGCACTCGTCGGCATTAGAAGAATAGTACAGGGCTGGGAATATGGCTTAGTGGTAGAGTATGCCCAGTATGCATGAAGCCCTGGGTTCCATTCCTCAGCCCCAAATACACAGAAAAAGCCAGAAGTGGCGCTGTGGCTCAAGTGGTAGAGTGCTAGCCTTGAGTTAAAAAAAAAAAAAAAAAAAGGAAGCCAGGGACAGTGCTCAGGCCCTGAGTCTAAGCCCCATGATTGGCAAAAAAAAAAGAAAAAAAGAATATACAGAGCTGGAAAGGGGCCTCCTGGGCTGATGGCAGCAGGGGCCATCTGGACATAGGCAATGTCCTTTGGCTGTACTCTCAGTACAGTTGAAGATTTTCCTTTCAATCTACACTGGTAAACCCTCGAACTTTAAAATAAATGGGGCTAAAAATAAATAAATAAAATAAACGGGGCTGGGAATGTGGCCTAGTGGTAGAGTGCTCGCCTAGCATGCATAAAGCACCACATAAACAGAAAGAGCTGAGAGTGGCGCTGTGGCTCAAATTGTAGAGTGGTAGCCTTGAGCAAAGAAGTCAGGGACAGTGCCCCGGCCCTGAGTTCAAGTCCCACAACTGGGGGAAAAAGGTTATTTCTTCTAGTTTTTTTTGTTTGTTTGCTTTTGTCAGTCCTAGGGCTTAGATTCAGGGCCTGAGCACTGTCCCTGGCTTCTTTCTGCTCAAGGCTAGACCACTTGAGCCACAGTGCCCACTTCTGGCTTTTTCTGTGTATATGGTACTGGGGAATTGAACCCAGGGCTTCATGCATGCTAGGCGAGCACTCTACCACTAAGCCACATACCCAGAATTGTAGTTTTCTTGTTTGACCATAGAAGGCACAAGACCACGAAGACGCTAAATAGCCAGAATGGTGATACATGCCTGTAATCCCAGCTATTTGGGAGGCTGAGACAACAGGATCACCTCAGCCCAGTAGCTTTGAGAAAACCTGAGCAATGGAGTACAGATTTTTGTTTCTTTGTCAATTGTGGGGCTTGAAAAGAGTCTGTGTGTGTGTGTGTGTGTGTGTGTGTGTGTGTGTATGTGTGTGTATGCAATTATTATTCATCTTTATTTTTGTTTTGCTCTCTATCATTTCAATTTTTGAATACACAAGTTCCTTGAAAGAATAACAGAGGTCTTTGAATTAGAATATTGCATTATAGAAGTCTAGCAGGTTTAGTAGTAGATGCATCTCTTTTTGCACTTGAGAATGTGAATTTTGAAAAGAGTCTCAAAACAAGCAACCCTGTTGGAAATAAGAACCAAGGGCCATTATACAGCACTTACTAAACACCCTAGTACCAAAGGAAGAACTCAGACAAATGACCCAGGTAGCACCTTCTAACAGCTCCATCCCATCACCTCAGGAAATGAAGAAAATTAAATGTACTTAAGTGTTTTACATATTAGAATCTATTTCAGTTCTTTCGGAGTTTAGACTTAGACATAATCCCAGATAGACTTCCCTTTTTATTTATTTTTTGGTGCCAGTCTCAGGACTTGAACTCAGGGCCTGGGCACTGCCCCTGAGCTCTTCAGCTCAGGGCTACCATTTGAGCCACATCACCACTTCTGGTGTTTTGGTAGTTAATTGGAGAGAAGAGTCTCATGGACTTTCCTGCCCAGTCTGGCTTTGAAAGGCAATCCTCAAATCTCAGCCTCCTGAGTAGTTAGGATTACAGATGTGAGCCACCAGTGCCCGTGCCCAAGGTTAGAACTCTACCACATGAGCCATAGCTCCACTTCCAATTTGTAATGATTAACTGAAGATAAGAGTCTCACAATATTCCTGCTCAGCTAGCTTCAAACCATAATCCTCAACTCCCAGCCTCTTGAGTAGCTAGGATTACAAGTGTGAGCACCGTTGCCTAGGTTGGACTTCACTTTCTGTTAAAAATGCTAATGGAGGGGCTGAGAATATGGCCTATATATAAATGGAGTCCAAGCATATATATGCGCACACACATATATTAATGGAGTCCAAGCAAGGCTACACTGGCTCATGCCTAGCTGTGAAGGCTGAGATCTGGTATCTGATAATCCTAGTTCCGGGCCAACATATCTCCAGTTAAGCAGCAAAAAGCTGGAAGTGATAGGGGCTGGGAATGCGGTCTAGTGGTAGCGTGCTCGCCTCGTATACATGAAGCCCTGGGTTCGATTCCTCAGCACCACATATATAGATAAAAGCCAAAGTGGCACTGTGGCTCAAGTGGTAGAGTGCTAGCCTTGAGCAAAAAGAAGCCAGGGACAGTGCTCAGGCCCTGAGTCCACGCCCCAAGACTGGCAACAAAAACAAAACAAATAAACAAAACGCTGGAAGTGGAGATATGGCTCAAGTAATAGAACAACAGCATTGTGAGGAAAAAGCCAAGCAAGAATTTGAGGTCCTGTGTTTAAGTCTCTGTGCCAGCACAAAAAAGGAAAGAAAAAAGTATCAATGCACACCAAGTACTATTCTATTTCTTTGTTCTTTTTAAAAATTACAGTGACTGCCAGGTCTCAGTGGCTCATGCCTGTAACCCTAGCTTCTCAGGAGGCTGAGATCTGAGGATCAAGGTTCAAATCCAGCATGGGCAGGAAAGTCCATGAGATTCTTATTTCCATTTAACTATCAATTAGCAGAAATGTCACTGTGGCTCAAAATGATAAAGCACCAGCCTAGAGTCCCAAAACTCAGGAGAATTCCCAGGTCCTAAGTTCAAGTCCCAGGACTGACACTAAAATAAAATAAAATATGACATTGCCCCATTCATAAGGAAATGGAAGGACTTGGAAAAAATTATACTAAGTGAAGTGAGCCAGACCCAAAGAAACATGGACTCTATGGTCTCCCTCATAGGGAATAATTAGCACAGGATTAGGCTAGTCACAGCAGAGGATCACAAGAGCCCAATAGCTATACCCTTATGAACACATAAGATGATGCTAAGTGAAATGAACTCCATGTTATGGAAACAACTGTTATATCACTGTTGTAATTACTTTCAACATGCCATGTGAAACCATAGCTTCTATTGTTGATGATCCTCTTGTATCCCCTTCCTGAGGTTGTACCTGCACTATTACTGTATCTTATCTGAGTACATTGGAAACCGAGTATACTGGTATTAGAACTAGGAAAGTGAAAGGGAATACCAAAATCGAGAGATACAGGATGGAAAGACAAACGACTAAAAAAGCAATACTTGCAAAACTGTTTGGTGTAAATCAACTGAACAACTCATGGGGGGGGAGAGGGAAAGGGAGAGAGGGAGGGTGAATGAGGGAGGAGGTAACAAACAGTACAAGAAATGTATCCAATGCCTAACGTATGAAAATGTAACCTCTCTGTACATCAGTTTGACAATAAATTTTTTTTAAAAAAGGAAAAAAAATACAGTGAACACACTCCAGAATTAGGAGGAACATTTAAAAATTAGAAAACAAGGAGCCTGGGAATGTGGCTTAGTGGTAGAGTGCTTGTCTAGCATGTGTGCAGCCCTGGGTTCCATTCCTCAGTACCACATAAACAGAAAAAGCTGGAAATGGTGCTGTGGCTCAAGAGGTAAAGTGCTAGCCTTGAGCAAAAGAAGCTCAGGGGCAGTATTCAGGTCCTGAGTTCAAGTCCCACGACTGGAAAAAAAAATTACAAAACAAGACAGTTGCAGCAGGTGGCTCACGCCTGTAATCCTAGCTACTCAGGAGGCTGAGATCTGAGGCTTTCTGGTGGAGGCCAGCTAGCACAAGCAGAAAAGTCCCCATGAGACTCATATCTCCAATTAACCCTTCAAAGACCAGAAGTGGAATTTTGGCATTTTGGCTCAAAATGGTAAAGAGCTAGCCTGGAGCAAAAGAACTCAGGGACAGAGCCCAGGCCATGATGTCAAGCTCCACAACCGAGAGAGAGAGGGAGAGAGAGAGAGAAAGAACATAGTAGCCTACAAGTGAGAATTGTGGTATAACCAAATGAAAATTTGTCACAAGTAACTGCAAAAATTCCTAGTGCCCTTCCAAACTCTCTAGATGTAATAAAATACAAAGACAGGTTTTTAAGATGAATCAAATGATACATGTGAGCCTTCTTGTGGCATCATAGACTAAAATACAATGAGTATCTTTTTATGTTAATATACCTAATCAATTGTAATTAGTATAATTAGTACTTTGTTATTTTCTCCTATTCATTATTGCTGAATACATAATTAACAGCACAGGATATAATTTGTTCTTTGGCAATAGGTCAGTTGTAGACCCAGCATTTCAAAGTCTGTTTCCCTTTATGAAATGTACATGTGTTTTAAAGAACAAAATGTCAATTGTTTATTTCAGTGTTAAAAATCCTGATAATTTCTTCCAGATATGGTGGCTCCTAGTTACTCAGGAGGCTGAAATCTGAGGATTGTGATTTTTTGTTTTTGCTAGTCCTGGGGCTTGAACTCAGGGCCTGGGCACTGTCGCTGCCTTCTTTCCACTCAAAGTACTCTACCACTTGAACCACAGCGCTACTGTTGTAATAGGGAGGTCCGATCTGGCCAGTGCCATCATTAACTGTGGAGGGACTTCAGGTTGACTCCAACTCAGATTAGAGCAGAAGCCAACTCCATCTTCACTAAGCTCTTCCCCACCCTATCCAGGGAAGCTCCCCTGTATTATGATGTTATGTAAATTGACCACCTGAGGCCTGGGAGCTTCAGGGGAACCTGTACCCTCCCATGGGTAGGCGTATCCACCTGACGCCAAATCTGTGTGCCCTCCAGAATGGGCGTATCCACCTGATGTCAAATCTATGTGCCAATTCTAACTGGTCCAAACAGATACTATGAGACAGACTGCAACTCTATTGGCTACCTGCGTGCGGCCTAGCATGCTCTGTAAGTGCTGTATCCTCATTGGCCACCTGCGTGTGGCAAGTTTGACTGTGATGTTTGCCTTATAACCAGGCTGGAAGGCCACATGGGCACACGGTTCCGGCTCCCGAGTCTGGGGCCTGACTCTGCACACGTGGTCAGTGGTTTCGGCCCCCGAGTCTGGGCTGTGACCAAGGCCAGTTGGTTCACTTTTTACTTCCCCAATAAATCCATCTTTTTTATCATCTTGTAGCTGGAGACTGTGTGGTGGACTCTTGGGGGAACCAGGAATCCTCTCCCTTGGGGGGGACCCCCGTTTCACTGTAGCGAACCCCCACTTTACTTCACTGTTAGGAAAATGGAGGAGAACAGAAAAGGAATAGGCTGGACTCATCACTAACAGGCAAGGACTGTTTATTGAGGAACAGCAAGGGGCACAGACCTTGTCCTGGGTTTGGAGGTTGTGGCAGAGGGTGAACTTGGGACCAGACTTACAAAAGGTGTGAGCTAGGTAAGGTAGAGGTTAATGAAGGAGCCACTAAGTTTAGGAAGTTGGGACTTTTTCTGTTTGTCCCACAAAGGGTTGTTTACAGCTGGACCTAGGTGCATATCAAAGCAGGTTCTCATAAGTGGAAGCTTTTCCATTTGGCTCACAAAAGGTTGTTTACAGCTGGGCCTAGGTGAGATGTCCTGCATATTGAAGCTGGTTCTCCAGTAGAGGTTCCCAATGGTTATCTCTATAGGCCTGAGTCAATAGGGTGGAGGTTAATCCTTCAGCCACTTCCAGCTTTTTTGTTTATGTGGTGCTGAGGAATTGAACCCAGGGCTTCCTGCATGCAAGGCAAGTACTCTATCACTAAGCCATATTCCCAGCCCAGACAGGAAAGTCCATGAGACTTTTTTTTTTTTTTGCCAGTCCTGGGGGACTTGAACTCAGGGCCTAAGTGCTGCCCCTAACTGCTTCTTTTCTTTCCCTCAGGGCTAGCTAGCACTCTACCACTTGAGCCACAGCATCCCTTCTGGCTTTTTCTATATATGTGGTGCTGGGGAATCTAACCCAGGGCTGCATGTATATGAGACAAGCACTCTACCACTAGGCCATATTCCCAGTCCCAGGAGACTCTCCAGTTAACCAGCCAAAAGCCAGAATTGGAGCTGTGGCTCAAGTAGGAGAGCAGCAGCCTTGAGGAAGGAAGTTGAGCACCAGCTCGAGGCCTTGAGTGCAAGCTCTAGTACTGGCACACACACACACATGCAAAAAAAATTAGGGAAAACTTGAGTTGTAATTGTCTTCTAAACTCCTATATTATTACTCAGTACCCCTCCTGTGCTGTCCTGCTTCTCTTTCCTGTTTTAATGATCTTTCTACTTGTTCAGCTGGTCCTCTGGAGCTTATTGGCGTTTCTGGCCATTGCTGGAATGCTGCTCCTTCCTAGGGCTCTGGCTTGAGTCAGCTGATCTGAGCCATCCATTCCACTGGTGTCAATGCTCCTCCCCTCGCTGTGGCGACTCACTACACTGCATCCTTGCCAGTAGAACTGCAAATGACAATACCACTTGGATGTCCAAGAGTTCCAAAGTCTTCCTCTGCACTTGCTGCCTCCTGCCAAGAGTTCAGGTCTCCTCGGTTCTCAGAACTGTTTCTGCCCTGTTGTCTTTTTCTTATATTTAAAATTGATTATTATTACTGAAAGGCCATCCCAGAGGACCATGTGGAGATAGTCACGGACAGGAGAAGAAGGTTCGTTAGGAGGTTTATTAGTGGGGCCATATCTCCCATGGGAAAGGGAGCAACATGGCTTCTGTACCTTATCCAGGTGGCAGCTTCTCTGGTAGCCAGAGAGACTTCATTTGACCAGAGGTCAGTTAAAGTTAGAATGCTTTAGCCACTGTGACACAAAGGAAAGGTATTGAAGTGTGGCCAGGGTGTTTTGTGTTCCTGAAATATGGTTAATGTGTCCCTCATAATTGAGAGTAGCCACTTCTGAGAAATAAGGCCCACTCCCAGCAGGTGTGTGACTTAAGGCCGTAAACCTGCCCCTGTGACAAAATTACAGAAGTGCAGAGATTCCAGGAAATGTGTCAATAACTCCTTTGGGCAGTGAAACTCTCATAATAACCAGTAATCAAAATAGCAGGAAATTCCAGATGTCCTCTCAAGTCAAGAATGGCTTGGACAAACACCCCTGAGACTTAGGTCATTTTCTTTTTTCTTTTTTTGCCAGTCCTGGGGCTTGGACTCAGGGCCTAAGCACTGTCCCTGGCTTCTTTTTGCTCAAGGCTAGCACTCTGCCACTTGAGCCACAGCACCACTTCTGGCCGTTTTCTATATATGTGGTGGTGGGGAATCGAACTCAGGGCTTCATGTATACAAGTCAAGCACTCTTGCCACTAGGCCATATTCCCAGCCCCATTAGGTCATTTTCTTAAACCAATCATTGTAAAGCCCACGTTAGCCAATCATCTTTAGTCGCTATGTTGTTGCTATGTTGTTTTATGATTTTCCCATGATGAAATGTGATTTGCTGTATGCTACTGTGGAAGCCCTATAAAAACCTTGCTGAATGGAGGGATGGGGGCTCTGGATTCAGACCTGCTGCATGGGTGACGATCATGAGCCCAGGCTCAAGCTTGCAATGTGTGATTACATCAGATTTAGGCTCCTTGGTGGTCTTTGGGGACCCCAAATTCTGGGCATAACATCAGAAGGCTGACAGCTCCCTGAGAAAGATCTCTTACCCTTAGCATTACAAAGGCCACCGATCTTCTCTTAGGTGTGAACTACTCAGCTCCAGAACTTCCCCAGAAATAATGCCAGGTCAAGTCACCTATCCTAGGATTGTTTCACTCCCACTTTTGGTGTTGATAACTTCAAAGATACTGCTACCTTGCTTTCTGCATGTACTACCTATTTGATGTTGAATAAAAGCCCTGTTCACGGGACCCTCTGGATCTGTTGCTGACTGCACACAGCAGGTCCCCTGGCACCCCAAAACTGGTTCCACGGTCTGGTCTTCATCATTGCTTTGCTCCCGGCCATGGTGGGATAAGGCACCCCCTGTGGTCTGCAACAGGATTAGAGTTACATGAAACAGGTAGTAATTTCCTTTTACAGTGTCTTCTGTTCCCTCATTCTCAGTCCCTCCTCCCATCTCCATCCACGAGTTGTATAGTTTACTTTTTTCCTTGCATTAAATTAATTCTTTTTTTTTTTTTTTGCCGGTCCTGGGGCTTGGACTCAGGGCCTGAGCACTGTCCCTGGCTTCTTTTTGCTGAAGACTAGCACTCTACCACTCTAGCCACAGTGCTACTTCTGCATTTTCTTTTTTTTTGGCCAGTCCTGGGGCTTGGACTCTGGGCCTGAGCACTGTCCCTGGCTTCTTCTTGCTCAAGGCTAGCTAGCACTCTGCCACTTGAGCCACAGCGCCACTTCTGGCCATTTTCTGTATATGTGGTGCTGGGGAATCGAACCTAGGGCCTCATGTATACGAGGCAAGCACTCTAGCCACTAGGCCATATCCCCAGCCCCAGACTTCGGCATTTTCGATATATGTGGCGCTGAGGAATTGAACCCAGGGCTTCATGTATATGAGGCAAGCACTCTACTACCACTAGACCATATTCCCAGCCCCTACTCTGGTTATCTTTTGAAGTGCCAGACTTTGAAGTCAGGCCCCACTTTACCACGTGAACCCCACTTTGCCACGTGAACCTCACTTTGCCACGTGAACCTGAGATAAGCAGGCCCTGTGAACAAACCCAGGCCAAGCCCATTAGGGCCCAGTCGGTCTAGAACTCTAACCGCTGGGAATGCTTAACTCTAACCACCCCTAGAATTGAACCCTGAGCCAATCAGATTTGTACCTGTATCCTAATCTGGCTTGCTTGAACACCTGATTGTCGTAACTTTGTTCTTTGCCTTTATAAGCCCTGTGTAATCACAGCTCGAGGCTCCCTCTTAACCTCTGCTGTGTCGGTGGGTAGGATGAGGCCCGAGTTGCAGCTTGCTTGAATAAAGTCTTGCCTTGCTATTGCATTTCGGAATGTCTGAGTCTCGGTGGTCTTCTTGGTGATGGTCTTGCGACTTGGCACAACACTTTGAGACGAGTCAACCTGGATCATGATACTCCCATTGATGCTTCCCCCCATAGCTGAGATGACAGGCAGGCCAGCTCCACATCCAGATTTTTTTCTGTTGAGATGGTATCCTGGAAACTGTTTTGCTTAGGCTGGCCTGGAACTGCTACCCTCCAACCTCTACCTCCCCCATAGCTAGGATTACAGGTGTGAGCCATCTAAACCCATTAAAAGGAGGTTTGGGGCCTGGGAATGTAGCTTAGTGATAGAGTGCTTGCCTAGCATGCATGAAGCCCTGTGTTCAGTTTCTTATTAGCACATACACAGAAAAAGGCAGAAGTGGTACTCTGGCTCAAGTGGTAGAGTGCTAAACTTGAACAAAAGAAGCTTAGGGACGGTGTCCAGCCCAGGACTGAAAAAAAAAAAAGGACAGTTTTGATTTGTATCCTAGGCTGGCCTCAGATTTCAGATCATTTTGCCTCTACCTCATGAGTCCTGGGGTTATAGGCATGGACCACCACACCTGGTCTTGTCCTGTTTTTTTGTAAATTTTCTTTTCTTACTACTCACCCTCAAATTTGCTGTCAATGTAGGACACCAGTGGCACATGCTTGTAATCCTAGCTACTTAGGATACTGAAATCTGAGGATTGTAGCTACCAGCTCAGGTAGGAAAATCTGTGAGGTTTTGTTTTTGTCTTGTTTTTTGCCAATCCTGGGGCTTGAACTCAGGGCCTGAGCACTGTCCTTGGCTTCTTTTTGCTCAAGGCTAGCACTCTACCACTTGAGCCACAGCGCCACTTCTGGCTTTTTCTATATATGTAGTGCTGAGGAATCTAACCTAGGGCTTCGTGTATATGAGGTGAGCAGTTACCCCTAGGCCTTATTCCCAGCCCCTTTTTTGTTTTGTTTGGTTTGGTTTTGCCAGTCATGGGGCTCGAACTCAGGGCCTGGGCACTGTCCCTGGCTTCCTTTTTTGCTCAAGGTTAGCACTCTACCACTTGAGCCACAGCACCACGTCTGGCCTTTTCTGTTTATAATGGTGCTGAGGAATTGAACCCAGGGTTTAGCACTCTACCACAAAACCACATACCCAGCCTTATGAGATTCTTTTTTTTTTTTTTTTTGGCCAGTCCTGGGGCTTGGACTCAGGGCCTGAGCACTGTCCCTGGCTTCTTCTTTTTGCTCAAGGCTAGCACTCTGCCACTTGAGCCACAGCGCCACTTCTGGCCGTTTTTTGTATATGTGGTGCTTGGGAATTGAACCCAGGGCCTCGTGTATACAAGGCAAGCACTCTTGCCACTAGGCCATATCCCCAGCCCCCCTTATGAGATTCTTATCTCCAATTAAATACCAAAAGCCAGAACTACAGTGGGGCTGGGAATATGGCCTAGTGGCATGAGTGCTCGCCTCATATACATGAAGCCCTGGGTTCGATTCCTTAGCATCACATATAAAGAAAAGGCCAGAAGTGGCGCTATGGCTCAAGTGGTAGAGTACTAACCTTGAGCAAAAGAAGCTAGGAACAGTGCTCAGGTCCAGGACTGGCAAAAGAAAAAAAATCAACAAAAGCAGAACTGTGGCTCAAGGGGTAAAGCACAAAAGCCCAGGGACAGGACACAGGCCCTGAGCTCGTACACCAGGACCAATAAACAGACACACACAGTTGCTATCAAAGTACTCTCCTAAAAATTATTACAGTGATGCTTCTGGTTAAAATTCTGTCATTAGCTTTTTGTCACTTATGGTTAAACTCTCAAATTTCTGGTGCTAGGAGTGTGGTGCTAGGTGTAGACCACCATGCGTGCAGTCCTGAGTTCAATCCCTGGCACAGAGGTAAGGGAATGAGTAAGTAGGCAAACACATTTCTTGCTATGGCACGGAAAGATAGTATGAGAAAGGCACAGGAATGTGAGTCCAGTAGTTAACTTAAACTTCCAGAAGTAGGTGGTGGTGATGACTTAATTACTGTGTGGTCCTAGGCAAATTTATTTACTTTTGTTGATCTGCTTCCTGTGTGAAAGTAAATACAATTAAGCAGGACAGCTGTAGGAGTTACCTGAATTATAGAACACTGCCTGAGGTGTGTTACATGCTGCTATTATTTCCAAATTTAGTGCAAGTTGTTTTGTCTTTGGGAAGAGGCAAGGGCTCTCTGTATATAGTCCAGGCTGACCTGGAATTCCTCATGTTACCCTGACTGGCCTCTAGCTGGTGATTTCCTGCCTCAACCTACCAAGTGGTCTTTTCACTGGAGAATTAAGACCATTAACATTGTGTTTATTTTGAAAGGTATGTAATAATTCCTGTTTTTGTGATTTCTTTATAGGACTTTGTTTTCCCCAACTTTCATTTATTTACTCATCCAGTGACACTTGTTTTGTCCCTTTTTTCAGGGAGTGGGGGACTAGGGGCAGTGCTGGTCTTCGTGCTTGAACTCAAGGCCTTGGCACTGTTCCTGAGCTTCTGTACTCAAAGCTGGTGCTCTACCACTTGAGCCACAGCTCTACTTCTAGTTTGGATGTTTGAGTTAAAAGCCTATGGATTTCCTGTCTGGGCTGTATCTTTGAAACTGTATTTTCAGGTCTCAGCTTCCCAAGTAGCTAGGGCTACGGGCAGGAGCCACTGGTGCCTGGCTTGTCCCTTGTTTTCATGGCTATATTTATCTTCTTCTTCTGTGAGGTGCCTTTGAGCATCTTTTGCAGTACTGGTTTAGTTAGTCATGAAAGGTTTTTTTATTTCTTCTGTTATGAACAATAGCTTTGCTTAGTTGAGTACCATGGGTTTGTTTTCTTTCAGTACTCTAAGTATAGCAGATCTTGCTTTCTTTTCTATTTTATTTTTTACGAGTTCTGGGGTTTGAACTCAGGGCCTGAGCACTGTCCCTAGGTTCTTTTGTTCAAGGCTAGCACTCTACCACTTGAACCACAGAGCCACTTCTGGCTTTTTCTGTATATGTGGTACTGAGGAATAGAACCCAGGGCTTCATGTATACTAGACAAGCACTCTACCACTAGGCCACATTCCCAGCCCCCAGATCTTGCTTTCTGTCATTCTAAGATTTCTGTTGTGAAAGCTACTATTATTCTGATTGGTTTGCCTTTGTAGGTGGCTTGGAATTCCTCTCACAGCTTTCAATTCACTTTTTCTCTGCACTTAATGTTTTAACTATAATATGCTCTGAATAGCTTCTCTTCTGGTCTTCTCTGCTTGGAGTCCTAAAGGCCTCCTGTACCTGGATGGTCTTCTCACTCATGATTTCTCTATTACTTTGTTGTTGTTGTTATTTTTGCCATTCATTATGTTCCAGGAATTTTTTTCTTTTTAATTTTTACTGTCTTCTCTATTACTTTATGTTTCCTCTATCTTTAGCTAGTATTACTTTTGCGTTGCCTATCATTCATAAGTTTGGTCTTTTTGTTTTGTTTTGTTTCCTGCCAGTCTTGGGGCTTGAACTCAGGGCTTGAACACTATCCCTGGCTTCATTTTCAAGGCTAGCACTCTACCACTTGAGCCACAGCACCACTTCAGGCTTTTTCTATATATGTGGTGCTGAGGAATCGAACCCAGGGCTTCATGTACATGAGGCGAGCACTTTACCACTAGGCCATATTCGCAGTCCCATAAGTTTGGTCTTTTAAAATGAAGTTTTGGGGGCTGGGAATGTGGCCTAGTGGTAGAGGGCTTGCCTAGCATGCATGCAGCCCTGGGTTTGATTCCTCAGCACCACATATATAGGAAAAGCCGGAAGTGGTGCTGTGGTTCAAGTGGTAGAGCAGTAGCCTTGAGCAAAGAAGCCAGGGACAGTGCTCAGGCCCTGAGTCCAAGACCCAGGACTGGTAGAAAAAAAGAAAAAATAAACAGGCCGGGGATATGGCCTAGTGGCAAGAGTGCTTGCCTCATATACGTGAAGCCCTGGGTTCAATTCCCCAGCACCACATATACAGAAAACGGCCAGAAGTGGCGCTGTGGCTCAAGTGGCACAGTGCTAGCCTTGAGCCAAAAGAGAAGCCAGGGACAGTGCTCAGGCCCTGAGTCCAAGCCCTATGACTGGCCAAAAAAGTATTATAGTTCTTTGTTTTGTTTTTGTTGCCAGTCGTGGGGCGTGGACTCAGGGCCTGAGCACTGTCCCTGGCTTCTTTTTGCTCAAGGCTAGCACTCTACCACTCTAGCCACAGTGCTACTTCTGCATTTTCTATATATGTGGTGCTGAGGAATCGAACCCAGGGCTTCATGTATACGAAGCACTCTACCACTAAGCCATATTCCCAGTCCCCCAGTATTATAGTTCTTGTATATTCATTTTACATTTCTTTTTGTTTTTGGTTTGAACTCAGGGCCTAGGTGTTTTCCCTGAACTCTTTGGCTCATGGCTAGCACTCTACCACTTTGAGCCACAGCGCCACTTCCGGTTTTCTGGTGGTTAATTGGAGATAATAGTCTCACAGACTTTCTAGCTAGGATTGGCTCTGAACCATGATCCTCAAGATTTCAATCTCCTGAGTAGGTAGGACAACAGGTGTGATCCACTAGCACCCAGCTTACCTTTTATTCTTTTGTTGTTGTCAGTTGTGGGGCTTGAACTCTGGGCGTGGGACAGCTGTTCAGCTAGCATTCTACCACTTTAAGCCACAGCACCACTTCTGGTTTTCTGGTGGTTAATTGGAGATAAGAGTCTCATGGACTTTCCTGCCCAAGCTGGCTTTGAACTGTGATCCTCAGATCTCAGCCTCCTGAGTAGCTAGGATTTTAGGTGTGAGCCCCCAGGGCCTGGCTAAAACTTATCAGTATGAGAATTTAAAACGAAGTAGCAAAAATAAGGAAGGTGAGGGAATAAGGAACCTAGAGAGAGAAGTGGGGTGTGAGGGGTACAAGAACACCAAATCCCACACGTGGGATTGTAGGGCAGTTATGGACAAGGATGACATCATCAGGGAATGCCAAGGGTGGAAGAGCTGAGCATAAAAAAGGTGTGAATAACCTACCAGCACAAGATTTTTCTTGCTTGTTGAGAAGAGTAAATGCCTGCTGGCTGTATCGGCAAAGCTGGTGCATTTTTCTAATCTCTGCATACTGTTAAATCCTTGATTGACAGGTCCAGCCTGGGTGCAGTGTTCTGTGAGTTGAGGCCGGCTGGTAGGCATAGTGGGGCAGGTCCTGCACACTAGTGGGAATTCCTTGAAGCTGGTCTATTCTGCCAGGATATCATGGGTGGTTCCAGCTAGTGTGTGTGTGTGTGTGTGTGTGTGTGTGTGTGTGTGTGTGTGATGGGATCCCCAAGCACAACTGGTGGATCAGGATCCACTCTGCCATCCTCCATGCCACACTTTGCCCTGATCTGGAGATACAGTGTTTGCCCTGGCTTCTCCATGGTGCGCTTCCTCACCTAGGCCTTCAGCTTAATGTTGCATCCCAATATGAAGGACAAATAGCTCCTGCCTCCAGATTCTGTGCTCTTACTGCATGTTAGTTTTGTCTTGCAGTAAAGATCCAGACCCCAGAGGCTTGGTCTAGCCAGCAGCTTCCTGTGCACTTCCTTTGTATTTGTGACAGGGACCAAGACACCCCCAGAAGGAGGAGTGACCTCATCAACCCACAGGTCCAAAGGTACGTGAGGCTTTTAATCAGCTTAGGCAAAATTTCTCTCAGGTTCTCAATGGGTAACACTGGCTACCTGGGAACTTGGCATCTATATACCCTGGGCTGGGGCTAGATGTGGAGACCTGCTCAGGTCAAAGGTCTCTTGCAGGAATATATTTGCCTGATTTGCCCTCGAACAGCAAGGCAAAGAAACTGGTCAGAAGCTAACCAGTAGTTTAACCAGGTTGGGACAGTGTACCTACCCCTGTTACAGCATCTGTTCACAGTGTGTCCAGAAGGGTGGTTCTTGCCAGAAGCAGACAAAGCAGAATATGAAATAAAATACAATACGTAAATACAGATAAAATGAAACTAGGCTCTAGGATGGTGTAGGTATGCCTGATGCTTATGGATTCCTTTGAGCAATATTTCATTTATTTTTTCCAGTCCTGGGCCTTGAACTCAGAGCCTGAGCGCTGTCCCTGGCTTCTTTTTGCTCAAGGCTAGCACTTGAGCCACAGCGCCACTTCTGGCTTTTTTTTCTATATATGTGGTGCTGAGGAATCGAACCCAGGGCTTCATGTATGCGAGGCAAGCACTGTACCACTAGGCCATATTCCCAGCCCTTTATTTACTAATTTTTGTGCTGGTCCTGGGGCTTGAACTTGGGGCCTATCATTGATGCTTGACTTGTCAGCTCAAGGGTGGCACTCAACCACTTGAGCCAGTTTCACTTCCTAAGAAGTTTTAGAGAGGCCAGCTCTGGCTGGCTTCAAACATCAATCCTCCATCTTAACTGCCTCAGTGGGTAGGATTACAGGTGTGAGCCACCAGCCTTGTTTCTTTTAGAAATTTAGTGTCCTAGTTCTGTCTGGATACTGTGGGTCCTTTCACTAGTGTTCTCTGCTTCCTTACTAATTACATACTTCTTGCTGCAGCTTGGTTTTATACCTGGTTCATGAGGATACAAGGAATTGGTACTGGTCAGTGTCTTGCCAAGGGTCCTCTCTGAGGATTTTATTGGACAGTTATTACTGGGCACTCTATCTCCATCTGAAGTGGGCCCTGGGACATTTAATCACTGAAGAACTTTGATACTAGCTATTGCTAGTGCCTCAATGCTGGGAGGCTGAGGCACAGAGACCTATGGATTGAGGCCACTTGGGTTACATTGCAAGACCCTGTCTATAAATAAATAAGTACCAAATAAACCTGGGTGTTGGTCATTCTAACATTTCAGGAGGCTGAGATCTGATTGCTAAGATTAGCAATACTCTAAGAGTAGAAGAAAGCTCCCTGCCTGCTAGTTTAAAATCTCATGGAGGAGGGCAGGCAGAGAGAAGTGGTAATTACTGAGAGAAAGCAGGGGGTGAAAAGGACTAGGAGTGATTGAGCAAGGCTTCTGTTGATAAGGTGAAGGAGTCCGTCCGTTCTGGAACTATGCTCCAGGTTGAAGAAAAAAGAGCACATGCACAGAGCCTGAGGCCAGCAAGGATGCTTGGCTTATTAGAAGCCCATCTTGGAGTTGGTGTGGCTTGGCAGGCAAGAACAACAGGGGAGGTGAGGCAAGGGAATTAGCATGGGCCCAGGCAACATACAGAAACGAGTGCATATTTGTCATCTTTGTTTGTTTGTTGTTGTTTTTTGGCCAGTCCTGGGGCTTGGACTCAGGCCTGAGCACTGTCCCTGGCTTCTTTTTGCTCAAGGCTAGCACTCTGCCACTTGAACCACAGCGCCACTTCTGGCTGTTTTCTGTATATGTGGTGCTGGGGAATTGAACCCAGGGCCTCATGTATAGGAGGCAAGCACTCTTGCCACTAGGCCATCTCCCCAGCCCCTATTTGTCATCTTTGATTTTTTTTTATTTTCCATATGCTTATGGCCTTAATGATTGGGAAATTAAAGTGCAGCTCAAGAGGTACAGCATAGCACCCACCTTGAGCCAAAAAGGCAAGGAAGAGCTACAGGTTCTGAGTTCAAGCCCCCATACCTGCCAAAATACAAAAACAAAAGAAAAAAGTAGGGCTGGGAATATGGCCTAGTGGCAAGAGTGCTTGTCTCGTATACATGAAGCCCTAGGTTCAAATCCTCAGCATCACATATATATAGGCCAGAAGTGGCGCGGTGGCTCAAGTGGCAGAGTGCTAGCCTTGAGCAACAACAACAACAAAAAAAAATAGCTTTGAAATGGAGCATGGTGGTGCATGCCTGTAATTACAACACTTGGAATTTCAGACTTAGGAGAATTTAGTATTCAATGAAAATCTGACCTATACAGTGAGATCCCATCTCAAGAAACAAAACAAAACCAAGTCTGGAAAACTTTTTCCTTCATGCATTCTAAGACGACTAGAATTTTTTCATTTTTTTGCCAGTCGTGGGGCTTGAACTCAGGGCCTGAGCACTGCCCCTTAGTTTCTTTTACTCAAGGCTAGCACTCTATCACTTAAGTGACACAGTGCCACTTCTGGCTTTTCCTGAGGAACTAAACCCAGGGCTTTGTGCATGCTGGGCAAGCACTCTACCACTAGGCCAAACTCCTAGCTCATCTTTCTGTTCTAGTTAACACTGTTAGCATGTCTCCTCCATTTTGGCTTAACCTCCATCTTAGGTCCTCATCCCTTTCCCAGAAATCAGCTTGTACCAGATCAGGCCTGACCACAATTGTTAACCCCCACCTCAGCCCCCAAACTACAGCTAGCCTCCAGCTGCATCAGCAGAGGACTGTCTGCCCAGGCCTGACTGCAACTGCTGACCCACCCTAGCTTCATGCTATCTTCAGAGTCCAGCTGCGACTGGGAGAACTCCCCTCTCCGAGTGGGATTTCCCTCCCTCTAGCCCCCTAGCCATGTAAGATACCCCTTCGCTCAAGGACAAGGGCTGCTCTCTATCGGGAGAGGGACAGGCTTGTGAACTTGCTGAAAATAAAACTTTGCTCTATGCGACTTGGTGTCTGTGATCTTCTAGACTGGTGCTTTCAGATACAATACAGTACATAAAGTCTAATATATTTTTTTCCAAGAAAGCCCCTGTTCTCCCCCCTCCCCCAAGTTGTGTGTATGTGTATGTGTGGGGTACCTGGGTCTTGAACAGAAGGCAGGGGCACTGATTGGGTATGTGGCTTAGTGGTAGAGTGCTTGCCTAGCATGCATGAAGCTCTGGGTTCAATTCCTCAGTACCACATAAACAGAAAAGGCTGGCTGTGGCTCAAGTGGTAGAGTGCTAGTCTTGAGCAGAGAAGTTCAGAAACAGTGCTCAGGCCCCGAGTTCAAGCCCAGGACTGGCAAAAAAATAAAATCACTGGGGAGTGGTAAGCAGGAGAAAAAGTGGGAGGGGTTAACAGTGTTTAAAGAGATGTACTCATTACCTTAGTTATGTAACTGTAACTCCCCTGTTCATCACCTTTACAATTAAAAAAAAAATCAGTTCTGGAGCTAGGGCAACCTGTTTCTGAGTTCTTTTAAAGCCACAGGTCTGCTTTCTTTCAGTTAATTGGAAACAAGGTTCCTGTAGGCTTTTGTGTGGACTGGCTTCCAACTGTGATCCTCAAATCTCAGCTTCCTCAGCAGCTAGGATTACAAGCGTGCAGCTGAGTTTTTATTTCTTTTAAATGTAGTCCAGGCTGGCCCTGAACTCTGATCTTCTTACCTCTGCCTCTCTGGTACTGGAAGAACGAGGATCTTTGTTTTGTTTCTTGCTTGTCACACTGATCATGTTAGGACCCTAAACTGGACCTCAGAGGACATAATCTGTTCCCCACAAACGAGTCCCATGACCTCGGCGTCAGCCCCTGGCCGCGCGACCCCAGGAAGCACCACGAGGGTTGCTTTCTGTGTGGCAAGGTTCGAGAATCATCTTCAGAAGCTAAAGATGGCTGTCAAGAGGTCCTCCCCTTTCTCCACCGGCTCTCCCAGCCGGTTTTGGGGAGACCTCGGCAGTCCTCGCAGCCCTCCCGGGCCGGCACTGGAGTCCCGGGGCCGCGAGAGGAGGCTCCGCCCGGGACTCGGTCCCCCACCCTCCCACCTTCTCCACCCTCCTCCTCGGATCTCAACGACCACCTGGAACCCACAGCCTCTGGGCCTCACAGTCTCTAGGAGAGAGAGAGAGAGAGAGAGAGAGAGAGAGAGAGAGAGAGAGAGAGAGACGCGCGGCACTGACGCGACGCAGCACGTCGCGCCTGACCGGCCTCGGCAACGAAGCGTCAGAACTGGGTCCGCGCTTGCGCGCTGAACGTCCGCGCGTGCTTTCGTCAGCACGTGCGCGCCCCGCGACCGCCTTCCCTTACCCGCGCGACGCGAGGGCGGGGGCGCTGCGTGCGCGCGCGCTCTCGTGTTCGCCCCTCGCTCGCTCGTTCGCTCGCTCTCGGCGGGCCGCTCTCGCTGAGGCTGCGGCTGAGGCTGGGGGCGGCGGCGGCGGCGACGGCGGCGGCGCGGGCGGCGGGCGGCGCGCGGCGGTCCGGCGGGTTCAAAGAGGAAAACATGGCGGAAAACAAAGGCGGCGGCGAGGCTGAGAGTGGTGGCGGGGGCGGCGGCAGCGCGCCGGGAACCGCCGGGGCCGCGGGGCCCGCGGCGCAGGAGGCGGAGCCGCCTCTCGCCTCGGTGCTGGTGGAGGAGGAGGAGGAGGAAGGCGGCCGGGCCGGCGCGGAGGGCGGCGCGGCGGGGGCCGACGACGACGGGGGGGCCGCGGCCTCCTCGGGCCCGGCCGCTGCCGCCGCCGCCCCTGCGGCCTCGGGCCCCGCGGCTCCCGGCGGCCCCGCGTCGGCGTCGGCCTCGGCCTCCGCGTCGGCTGCGGGCCCGGGCCCCGCGGCGGGGCCGCCGGCCTCGCTCCTGGACACCTGCGCGGTGTGCCAGCAGAGCCTGCAGAGCCGGCGCGAGGCGGAGCCCAAGCTGCTGCCCTGCCTGCACTCCTTCTGCCTGCGCTGCCTGCCCGAGCCCGAGCGCCAGCTCAGCGTGCCCATCCCGGGGGGCAGCAACGGCGACATCCAGCAAGGTGGGTCCGCAGGCCCGCGGGCCCGGGGAGGGACGGGAGGGCGGCAGCGGGGAGGGCCGGGCAGCAGCGACGGCGACGTACAGCAAGGTGCGTCCGCGGGCTCGGGGGACGGCGGCGGGTAGGACCGGGGAGCAGCTATGGCGACGTCCAGCAAGGTGGGCCCCGGGGGACGGCGATGGCGACGTTCAGCAAGGTGGGCCCGGGGAGTCGGAGCGGGCACAGCGGCGGGGAGGACCGGGGAAGGGGCAGCGATGGCGGCGTCCAGCCAGGTGAGCCCCGGGGTCTGCAGGGGTGGGGGCGCGGAGGCCCAGAGAGAGGCGCGGGCTATCCGCGCCAGCGCCGCCGCGGGGTTGGGACCGCCTGGAGCGGCCGGGCGCGCAAGAGTGCATCATTTGGGGTCGGGCGGCCGAGTCTGGGTTGCGGGCGAAGGACTCACGGAGAGCCTGCGGCAGAAAGCAGGTCCGAAGGCGGCGTTGGTCGGCGACGGGCCCGGGGAACCCGAGGCTTAGGCGGGAGACGTGAAGTTGGGAGGAAGGGAACTGGGGAGAGCCGAGCGGGTGCCTTGGCCTCCCCGCGTCGCTCGTTAACGAGCCCCTAGGGTCGGGGCCCGGGGCTGGGACGGAATACAACACCAGGTCTCTCGCAGTCTGGTGGGGGAGGACGGTGTAGCGCAGCGCAGGTTGGTATTCGGTACCAGGGTGGTGGCACAATGGACTTGAAGAGGAAGGGAATCTTTGTGCTCGTAGTTTTGCCAGAAACTTGTTTTTAAGGTAGGTTCCTGCTGCTTTGGTCTTTTGGTTTATTGTTACAATGTAAATAATAGCCATTCATTTATATTTCACTGAGTCAAGCATTGAATGTGAAAATGCTTTATAATTGAAATGCCTCGAAAATGCAAGGTGTTACTGAACAACCTGTGATTTCCTATTGCGGTCTGGAGAATTATCTTAAGTGTTACTCAAACAAGAAATATAGTACCCTTTGTCCTAACTAGTTTTTTTTTTTTTTTTAATATCCACCACTCTTGCTGTTCTCTTTATAGTGTCAGTTGTCAAAGTGTGACTCCTAGGCAAGTGTCAACATCATCAGTCATCAGTCATCATCTGACCTTGTTAGCAATGCAGAATCTTGGGCCCCATTGTAGTAGACCTTTTGACCATGAATGGATTTTCACAGGTTCTCTAGGTGATTCTGAAGTGTACACTTAAGTTTGAGAGCCATTATTTTTAAATAAAGGGTTCCTTTCTTCAAATGTCTACCAAGAAAGACTCCTGTAATCATTTTAAAGTAGTCCTCTAGGTCACTTTCTGACATGCTTTTTTTCCCCTTCATAGCTCAGCTAGAATCCAAGATGCCAATTTTTGTTTACCTACCTCTTTCTTTCTTTCTTTCTTTCTTTTTTTTTGCCAGTCCTGGGCCTTGGATTCAGGGTCTGAGCACTGTTCCTAGCTTCTTTTTGCTCAAGGCTAGCACTCTGCCAACTTGAGCCACAGCACCACTTCTGGCCTTTTCTATATATGTGGTTCTGGGGAATCGAACCCAGGGCTTCATGTGTAGGAGGCAAGCGCTCTTGCTATTAGGCCATATTCCCAGCCCCTGCCCATTTCTTTTATTAGGATTTTGCAGAACAAATGGCTTTTGAGTGAAAAAGAATCAGCTAGAGAGCTTTTAAAATGCTGATAGAGCAGTTTCTTCAGACCTTGATTGAGTTGATTTGGGGTTGACTATTTGTACTTTTTTTTTTCTTTCCTCCAATGCTGGGAATTGAATCCAGGGCCTTGCACAGGCTAGGCAGGCTCTCAACCACACAGGTCCTCCCTTCCCCCAGCTCTTACCTTTTACACTTTTATTGAGTACCTCATGTGAGATTCTGTTGCTAGTGATACCCTCCACACTTTGAGGAACTTGTATTTAAATACTTTGAGAACCAAGTTTAATTTTTTGTTGAGTGTTTGGAAAATCAGAATAAACTAGCTCTTATTTGCTGAATCTCAAATGTAAGCTTTTCAATGAGATTTTTTTTTGGTTCCTCTTCAAGTTGAATCAGAAAATCTTTTAATAGAGGTTGTGCAGAAATCTATAATGTGGCAATAAAAAAAAATATATATATTTTTGCTAGTCCTGGGCCTTGGATTCAGGGCCTGAGCACTGTCCCTGGCTTCTTTTTGCTCAAGGCTAGCACTCTGCCACTTGAGTCACAGCGCCACTTCTGGCCATTTTCTGTATATGTGGTGCTGGGGAATCGAACCCAGGGCTTCAAGTATACGAGGCAAGCGCTCTTGCCACTAGGCCATATCCCCAGCCTAAAAATAAAATTTTAAGATGAGTGTTGGTGGCTCATGCCTGCAGTCCTAGCAATTCAGGGAGCTGAGATCCAAGGATCATGGTTTGTAGCCAGTGGCTGAGACTTTGAGCCACAGCTCCACTTCTGGTTTTCTGGTGGTTAATTGCAGAGAAGATTCTCAGGAACTTTCTTAACCAGGTTGGCTTTGAACCGCTATCCTCAGCCTCCTGAGTAACTAGGATTTACAGTTCTGAGCCACCAGCACTCAGCTTGACTGAGACTCTTATCTCTAAGTTTACCACCAAAAAGCCAGATTTGGAGCTGTGGTTCAAATGGTGAGCACTATCCTTGAGTACAAAAGTTGAGGAACAGCACCCAGGCCCTGAGTTCGAACCCCACATGCATACCCCTTCCCCAAATTTTGATACTATCTGAACATATTTCAAATGAGCTCTTGAAGATGAGACTTGTGGGGCACATCTGAGACAGTGCAGTGAGGGGGCAGGGGAATGGATTAGGATTAGGCAACCTCAGCTGCTTTTAGGAAGCTGTGTCCTGTTCTGGTCCTCTGCAGTGTGAAGAGACCTGTTCTATAAAATTGTATGATTCATTTGTCTTAACACTATTTTAAAAAAATTTAATATTTTTTTTATTTCATTTTGAGACAGGTCTACCTGGTTCTAGGTTCAGTACTTTTGTAGTTTCTGAGGTGATAGTAGGGTTAACATAAACTTGGTTCTAAGGCTGAGCTTGGTAGCCCATTCCTTAATTCCAGCACTTAGGAGGTTGAGGTAGGAGGTTTGTGAGTTAGTGGCCAGTATTGGCTATGTAGCAAGACCTGTCTCAGACCTACAACAAAAACACTGAAAAATAATTCTGTGTCTGAATTCCTCATCTCTTGTGAACATTCTGAAATAGTAAGTGGGAGAGGAGAGTGCAGAGTTGAAGAGCACTTGGTGTTTCTGCCTTTCTCACAGATCAGCTGAGTTTCTCCCAGGAGATGTACTGGAGGCCCTAGAAGATTTTGCCCCAGGGGTACATACACTGTAGAGCTAGAGCAGTTGTTGCCTCTTTTGTGTGGCTTATCTGTTTGGGACACTTTTTAGGCTCTCCTTTCTCTAATGTCCCATTTTAGTGCAATAAATTTGAGTTTCTTTTTTTTTTTTCTTTCCTTCCCAGTGCTTAGGCAAGGTCTCTACTACAATTATATCCCCAGCCCCAAGTTTGAGGTTCCCATCACACCTCCCTGACTCCCAGTAGGATCTCACCAGTCTAGGCTAGGCTCCTACTTCAGTACTCTGAGTGCTGGGATTGTAGGTATATACCATCATGACTGGCTAATCTTTTTTTTAACCAGTCCTGTGGCTTGAACTCAGGGCTTGAGCACTTGGCTTCTTTTTTTTTTTTTTGCTCAAGGCAAGCACTCCACCACTTGTGCCACAGTACCACTTCTGGCCTTTTCTGTATATGTGGTACTGAGGAATCGAACCCACGGCTTCATGTGTGCTAGGCAAGCACTCTACCACTAGGCCATTATTCCCCGCCCATGACTGACTAACCTTCAGGGTAATTTTCTGTGAGTGAGTGAGAGTGTGTGTACTGGTCCTGAGTGAATGGACACAGTCTGTGTGCTTTTGTGCTTAAGGCTAATGCTCTACCACTTGAGCCACAGCTCCACTTCAGGTTTTTTAGTGGTTACTTGGAGATAAGAGTTTCAGACTTTACTGCTTGGGCTGGCTTTGAACTGTGCTCCTCAGATGTCTGCTTACTGAGTAGCTAAGATTACAGGTGTGAGACATCAACATTGGACAAGGTTGCATTTTTTGAATGATAATAGTCTCACAGAAACAGCTAGTCATCAAAGATGTTTCAGAGGGCTTGGCTTATAACTTAGTGGTAGAGCTCTTGTCCATCATGTTTGAGGCCTTAGTTCCCAACACTGCCACCAAAAAAATCACTGAAACATTTTAACCTTGAAATTCCTTAAACACACAGAATTTAGGAATCAGATCACCTAAATTCATTTCTGAGCTTTACCATGTACTGTCTAAGTGACCATCAATACTTAGCATCTGTAAATTGTGATTAGTATTACCTGCCTCAATGCATTGCAAAGCATTAAACCCCAATCAGTTGTGCTAAAATTCAGTCATCTTCCAGGTCCCTATTTCCCTTGTATCTCACAGTTAACAGAAGAAGGAAAATAAATTGTTGGTATTTTCCTAGGCGTTCTACATCTACTTTGTGTAGCATATTGATAAAAGTCATTTAAATTCTGAATCTACCTAAATCTTGTAGAAGTTTATAAACTAGTGTTTTAAATCCTCTTGATAATGTGTAGTGCCTGTGCATAAAGAGTTCTAGCTAGTTGCTTTTTATTTCTTCATCTGTCCAAAGAGAATACTTACTTAAAAACAGTAATTCCTGCTGGCCTTGGACTCGTGGTCTTTGCAAGTGGTCTCCTGATTCAGGCTCCTGAGTATTTGGGGTTATAGGCCAGGGCACTGCCCTGCCTCGGTAAACAGTAGTTCTTAGTTTCATGTATGGTTGTAGGATTGTGGTATCTCTGAGACCTTCCATAGTTTGCAAGGTTAAAGAAATTTTCATAACTATACTGTTTGGTTATTTATCTACTTACCCTGCTAATTTAGGAATGGTGAAAGGCAGTGATGGGTCAAACTTAGCGTGCTTTTAAAATAGTGACTTCAAGCATCCTCATAGTCATTTGTGTCTTTACTGGCACACTGCTAGTATTCTAAGTTGAATTAGTTTTTTCCCCCCTTGGAAAATAATGCTTACTTGAGGAGATGATTGATAGAGTATGTTTTTGAGCATGGGTATTTGGCAGCCATTTTCTGAAGAATGAATGGAGCCTGTCCCTTCCAGGAAGACAACTGATTTTATATCTGACCTTATGTATTGCCAGGGATAAATGTTTGAGCTGAAGTGAAAACTAGAATTTTGGAAAATTTGGATCTGTTGCTATGAACTGAACAGTTCTTTTTTTTTTTTTGGCCAGTCCTGGGCCTTGGACTCAGGTCAGGGCCTGCCGCGCTCAAGGCTAGCACTCTGTCACCTGAGCCACAGCACTCCTTCTGGCCGTTTTCCATATATGTGGTGCTGGGGAATCGAACTGAGAGCTTCATGTATAGGAGGCAAGCACTCTTGCCACTAGGCCATATTCCCAGCCCTGAACAGTTCTTTAAGCCTTTTTCTCAAGATTGGTAGTGGTTTTAATTTCTTTTTTATTATCTTTGGTTGTACAAAGGCATTGTCATTCAACAAAGTAGTTTATGAATACAGTGCATCTTGATCAATGTGACATTCTTTCAACATTCTCACCTGTGATACTAGTTTCTGTTTTTGTTTTTTGAGTTTTTTGGGGGGATATTATGCAATGAACTGTATTTGAAAGATCTGCATCATTTATTGAATTACTGTTTGTTTGTTTTTTTTGTGCCATTCTTGAGTCTTGAACTCAGGGCCTGAGCACTGTCCCTGGCTTCTTTTTGCTCAAGGTTAGCACTCTGCCGCTTGAGCCACAGCATCACTTCTGGCCTTTTCTATGTATGTGGTGCTGAGGAATCGAGCCCAGGGCTTCATGTATACAAGGCAAGCACTCTACCACTAGGGCATATTCCAAGGCCCTGAATCACCATTATCCAAATGACCAGTGTGTGTAATGTTAGAAAAATTATGTGTAAGAAAAAAGGTTCAGGGCTGGGGATATGGCCTAGTGGCAAGAGTGCTTGCCTCGTATACATGAAGCCCTGGGTTCGATTCTCCAGCACCACATATACAGAAAACTGCCAGAAGTGGCGCTGTGGCTCAAGTGGCAGAGTGCTAGCCTTGAGCAAAGAGAAGCCAGGGGCAGTGCTCAGGCCCTGAGTTCAAGGCCCAGGACTGGCAAAAAAAAAAAAAGAAAGAAAAAAGGTTCAGAGTACATAATGGCCAGCAAATAGATTTTAATGTAAGTAAGAGTAGTAAAAGTTCCTTGATGAGATTTAAGGTTATACATTACTACTGGTAATTAAGAAATACACTTTTACAGTTTTTTTGTATTATATAAAAAATTACCAGTTTGCCACATTACTTGAAAAAAAGGCTATTAAAATATATTCTTTACTTTTTCTTAAGCTCATGATTGTATAAAGCCAGGCTTTATTTTATTTATTTTTGCTGGTCCTGGGGCTTGAACTCTGGGCCTAGGCACTGTCCCTGAGCTTCTCTGCTACCAGCTTTTGGGTGATTAGTTTCACAGACTTTCCTTCCAGGCTGGCTTTGAACTTTGATCCTCAGATCTCAGCCTCCTGAATAGCTAGGATTATAGGTATGAATGTGCCACTTGCACCTACCCGGCCTTTTTTTTTTTTCCCCCCAAAGAAAACAGTGCATTAAAGCAGATTAAATAAGCCAAGTATAATGATGCATGTCTGTAGTCCAGCTACTCTGGAAGCTGAGGAAGGAGGATTACTTGAATTTATGAGTTCAAGCCAGTCTGGGCAAACATAATAAGAATGTGTCTCAACAAATAACCTGGATTGTGAAACATTCTGTATCTTCTACTAATCCAAACCTTAAAGAGATTGAAATATAGAATGATTTATCTTTAATATGTCTGTGTATATATAATGGCATCTGAGTGTACATTATATATTACTGTATGTGTGCATGTGCTGGTCCTGGGGCTTGAACTCAGGGCCTGGGCACTGTCCTTAAGTGTTTTTGCTTAAGGCTAGTGTTCTATTGCTTGAGCCACATCTCTATTTCTAGCTTTTCTGGTAGTTAATTGGAGATAAGAGTTTTATGGACTTTTCTGCCTGAGCTGGCTTTGAGTGGGGCTTCTCAGAACTCAGCCTCATGAGTAGCTAGGATTACAGGCATGGGGCACCAGTGCCTGGCTTATATTTCATATCATGGGACTGGGGATGAAACCCAGGACTTCATGCATGCCAGGCAAGCCACACTACCCTGCCCTGTGTGCCCAAGGCTGCCTTCCTTCCTTCCTTCCTAGTCCTGGGGCTTGAACTCAGAGCCTGAGCACTATCCCTGGCTCCTTTTGCTCAAGGCTAGCACTCTACCACTTGAGCCATAGCACCACTTCCAGCCTTTTCTGTTTATGTGGTACTGAGGAATCGAACCCAGGGATTCGTGCATACTATGTAGTACTCGACCAGTAGGCCACATTCCTGTCCCCTCTGTCGATTTTTCTTAGAATACTTTTGTAGGAGTCCTAACTTAAATTTTGTTTGTTTTTATTTTTTAATGGTACTGGGAGTTGGATTCAGGGTGTCACATTTCCTAAGAAGTGCTCTATTACCTGAGCCAGGCTCCTATCTCCTTTTGCTTTAGTTTTTAAAATTATTATTATTAGTATTAGACTTAGGTCTTGCTTTTTGCCCAGGGCTTGCTTTGGATCTCAGTTTTCCTACTTCTGCCTGCTGAGTAGTTAGGATTATAGGCATTAGCCACTATGCCTAGTCCCAAGTTTGTACATTCATTAGATATACAGCTTACTTTGTGGCGTGCTTTTAGTAATTGGAATTTTTCCCGTCTATCTTTCAGCTTTTTTTTTTTTTTTTTCCAACCCTGGGGCTTGAACTCAGGGCCTGAGTACTGTCCCTGCTTCTTTGTGCTCAGGGCTAGCACTCTACCACTTGAGCCACAGAGCCACTTCTGGCTTTTTCTATTAGATATGTGGTGCTGAGGAATCGAACCCAGGGCTTCATGCATTCGAGGCACGCACTCTACCACTAGGCCATATTCCCAGCCCCTGTCTTCTTGTCCTCATGCAGTTCCTACCCTCTTGACTTCGAGCATATGTTGAGTTTATTTTGACCTTCAATATATCTAGATGTTTCCAACCAGGGAGCCAAATCCATTCAGTGGTGGAGAGAACAGTTTTTCAAGGAAATAGTATTTAGACAACTGAAATGAACTTGGAACCTGCCCCATACCAAATACACACATTAACTTGAAGTAGGTGCGTGAACAACCTAAGTGCAAAAAGCTATAAAATTATAAAACTCTTAGAAAAGAGAACGAGGTGGGTCGGTTATTTATTTATTTACTTATTTGTGGTACTGAGGCTTGAACTAGGGCCTCTAGGGTAGGAGACATTGTATCACTAGAACCATACCTCTAGCCCTAAGGCAGTGGAATCTTTTTTTTGGGTGTTGGTGTTGGGCACTGTCCTTGAGCTCTTCAGCTCAAGGCTACAGCTGTACCACTTGAGCCACAGTGCCACTTGGAGATAAGGGTCTTATCAGTCTTTCCTGCCCAGGGTGGCTTTGAACCGTGATCCTCAGATCTCAGTCTCCTGAGTAGCTAGGCTTACAGGTGTGAACCACCAGCGCCCGGCTGTGGAATCTTTTATATGATAGTAAAAGAATGAGCAAAGAAGAAAAAAAATAGGCTAAGCACATTATCAAAATTAAAACTTGTGCATTAAGGGACATTTTTTAAAAAGTGAAAAGAAAACCTACAAAATTTGAGAAAATAGTTGTATGTCATATATTGGATAAGGATGTAGTATCCAGAAGATACAATTTAATAAAGAGAAGTCAGATTAAAAATAGGTCAGACATCTGAATGGACATTTCTCCAAAGAAGATGTGTAAATGGCCAATAAGCACATGAAGAGATATTTAAAAATTCTTTGTAATTTAAGAAAATGTAGTCTTCGCTGGTCCTAGCTACTCAAGAATCCTCAGGATGGGACCTGGAAGATCTCTATTCAAAACTAGCACAGGCAGCAGTTCTTGAGACTTCATCTTCTTTTTCTTTTTCTTTTTTTTTTTGGCCAGTCCTGGGCCTTGGACTCAGGGCCTGAGCACTGTCCCTGGCTTCTTCCCGCTCAAGGCTAGCACTCTGCCACTTGAGCCACAGTGCCGCTTCTGGCCGTTTTCTGTATATGTGGTGCTGGGGAATCGAACCGAGGGCCTCGTGTATCCGAGGCAGGCACTCTTGCCACTAGGCTATATCCCCAGCCCTTCATCTTCAATTAACCAGCAAAATGCTGGACTGGATGCATAGCTGAAGTGTTAAAAGGTCAGCCAGGAGCAGGCAATCTGAGAGCATGAGGCCGTTAGTTCAAACCCTTATATTGGCACCAAAAAAGGAGAAATATCAGTGGTAGCACAAAGTCCTAGGTTTGATCGTGTGTGTGTGTGTGTGTGTGTGTGTGTGTGTGTGTGTGTGTGTTGTAAACAAAACCACAGGGAGATACGTAACACAGTGAGATATATGTCTCCGGTCTAAAAACTAGAAATTGTTGGCGAGGATTTTGGGGAAATAGAGCCCTTATAAATTATTGGTGGAAATGTAAAATGGGGCTGCCATTGTAGAAAACAGTTTGGTGGTTCCTCAAAGAGTTAAACATAGAATTAATGTGTCCTAGCAGTTCTAATCTTATGGTCTTGGTCACTCCCAAGGGATTGAAAAGAGGCACTCAAACAGATCCCTGCATTGCAGCATTTTTCAGTGCTGGGGATAGAACTCAAGACCTTGAGCCCAACCCCAGTCCAACCTTACATAGCCGAAAGGTGGAGGCAAAACTTCTTGTGTCCATTAAGAGAAGCATCTATAACCATGTAATATATATATATATATATATATAATGAGATAAGATGAGACGAGTGTTGTAATACACACCTACAATCCCAATACGCAGACTATTGATGCAGTATAATCATGAGTTGAAGGCCATTCTGAGACACTGCCACCTGGCACCCCAAATGAGGTTCTTAATGGCTACTACAGGAATGAATCTTTGAAACAAAAGTGAAAGAAGCCACATAGAAGATGGCAAACATTTTATGATTAACATAATATGGAACATTAGGAATAGGAGCACTCAGAGAAAGTAGATGTTTTATTGTTAAGTAAATGTTTTACTAGCATACAGTATTTGTACAACCCAAGGTCTTTCACATGTCAGACAAGTGCTCTGCCATTGACCTATGGCTGCAGCCTCAGGATTCTGTGTTTTAAAATTTGCCAAGTTAGGGCTGGGAATGTGGCTTAGTGGTAGAGTGCTTGCCTAGCATGCATGAAGTCTTGGGTTCGATTCTTCAGTACCACATGAGAGCTGTGGCTCAAGTGGTAGAGCTCTAGCCTCGAGCAAAAGAAGCTCAGGGACAGTGCTTACTTAGACCCTGAGTTCAAGCCCCAGGACTGGCAAAAAAAAAAAAAAAAGCCAAGTTAGTAAAATATATTAGTTGTTGCATTGCTATAATACAGTCTTCATGGACTTGAGCAGAGTGACAAAAATTTGACTTAACCTAACACATTTCCAGAGGTTAAACAAGGCCACCCTCTTCTCCCCTCTCCTAGGTGGTGAGGCTTGAACTCTGCCTAGGTGCTGTCCCTGAGCTCTTCAGTTCAAGGTTAGCACTCTACCAATTGAGCCACAGCATGCCAGTTCTGGTTTTCTGGTGGTTTATTGGAGATATGAATCTCACGGATTTTCCAGCCCTGGCTGGCTTTGAACCATGATTCTCAGATCTGTCTCCTCAGTAGGATTATAGGCATGAGCCACCAGCACACTCAGTGCCTAAGGTCTTTTTTAACAGGCTTATTTCAGCATGATGTTTTCAAGACTCATCCTGCTGTAGCATGTATCTGTACCTTATTCTCTTATGTCCTTCCTGTGGCTGTACTACATTTAACCATTTGCCAGTCAGTGAACACTTGAATTGATTGGTTTTTTTTTTTTTTTGGGTGTCATGAATAATATTAAGAATATTGTGTATTGCATGTGTTTTTGGGTAAACTCTTAAAATTGAAATTACAGGTCCCTTCCCCCTTTGATTTTTTTTTTTTGGTTGCATTTTATTTCATTTTTTTCACCCTTCCTACTTGGGATTGAACCCATGGCCTCACGTATGCCACTGAGTCACTTCTCTGGTGTAATGTGTGCAATTTTGTAATCTCTGTGCAGCAGATTCTGTGGACTTTTTTTTTTTTTTTTTGCCAGTCCTGGGGCTTGAACTCAGGGCCTGAGCACTGTCCCTGGCTTCTTTTTGTTCAAGGCTAGCACTCTGCCACTTGAGCCACAGCGCCACTTCTGGCCGTTTTTTGTATATGTGGTGCTGGGGAATCGAACCCAGGGCCTCATGTATACAAGGCAAGCACTCTTGCCACTAGGCCATATCCCCAGCCCCCTGGCTGTTTTCTATGTATGTGATGCTGAGGAATCGAACCCAGGGCTTCAAGTATACGAGGTGAGCACTCTTGCCACTAGGCCACTGTGGACATTTTTGGAGAGACATTACTCCTGTCATAATTTGTATAGCCACTCCAGCTTTCTTATGGTTGTTGTTTGCATGAAAAATCTATTTTACTGCTCTGAGTTTACTTACATATCTAAATTATTTTTTATGTAAACAGTATGTATTATAATGTTTTGGTGCTGAGGATTGAAGCTAGGACCTTGTATATGCTCGCCTGCCCTTCAGCAGTCAGCTTTTGGTTGGTGGGTTAGTCATTGACATTTAGAATGATTTTTTTTTTTTTACCTGCCATTGTGCTTTATTTTTTTTCTTTTGCTCCTGTAGCACTCTTTGGTCTATTTTCCATTACTAATTGCTTTTGTGATGCTGATCTTCTTCACAGTGCCAGTTGATATTTGTTTATTTTTACTTGGTGACTTATTTGGATGGATCATTTTAGTGAAATCTATTTTTACTGCAATGTGAAGCTTTTGGTGTTTCTGCAGAGGGCATCAACCTTGAGCATGTGTGGTTACCTTGAGATAAAATGGTTTTAGCAGGGCTCTTGACTATTTGAACTCTGTAATCTGTCTCTGTGTGTTGGAATATCACACTTACTTAGCAGTAACACTCTACTAATTATGATCTGATTGTTGTTTTTGACAGGTCCCTGGGATATACATTTCACCACAGTATATTATCATTATCCCCCTTCCCAATAGTCTCTGAGACTAGAGATCTGTTAGAGGTTTGTTTCTAGTGGTTTCTTTCCTTGATGTTCCCCTCTTCCTTATTCCACTCTCCTTTTTGTGATGATCCTGGGGCTTGAACATAGGGCCTGGGTATTATCCCTAAGCTGCTTTTTGCTCAATAGTAGTGCTCAACCACTTGAATCACAGCTTTACTTTCAGCATTCTAAAAAGTAGTTTGTAGGAGTTAAGAATTTTAAGGACCAGGTGTCGGCAGTGTCTCCCTTAATCCTATCTGTTTGGGAGGCTGAAATCTAAGGATCCTGGTTTGAAGCTAGCTTGGGCAGGAAAAATCCAGAGACTTGTTGTTTGTTTTTTTTTCCTAGACCTGGGGCTAGAACTCGGGGTCTGGGCTCTGTCCCTGAGTTTCTTTTGCTCAAGGCTAGCACTCTACCACCAGGCCACAGTGCCACTCCTGGCCTTTTCTGTTTTTATGTGGTACTGAGGAATCAGACCCAGGGCTGCATGCACAATAGGCAAGCACTCTACCACTGAGCCACATTTCTAGCCCCAGAGACTCTTTATCTCTAATAAATACTCCGGAAAAAGCCAGAAGTGGCATTGTGGCTCAAGATGTAGACAGCCTTGAGCAAAAGAAGCTCAGGGACAGGGCCCAATCCCCAGGTCTAGCACCCCCCCCAAAAAAAAATTGTAAGGACTTAACTGCAAGGGTTAGTTTTTAACCATGATCTTTAAATCTCTCAGCCTTGGTTAGCTAGGATTACTGATGTGAATGAACCACTAGGGTTCTCTCTTGGACACTGATTGGCCTGTGGTGTAGTTATTCTCATGGATCTGCCATCTTCCTCTTGTTCGCTTCAAACTCATTTATTTATCTATCTATCTATCTATCTATCTATCTATCTATCTATCTATCTATCTATCTATCTATTTATTTATTGCCTTGGTTCTCTCTTGGACCCTGATTGGCCTGTGGTGTAGTTATTCTCATGGATCTGCCATCTTCCTCTTGTTTGTTTCTAACTCATTCATTCATTCATTCATTCATTCATTTATGGCCAGTCCTGGGCCTTGGACTCAGGGCCTGAGCACTGTCCCTGGCTTCTTTTTGCTCATAGCTAGCACTTTGCCACTTAGCCACAGTGCCACTTCTGGCTGTTTCCTGTATATGTGGTGCTGGGGAATCGAACCTAGGGCTTCATGTATACAAGGCAAGCACTCTTGCCATTAGGCCATATTCCCAGCCCACTTTATTTTTTTTTTGTAATTTATTAATTAAAGAAAATTTTTTGACAAGGTGTTGTGCAAAAAGGGTACAGTTACATAGGACAGTGTGTACGTTTCTTGTGATATCTTACACCCTGTTTTTCTTTCCCTTCCCTAGGTCAGTAGACATATATACAATATACAATGTACCAAGAACATATACAGTAGCCACGTGGCCTACGCCGAAGAAAATTCGCCTAGGGCTTTAAATGTAATGTCGACAATAGACAATATGTCGACAGTAGTCTTATATGAACATGCATACATAGCTTTTGAGCTATTGTGATACACTGAGAGGTCAATTTTTGACCTTTATATGTTGAGTAGTTGTTTGGTTTTAGTTACATAGTGTAGGGTCGCTGACCCAAATCTGTGGGAAATACCATTTGACAAGTTTTTGGTTTCACAGACCTTGTCTCTACTGTCTCCCCTCCCCCCACCTTAACAGTCATATATCAGGGAGATCATGCCCCTTTGTTTTCTGTGTTCTAGGCTTGTCTCGCTCAACATTATTTGTTCAAATTCTGACCACTTCCCTGCGAATACCAATATTTCACCATTTCTAATCGCTATGTAGTATTCCATTGTGTATAGGTACCATATTTTTTGGATCCATGCATCTGGGTTGTTTCCATATTTTGGCTATTGTGAATTGTGCAGCGATAAACATGGAAGTGCAGATGTCTTTTTGATATCTTGGGACCTGTTGTTCAGGATATATGCCTAGGAGTGGTATGGCTGGGTCATAGAGTAGGTCCAGCCCACTCTTTCTTGTTTTTAAGAGTGCCCTTGGGCTTGAACTTTCCTACATTCTGTTCCGAATAAAGTCAGTTTCCTTGTGAGGGGTTTCAAAGCTCTTTGTTCTGGCTTTCCTTTTCCCTTGGGCAAATTCTTTGAGCCTGTGCTCTGAGTGGTAGATGGAGAGAGACAGAGCCTCACTTCCTGGGGTGACCAGAGCAGGATATTGGGTGTGGCAGCAGCCTCTCTCTCATTGGCCTGCCAGTTCTCATATGGATCTCCCACTATCCAGGTGACTGGTCTCAACAGCTTTTGGCCTGTGGTAGCTGGATAAAATTTTTGCTCTAGGAATAGGGTGTGAGGAAAAAAAGAAGCTTCTGATTTTCTGGCTACACTAACTGAAAGTTTAGTTCTTGGAGTCAAAAGATGAGTCACTGCTAGTCTTGTTGGGGAGGTACTGTAGTCCTTGACTTGGAGTTGGTGAGAGAAGTCTTCAGGTATCTCACCTGGAGTGTTGCTTCAGGCTGAGTTGGTAACAGGGATAGAGGCTTAGGTGCCATAGACTAGTTGCTTGTGCCAAGATTTAGTATATTTTCTTGCATGAACAATTGTTAATTTGCTTTATAACTCTGGCTCTGTTTTCAGAGAGTAAATGGTTGCTGTCATATTTATCTGTCTATATCTGTATATCTAATTACATATCTTAAGTAGGTGGTGCTGCTGTTTGAACTAATAATAAGGGCTTTACCATTCTAGCCACATCTGCAGCCCTTTTTACATCTATTTTTATTTTTCAGGTTGGGTCTTGTACTTTTGCCCAGTTCTTTGACAGTGAACCCTCTGTCTTTGCCTACTACGTAGCTGGGTTTACAGGTGTGTATCACCACATACAGTTGTTTACAAATGATTATTTTCTTTGTGGGTGCTGGTACTGGGGATTGAACTCAGGTCTGGACACTATCCCTCTATCCCTGAGTATTTTTTCGTTTTCTTTTTTTTTTTTGCACAAGGCTAGTGCTCTGCCAATTGAGCTACAGCTCTACTTCAGGGTTTTTGGTGGTTAATTGGAGCTAAGAGTTTCATGGACTTTCCTGCCTGAGCTGACTTTGTACAACAGTTTTCAGATCTCAGCCTCCTGTGTAACTAGGATAACCAGCATGAGCCACTGGTACTCAGCTTTCTCAATGTTTTTTATTTTCATTTCCTTTGTAAGAATGTTGAACATATATTTATGTATTTATTTGCCATTTATTAGTAACTTGATTTACTTTTTGGTGTTGTAGTTTAGTTTTTGAGCTCTGTATATTTGGTTATTAATCCTTTGCCCAGTAAGTAGTTGGCAAAGTTTTGTTTTTGTTTTTTTTGGTTGTCTTTTCAGTCTAGTAATTTTTTTATGTGTGAATAAGCTTTTTAATTTGCTACAATCCCATTTTTCAATTCTGTTTTCTGAGCAATTGGAGGCCTATTAGGAGAGTTGTTGACATTGCCTATATAATTGTTTTCCTGTACTATTTCAAGGTTTTTGGTCTTACATTAAGGTCTTTGATCTACTTCGAATTAATTTTGTACACGAGTACAAGATTGGGTTGTAGTTTTAGTCTTCACCACTATTTGTTGAAGAGGCTTTTTTCAGACATGTATTTTTGGCATTTGTTGAAAATTAGATTATAGCTGTGGATTTATTTCTTCTAATTTCTTCTGTTGGTCTTTGTATCTTTTCTTGTGCCAGTATCAAGTTTTTTCTTACTATAGCTTTACTTCAGCATTGCTCTTTTTGTTCTAGATTGCTTTGGCTGTTCAGTCTTTTATGCTTTCATAAGCATTTTAGGGTTTATTTGTCTTTCTGTGGAGAATGACATTGGTTCTTTTTTGATTTTGTTTATTAGTGGTGCTGGGGGTTTGCAAGGCTGGTGGGATACTGCTGACCCATATCTCTAGTGACATTAGAGTTTTTGTGTTTTGTTTTTGGCCAGTCATGGGGGTTGAACACAGGGCCTGGGCACTGTCCTTGAGCTTTTTTGCTCAAAACTAGCACTCTACCACTTTAAGCCAGTGCCACTTGCAGTTTTCTTTATTTAATTGGACAGAAAGAGTCTCACAGACTTTCTTCGTGGCCTGGCATCCTCCCATCTCAGCTTCTTGAACAGCTAGCATTACAGGCCTGAGCCACTAGTACCCGGCTGACATGGGAATTTTAATGGGCTTGTGTTGAAGCTGAGATTGCTTTCAGTAGCTGTTTTCACAATATTCTGCTGGTCCTTGAACATGAAAGAGGGCTTTTCATCATCTAGTGTTTTCAACTTCTTTCTTCAGTGTATTGTGTTTTCTTTCTTTTTTCTTTTTTTTTTTTTTTGCCAGTCCTGGGGCTTCAACTCAGGGCCTGGGTGTTGTGATTTTTCTAACTCCAGGCTAATGCTCTACTACTTGAACCACAGTGTCACTTCTGGTTTTTTCTCTGTAGTTTATTGCAGATAAGAGTCTCACTTACTTCCCTGCCTGGGCTGCCTTCAAACTGATCCTCAGATCTCAGCCTCTTGAGTAGCTAGGATTACAAATATAAGCTACCAGTGCCCAATATTTTGTGGTTTTAGTTGTAGAAATCTTTTACTTCCTAGTTTATTCCTAGGTGTTTGGGTTATTTTCTAGTTTAGATCTAATGGCCACAGAATTTTTGGTTGGCAATTATTTCCTCTACCACTTTGAATCATATCATACTGTTGCCTTGTAGCATGTAACCTGCCTGGTTGCCTTTTGCTAGGTTTATAGTTAAATCTTGTTTTCACCTCATTGGACATCATGTGTTCTTTTTTCTCATAACATTTTTTCCCTTCCCTCCCTCCCTTCCCTCCCTCCCTTCTTGTCCTGGGGTTTGAACTCTGGTCCTGGATGCTGTCTCTAAGCTTCTGCTCAAGGTGAGTGCTCCACCACTTGAGCCTTAGTGCCTTTTTTTTTTTTTTTTTTTTTGCCAGTCCTGGGCCTTGGACTCAGGGCCTGAGCACTGTCCCTGGCTCCCTGGCTTCTTTTTTTTTTTTGCTCAAGGCTAGCACTCTGCCACGACGCCACTTCTGGCCATTTTCTATATATATGGTGCTGAGGAATCCAACCCAGGGCTTCATGTATAGGAGGCAAGCACTCTTGCCACTAGGCCATATTCCCAGCCCCTGTCATTTTGTTTTTTTTGGGTAGTTTATTGGAGATAAAAGTCTTAAGGATTTTCCTACCTGGGCTGGCTTCAAACTGCAATCCTCAGATCTGTTTCCTGAGTACCTAGGATTACAGGTGTGAGCCACCAGCATCCCCTCCCCTTCCCACTCCTCTTTCCCCTCCTCCCCCCAGTCTTGGAGCATGAACTATTCGGTGCATGGCTTGGGTGGGGCCCCTGGGTTTTTTTTTTATTTTTTAAACTTTTTTGTTGTTGTTGTTGCCAGTCCTGGGGCTTCAACTCAGGGCCTGAGCACTGACCCGGCTTCTTTTTGCTCAAGGCTAACACTACCACTCGAGCCACAGCGTTACTTCTGGTTTTCTGGTAGTCGGTGGTAAGAGTCTTATGAATATTCCTGCCTGGGCTGGCTTTGAACCACAATACTTGGATCTCAGCCTTTTGTGTAGCTAGGATTACAGGTCTGAGCCAGCTTCATAGCATTTTCTTGTCTTTGACCTTTAACAGTTTTAACTATAATTGCACATATATTTAAAAATTAGGTCATTTTGCTATTTTTCTTTCTTTCTTTTTTTTTTTTTTGGCCAGTCCTGGGCCTTGGACTCAGGGCCTGAGCACTGTCCCTGGCTTCCTTTTGCTCAAGGCTACTCTGCCACTTGAGCCACAGCACCACTTCTGGCCATTTTCTGTATATGTGGTGCTGGGGAATCGAACCCAGGGCCTCATGTACACGAGGTAAGCTCTCTTGCCACTAGGCCATATTCCCAGCTCCTGCTATTTTTCTTAAATTATAGCTTATTTTTTCAGTGCTGGGGTCCACAAGCATACTAGGCATATCTTAATTTTTAGGGTTGTTGAATTATGCCTACATATGTACAAACAAAAATTTTAGTTCTTGTTTTAGTCATGGTCTTACTGTGGTCTTAACTCAGGCTGGTCTTGAATTTTTGGTTTGAAGAAATCATCCTACCTCAGTCTCTCCAGCTGAGATTATAAGTGTTTATCACAGCACCTGCTTACAAATTTACATGTTTCTACTAATTTTTTCCTTCTGATTATGGCCAAGTCTCACAATTATAGTTCTGTGGACATATGAAAAAAGTTTTGCTTCGTGTGTGTGTGTGTGTGTGTGTGTGTGTGTGTGTGTGTGTGTGTTATGAGATAATGATGTGGTTTGAATTTACTAGGCAAGAAAATTACCATTTGAGCCACAGTCATCCTGTTTTTCTACTTTTGTGTGTTTGTGTGTGTACTGGGTCTTGAACTCAGAGCCTGGGTACTGTTTTTTCTAGCTTTTTTGCTCAGGGCTAACACTTAACACTTGAGCCACAACTCCATTTCTGGCTTTTTGGTGGTTAATTGGGAATGAGAGTCTTATGGATTTTCTTGCCTGGCTAATATCCTCAGAACTTAGCTTCCTGAGTAGCTAGGATTATAGGTTTGATTCATTGATGCCTGGCTTGTTTTTACTTTTAAGTTTAAAAGTTCCCTTTACAAACATCAGTGACTCATGCCTGCTCTTTTGAGACTGAGTTTGGGAGAACTATGGTTTCAGGCTAGCCTGGGCAAAAAAATTTGTGAGATCTCTTTTCAAATGCGATCTGGTCAAGGCACCTGTTATCCTATATGGGAAGCTTAACTTAGGTGGATTGAAATCACATGGCAGAAAGCAAGACCCAAAAGGTTAGAGGTGTGACTCAGTGGTAAGATTGTCTACCTTGCAAGATTGAAGACCTAAGTTCAAATCTCAAGTACTGTCTCTCCTCCAAGGGGGAGGGAAAAATCTCCCACAAAAAACAGGGCTGAAGAATGGCTCCCTAGCAAACTGCTTGCCTGCCTTGTACACATTAGGTCACAGGGGAAAAAACCTGGGGTACAAGCATGGTAACACGTGTAATTCCAGTATTCTAGAAGTGGAAGCAGGAGGGTGTAAATTTGAGGTCAACAAAGATTGTAAGGGAATCCTCCCCCCCATCCCATTCATAGAGATAGCTTCATATCAGATGCACTTAGGTCATGTGTATGTGTGAATTAAACCTAGGCTCTTATTCATGCTAGGCGATCTACACTGAGCTACATCCCTAGAGTTACATTCTAAAATTTATGTATTTTGGAATGTATAAATGTTAAATTTAGAAGGGTAAGAGTGTAGTTAAATTCATGGTTGGGTTTGGTGGTAGCCTATAACCAAATACCGTAATAGTTCTGCATTGGTGTAAACCAAACTGGGAAACTAAAGATATAGCTTTATGTAATTAAGATTTTTCCCACTAAATATATATATATATATATATTTTTTTTTTTTGGCCAGTCCTGGGGCTTGAACTCAGGGCCTGAGCACTGTCCCTGGCTTCTTTTTGCCCGAGGCTAGCACTCTACCACTTGAGCCACAGTGCCACTTCTGGCCTTTTCTGTTTGTGTTGCTGAGGAATCGAACCCAGGGCTTCATGCATGCAAGGCGAGCAGTCTACTGCTAAGCCATATTCCCAGCCCAGTAGTATTTATTTTTTGAGGGGGCGGTTTCGGTCGTAGGACTTGAACTTGGGGCTGGGGTGTGGTCCTGAACTCTTTTGTTCAAGGTTAATGCTCTACCACTTTAGTCATAGTCACTTCCAATTTTCTGATGGTTAATTGGAGATAGAATCTCATGGATGTTCCTGCTTTGGGCTGTCTTTGAACCTGGATCCTCAGATCTCAGTCTCCTGAGTAGCTAGTGAAGTAAGGAGACTGAGTCTAAGCAGTATGCCTTGTCCATATAGCCAGTTTTGCTGGCTAGAGGGGGCTTTCCATACAACTCTGAAAAACTAGAGGTAGTAGAGGACATTCTTCGGACTACTAATGTGTCCTGAGTTGTTAAGCTCCAGACAAGTCTTACTTCCCTTGGATAACTGGCCCTTGATTTCCCCTGATTGATTCCTCATCTGATTTGCTTTCCTTGTATTTTAACACCTTTACTAGGTTTAAGTGGTTTTATCTGCTTGCTTATACACTTCTTTTAGGGTAAATTCTTCACATCTTATGTGGTTTGGGCCTATATAAGCATTATGCTAGCTGTATTTGTGCCTGTTGGTCTTTGAGACGAGTCAACCAGCAGTACTCCCACTCTTCAATAAAGACTCACAGGCCTCTTAAGTGTGGTTTCTTGAGTTTCCTTACAACACTAGGATTACAGATGTGAGCCATCAGTGCCTGTCTTATTATATATTTTTAATTATATTTATTTGTTCAATTTGTGGGGTACAGTACCATAATTTGGTATATGTATATAATAATGTACTGATTAGTTCAGAGTGGCATTTCCATTTCAAACGTTTCTAAGCATTGAGAACTTTCAGACTCTCTCTAGCTCTTTTGAGTATATCATAAATTAATGTAGCCTCAAGTTATCCTACTGTGCTGTGAATACCAGAACTTAATTTCCCATCTATCTGTATTTCATTTCCTACTTTCTGTCTTCTCTCTGTTACCCCCTTTTAGTCTCTAGTGACCACTCTTCCACTCTTGTAAGATTAATTTTTTTAGTATCCACAAATGAGTTAGAGCATGTAATATTTTCTTTCTGTATCTCTTATTTTACTTAGTATCATATTCTATTATTCTATCCATGTTGCCACAAATGATAGGATTGTTTTCTTTTGTTGGTTGTGGGGCTTGAACTTGGGGCCCTAGGCACTGTTGCTGAGCTCTTTTGCCCAAGGCTAGTACTCTATCACTTTGAGCCACAGTACCACTTCCAGTTTTCTGGTGGCTAATTGGGAGATAAGAGTCTCATGGACTTTCCTGCCCTGGCTGGCTTTGAACCATGATCCTCTATGTCAGCCTCCTGAGTAGATAGAATTCCGGGTGTGAGTCACTGCCTCTCAGCTCCAGTTCTTATTAGTTATGTCTATTTTCAAGGCAGGGTCTTGCTTTCTGCTAAGTGGTTGCATACCTGGGCCTCAGTCTACCTATTTCAGGCATCATTGCCTGTGCCCAGCCTGTGCCTATGGGAAAAGAAATCTTGAGAGCTTTTCTGCCCAGGCCGACCTCAAACTTCACTCCTCTCAATCTCAGCCTCCCACGTTGGGAGCCACTGGTTCTCATTTTCCACGTTTTCTTTGTCAGTTGGTGGACTCCTTGAGTGATTCTATGTGTTGATTATTAGGAATAGCACTGCAGCAAATGGGGGTACAGAACCCTTCAGACATGCCTAGTGGTAGATAGCTAGATTGTAAAGTAATTCTAGTTTTTAGGTGTTGTTCTGTAACTTTTTTTGTTGTTGTTCAGCGTTCACTTATAGACAATTTTGGCCTGAACCTGTGAGATCTTCCTCTCCTGCTTTAGTCTCCCACATGCTGAGATTTGGGGCATGTGTCAGCATACCCAGCTATTAGAATTTTTTATGTTGTTTTCTATAGTGGCTGTACAATTGTGATTTTCCACTAATGGTGTCTGAGTTTCCTTTCTGCATTCCCACCAGCATCGATATGCTTTTGTTTTTTGATAGTAGCCATTTTAATTGGAGTGAGATGATAACTCACTGTGGCTTCAATTTGCATTTCTCAATTAGCAACACTGAACATTTCATTTTATTCATGTACTTGTTGATCATTTATATGTCCTAAGAAATGTCTATTCTGTCTGTCTGTCTTTCTGTCTCTCCTCCTCCTCTTTCTCCTCCTCTTCCTCCTTCTTCCTTCTTCCTCCTCCTTCCTCCTCCTTCCTCCTCCTTCCTCCTCCTCCTCCTCCTTCTTCCTCCTCCTCCTCCTCCTCGTCCTTGCCGTTGAGTTGTTTAGGTTCTTTATTCTCAATACCAACTCGTTGCCAGCTGGTTAATTTGCACATATTTTCTCCCACTCTGAAGGTATCTATTATTATTATTATTTTTTTTGTCCAGTCCTGGAGCTTGGACTCAGAGCCTGAGCACTGTCCCTGGCTTCTTATTGCTCAAGGCTAGCACTCTACCACTTGAGCCACAGTGCCACTTCTGGCACTGTTTTCTATATATGTGGTGCTGGGGAATTGAACCCAGGGCTTCATGTATACGAGGCAAGAACTCTTGCCACTAGGCCATATTCCCAGCCCCCTGAAGGTATCTATTTTATTTCCTTCACTGTGCAGAAACTTCTTAGTTTGTTCATTTGTTGTTTTTTGTTGCTTTGTTTTTGGAATCTTCAGTAATTTCATCATAGTGGAGTTACACTTGTGTTTTTCATCTTCCAATTTTTAAATCATTCTTATTTAATTCTTGCAGGCCCTTTTTTCTTCTATTGGTAATTTTAATTGCCTTTCTTAGCATTCTTAGCATTCTGTATGTTATATTCTACAGTGTACAGTCACATCATACACTTTGCACTATCCCTGTTTGATGTAATTCTTCCCTAAAATCTTGCTATCTGAACTTGAAGAAAAATTCCCTAAAGTTCAGTACAAGCTTTCTAGAATATGTTACCACATATATTACCACAGCACAAGCCTTTTATTTAACCCAGAAATATAAATTGACATTAAATAGTAAACATTTAAAATAAATTTAGGGGGGCTGGGAATATGGCCTAGTGGCAAGAGTGCTTGCCTCATATACATGAAGCCCTGGTTTTGATTTCTCACCACCACATATATAGAAAACTGCCAGAAGTGGCGCTGTGGCTCAAGTGGCAGAGTGCTAGCCTTGAGCAAAAAGAAGCCAGGGACAGTGCTCAGGCCCTGAGCACTGGCTGAGGACTGGCAAAAAAACAAAACAAAACAAAAAGGAGCAGAGCCTCGGTTTTTCTTTTTTTTGTTCAGCTGGTAAAAATGGGTTTGGAGGAATAAGGCCTCTCTTGCCCCTTTTCAAGACTAAGTCTGTCAGTTCAGGATTCAGATGACCACCCAGATGTATTATGGTCAGGTGGCGGTGGAATCCTGGATTTTCAAGGTTATGGTTCCAGGCTCCCCGGGGCTTTTACCTACCTCCTTCCCTGCAAAAAGAGAAAAGACACGTAAATTTACTCGCACAAACTCATATGTGTATGTGCAAGCCAAAGTGTGCTCTTATGATGTGTGCCATTCTATTAAGATAAGAATCTCTGTAGCTAGCTAGCCTGCTTTCCTCTCCCCCCCTTTCCCTGTCTTTTGTCTCCCTCTCCTCTTGCCTCCCTTTCTCCTTGTCTCCCCATTTCCCCTTATTCCCTCTCCCTTTTCCCCCTTCACCCTATCCTTTTGCTTGGTCCTGGGGCTTAAATTCAGGTCCTGGGCATTGTCCCTGAGCTCTTTTGCTCAAGGCTAGTGCTGTACTATTTGAGCCACAGCTCTACTTCTGGCTTTTTTGCTGGCTGGTTAATTAGAAGACTCTTAAGAGATTTTTTTTTTTTCCTGCCTAGGCTGGTTTTGAACTGGAATCCTCTGATCTCAGCCTCCTGAGTAACTGGGATTACAGGTGTGAGCTACTGGTGCCCACCTCTCTGTAGCTTTCTGTGAAGGACCAAGTGATAACTATTTTGATTTGGGCCACATACATCTCTGTAGCTTTTTTCTTCTAAAAATAGAAGACGATTCTTAAATTGTTGGCTGAATTGTTTAATTATTTAAAATCGAATTTTAAAGAAAGCTAGCAGGCTATACCCTACCCATATCATCAATTGAAATGTATATTAATATTTTACAGAAATGTCTGCCATATTCTAAATACTTGGGCATATTTTTTAAATGATAGCAAGTATTAGAAATATATAGCTATATTTGACAGTACACTGTGAACTATAGCTTTATAATCTTTAAGAATATAAGAAGATTATGAGATTGGCCTAGGTAAAAGCACAAGACCCTGTCTGAAAAAAGACAAAAGCAAAAGGATTAGGGTGTTACTCAAGTTGTAGAATGCCTGCCCAGAAAGCTCAAGGCCCCGAGTTCAATTCCCAATACTACTAAAAAGCAAAACAAACAATATAAGACGCTTTAAGAATACTAAAAGGTTACAGTTGATTCCTGTAACACTAGTTATTCAGGAGGCCAAGATCAGAGGATTACAGTTGAAAGCTAGCGCTGATACACAAATCTGAGAGATTCTAGATTTCCGAAGTAACCAGCTAAAAGCCGGCAGGAGGCACAGGTTGGCTGGTAGAATGCAAGTTGAGCAAGTACTAGGTTCCTTGTTCAAACCTGGTATCAGGAAAAAAAAATGTCTAGAATAATTATTTACTACAGTATCTATATATAATACTTAAATATGTAATATTTGTAACAGTCTCAGGTTGTTTTTTTGGGTGTGTGTGTCAGTCATAGGGCTTGACTCAGTCCCCGAGCTCTTTCTCTCAAGGCTAGTGCCCTATCACTTTGTGGCCTAGTTACCACTTCTGGTTTTCTGGTAGTTAATTGGAGAAAAGAGTCTCATGGCCTTTCCTGCTTGGGCTTGCTTTGAGCCACAGTCCTCAGATCTCAGCCTCCTGAGTAGCTAGCCGGTGTAAAGCCACCGGCACAGCAAGTCTCAGGTTTTATACATTTTATTTGCAGATGATTTCATGCTTAGTGATGGAAGGTGGGATTACTTAGTAGGAATTAAGTCAGTTTCTCTATAAATTAACTATCCTGAATTCAAAGGAGACTCCAATAAACTTAGTTAATTGGGCTAGGATTTTTTTTTTTCCCCCCTTGGCCAGTCCTGGGGCTTGGACTCAGGGCCTGAGCACTGTCCCTAGCTTCTTTTTGCTCAGGGTTAGCACTCTACCACTTGAGCCACAGTGCCACATCTGGCTTTTTCTATATATGTGGTGCTGAGGAATCAAACCCAGGGCTTCATGTATACAAGTCGATCACTTTGCGACTAGGCCATATTCCCAGCCCTAGGCCTGGGTTTTTAAAGTAGAAAATCACACGCAGGTGGTTGAGCAAGTTAAACAAAGCAGGCAAGCAGACATACAGAATTGGCTGTTAGTGATTACACATGATTATAATTCTGGTAAGGTAATATTGGCCAGAACACATTCCAGATTTTCTTTTTCCAATCTAAGACCATACTACATTCCAGGTTTCTGCGCTCTTCCCAGTTTCATTCTTATCCACTGAATTCTAGTAACCTGGTATTCAGTTCCCTTATTTACATCTCTATTTCTGGAGTTTCCCCATCCCCAAACGGGCCTTTTGTGGGGAGTCATCATAGTCTGGATGTCACAACAGAGAGCGATACTCTCTGCCAGCTTTCTGTAGTTCTGATGGTTGTCTGCTGTTAACTGCCATTGCTATAAAATTTTGTAGAAAAGAGCAGTGACCTGTTCTTCAGAATTGAGTTTATTTTTTGTCTTTATTTCTCTTAGCAAATGTGTATTGCTTACTATTGCTGGGTGCACATAGGTGAGATAGAGATAAACAGGAGACAGGTGTGTGGTGAAGAGGGCCCTTAGCCTTAAAAGTGATTATTCCATTAAGAGCTGAGCTGTTGGCACCACCTAACAATTTTATCCTCTCCAGCTTTTTTGTTTTCAATTCCTTTAAAAAAATTGGTGTCAATAGGGTATTGGACCCAGGAATCTGCTCTGTTACTGACTTACATCACCTGCCCAGGGTTACTGTCCTTGGTACTATTTTTCCTCAGCAGTCATTAACTGCAATTTGTAGAGTTCTCTTCATACCCTTTCTTCAGTTCTAGAACTCTGCTTAGTTAAACATGACCTGTCCAAACCTATTCCTTACATTTTGTTGAAACCACCATTTCCTCATTTTGAGTAAATGTTTACTGTTCACAAATTCCCATGCTAGAAACTTGAGAATTCCTAACTCATTGCCCTACTTCATACTCCATAAACATGGCAGTTATTTAGTGTTGGGGTCCTTCGCCCCCAGCGCTCTCTTGGCCAGGGGGAGAGGTGGGGAGCGTACCCTGCAGGATGAGCCAAGACGAGGTTAGAGTCGCGGAACCGCTCATCCCCAGCCCCCTTACGTTTAAGAAGGACACTGAGACGATTCCGGGGAAATGTCATGCAGTTTTCCGATTTTAATCAGGAGGAACCACATTTATAAAGGCCGAATGGCAGCAGGAAGAGGAGGGGTGTAGCGCACCTAGCTAGGCGCTATAATTGGCTGCCTGGGCTGTTCATCAGGGGTGGAGGGCCACAGGACCACCTTTCGGGTTCCAGACCCGGAAGGCAGGCGGGGCTAACAGCCGCGCTGTTCCAGGGCTGGGAAAGTAGGCGGGTTAGCTAGAACTGCCTCTTAAAGCTGCAAGGCATCTGGGGCGAGCCTGCCCCACCTTTAGTAAGTCCATTTACCCCTGCATCATCAGTAGTCCTCAGCATTTGTCTCACAACTTAATTTCTCTTGTTTTGTTACTAATAGCCCAGCTTTTCTATCAGGTAGTGTAGTGTTTGGAAGCATGTGGTTTCAGATTCTGGCACTCTCACTCTTCATAGCACCGTATAGTACCATATGACCTTGAAATTGTCCTGGTATCTCAACCTCAACCTCACCTTTAGAGTGGGAATAGTAATTGAATTTACTCAAACATGGCGGATAGCTGTTAGGAGGACTACATGAACTAATCCTGTACTTTTGTTTTGTTTTGTTTTTGCCAGTCCTGGGCCTTGGACTCAGGGACTGAACACCATCTCTGGCTTCTTTTTGCTCAAGGCTAACACTCTGCCACTTGAGCCACAGCACCACATCTGACCATTTTCTATATATGTGGTGCTGGGGAATTTCACCCAGGGCTTCATGTATGGGAGGCAAGCAGTCTTATCACTAGGCCATATTCCCAACCCAATCCTGTACATTTTGTATTGAAACTTTGTATTAATGGAAATTTAAATGTTACTTGATTGTGATTGGCTTTAGTCTTTACTAGAGCCCTAATTCTCAAATGAGGAAGTTAAAATTCTTTAGTGATGGCAGAGTGCGTTATAATAAGGCTGGACCTTGAAATATCTGACAAAGGTATGTGGTTGGGAGGGTTTCCATTTCTCCATTAGTATCATACGACACTTTTTGTGAATCAAGCTGAACAAAATGACACCAATCAATAGATTGTTGCTATACTTTGGCTTGGTTTTTTGACAAAAGTCTTTTCTATGTTAGTCTTATATTCTAGTTTGCTTCCTTTCTGTTAATCTTGAGAGAATGGTTTATCTGAAGGGGTCCTGCTTTGGTCAGGTGGCTTAGCCTTTGTTAATTACATTTTAGTTATTATACATCCTTTTTCTGAGCACTTTAACTGTAAGGCATCCTGTTAGAATTCTTGAATTTTAATTACATATGGTTAGCTAAGGCACATCCTTTTGTAGATTGTGAACCTGAGCTCAGCCAATATGAGCAGAGTGGTGGGGCCTGCTGGGTTAGTGATAAAAAGGACATAGCCTGCCTGCTCTGTGCTCTTGTTTGCCAGAGTTTTGGCTGATGGCACACTCTTTTTCAGAAGTAAACCTTGTTGTGTGCTGAGTTCCTTTTGAGTTGGTGTCCTTATTCCTATGCAACATCATAACATCCCTAGTTATTTCTAATAGTTCTCAATACTTCATCTTTATTGTGCCACCCAACTATCTTTTTTTGTTTTTGTTTTTGGTAGCTTGTGGCCCTTGAACTCAGGGACTGGGCCCTGTCCCTGAACTCTTTTGCTCAAGTTTAGCTCTCTACCATTTTGAGCTATAGCCTACTTATCTGCTGGTTAATTGGAGATGAGAGTCTTAGGACTTTCCTGCCTAGGCTGGCTTTGAACTGCAGTTCTCTGTGATTCTTGGATCTCAGCCTCCTGAGTAGCTAGGATGACTTATGTGAGCCACCAGTGCCTGGGTGTCTTGTTTTTTGTTTTTGTGCTGGTACTGGGGCTTGAACTCAGATTCTTTTTTTAAAAAATTTATTAATTAAACACAAATTTTTTGACAAGGTGTTGTGCAAAAAGGGTACAGTTACATAGTAGGGCAGTGTGTACATTTCTTGTAATATCTTACACCCTGTTTTTCTTTCCCTTCAGGTAGACATATATACAATACACAATGTACCAAGAACATATACAGTAGCCACGTGGTGAACTCAGATTCTTGACAATTCTACCATTTGAGCTCTTCCTCTTTTCTTTAGGGTCCTCCGGCTTTAGCTCTGGGCCTGGGTGCTGTCCCTGAGCTTCTCTTTCTGTTCTAGGCTAGTGCTCTATCACTTGAGCCACAGCACCGCTTCTGGCTTTTTCTTAGTGTAGTTTATTGGAGATGAGTCTTATGAACTTTTTTGCCTGGGTTGGCTGCAGTGGTTGTATTACTTGGATCCTTCTCTTCATCATATTGGTTGGGCTGCTCAACAGGAATATGAGCTTCAGCCCCCATTAGCCATCAGACATCTGAAAAATGAAGCTGCGTGGCAAGAGATTTTGACCAAAGTGAAAGAAGAGGAAGTGCGCCCTGGCCGAGGGTGAACCCAGAAGAGGTAATGAGCCGCGAGTCGCCTGCACGCAGCCCAATCCAACCTTTCCCCGGTGGTTGGACAATCAGACGACTCGGGAGAAGTTCAAGACCTCTCTCAGTTTATTGGCGCGAACCCGATCTTAAATATGGGCAATGGCGGCAGGAAGAGGAGGGGTGTAATGTACCTAGCCAGGGGCTACGATTGGCGGTTGGAGCTGTCAGTCAAGGGCGGAAGGCCATGGGACCTCCCTAAGGGGCGGCCTAAGTCTGTGTCACTATTAGCAGGACCATCCCCAGGCTACTACCGGCCGCCATCTTGCTGCACGTGGCCTTAAGGCTGGGAGGCACGGCCAGCTAGAGCCACCTTTCCGGTTTCAGACCCAGAAGGCAGGGGGGGCTAGCTGGGATCCCTCTTCTGTGTTCTGGTGTAAACAAACACACGCCCCCAGGGACTGAGGCAGGCGGGGCTCTTCAGGGCCTCACTTGGGGAGGTGACGAAACAGTCACCTCGGGACACTTAGCCTCATGAGTAGCTATGATTATGGGTGTGAGCCACTGACCAGCTAAGCCCTGTTCTCTCCCCTCCGCCCCCTTTCAGGTGCATGTTAATTGCAGTTAAGTTCTGGATTTCTTGGTCTACTCATGCTGGCTTTGAACCACAGTTCTCAGATCTCAAGCAGTAGCAAGGATTATAAGTGGGAAGTCTGCCCAGTGAATTTGGCTCACACCTGTAATCCTAATTACTCAAAAGGCTGAGATCAGAGGATCATGGTTTGAAGCCAGCCTGGCCAGCGGAGTAACCACAAAAAAACAAAAGTGGAGCTGTGGCTCAAGTGGTAGAGTGTGGTAGCCTTGAACACAAAAGCTCTGGGACAGCATTCAGGCTCAGGGTTCTAGCCCCAGGACCAGCAAAAAGAAAAAAAAAAGTGTGAGGTCCAACTTACTATTATTTTTTAACCTATCAAAGTTATTGGCTGGATAAGCTGGCTTCTACAAATAATTTACTTCCCAACACCTCAACTATTTTATGTGATTCAGCTTCTATTTAGGTTCTCAGTTTTTGATGTTGTTTTTGTTTTCAGTTGGTGCTGGAGATTGAACCCAGCTTTGGGTATGGTAGGCAAACATGGTAGTTCTCTTTGGCCTTAAAATGTTCCAACTCTGAGTTGGGTGCCAGTGGCTCATACCTCTGATCCTAGCTACTCTGATGGTTGAGACTTGGAGGACTACAGAAAAGTCCATGAGACTCCATCTCCAATTGTGCAAAACAAATTTGAGACTGTAGGTGTGGCTTAAGTAGTAGAATGGCAGCTTGTGAGCAAGATTGCTCCGGGCTCTGAGGTAAAGCCCCAGTATTGAGTCATGTGTACACACACATAAAATTTTTAGTAATTTTGTGTTTAGAAGAAACATTTAATAGGCACAGATGGATCTCTTAGAACTTAAGCTTTGAGGTGATGATGCAATCAGTTTAAGGAACATTATGCATAAAATGGGTCAGTAGGTTTGAGTTTGAAGTTTAAGTGTCACTGAGTGATTGAACTGGAAGTATACTCATCTGCCATATACCAATTATGAAGAGGATTTGAAAGTGTAAAATTACTGTCATTTGCAATGCAAACATCTATTTTTAAGTTTTGTTGATCAGGGTGAGTAAAAAGATCTTGAGTAACACTGTTTGGGATTGGACATACATAGCTTCTGGGTAATCCAAAGTTAAGGGTAAGCACACAGAGAACAGGGTTTGCTGACTCCTAGACTTCTTTTACCTCATGTACCAGTGAGAGTGCTTTGTGTCTTAATTTCTGAATTTTGACATTCTCTGAAAATCTTTTTAGCAAATAGAACTGTCAGATGTATCTGCATCTCAGATGTATTTTAACACTGTTTATTTAAAATTTTTAGTGGAGATTGAGTGAAAAAAGTTTTTTTTCATTATTTAAAATATATTAGTTTCTGTAATAAAATTCACATAGATAATACCTTACTTATTTAATACAGTGGATTTACCCTGTACAAGTGGAAAGAAAATGTTTCTAGGCCATTATGGCTATTAATTTCTGTACAATGCCAACTCAACATGGTAAACTGGGATACTTTTTTCAAAGTTGACAACTAAAGTTTCCAAAGATTCAAATTATAAATGTATATACTTGTACCTTTATATTTATCCAAAAAACCAATAATAGCAGTATGTTCTGTACCAATAGCAGCAACAGCTTTCCAGGTTCTGCAGTGATCTGAACAAAATTAGACATCCAGCATACTTATTAATAAAAAAAAGATAAAAAAACAAAACTCCAGAAAAATGTGAAGTTCTGATATGTTGTGTGGTTCCTGGCACCATTTTTATTAGCTTTCAATCATCAAAAAGATGAATTTGTGTTATCAGCCTTCTAGATTGAATTGGAAATTCATGAGAACTTGAGGATCAACTTACTGATTTTCAAAAGAATAAAGACCCATGGGATGGCATCAAGGGATCTATTAAGACAAGCATAACAGAAACTTTAGTGGTATTGGAGTTTTCCTCACTCCATTCCTTTTCCTCCTTTCCACCCTCTAAATCTTCCTTTTCCTCCTTCCCCTCTTACTTTTCCCATCTTTTAATTTTCTTTCTGCCAGGAATTGAATCAGGTTCTCACACATGCTAAGCAGCTACTGTACCATTGATCTGCATATCTACCCCCAACTCTTTTGTCCTTCAACAAAAACATCTTTTCATATTAACTTTAACAGTACTTTTAGTATATGTACGTACAAATATTTTCAGTTTTTACAGACTTCTGTTCTTTTTCCTCTTTACAAAGTTTTGAACTGGGCTGGGCATATGGCCTAGTGGTAGAATACTTGCCTTATATACATGAAGCCCTGGGTTCTATTGCTCAGCACCACATATATAGAAAAAGCCAGAAATGGCACTGAGGCTCAAGTGCTAGCCTTGAGCGAAAAGAAGCCAGGGACATTGCTCAGGCCGAGTTCAAGTGTCAGGACTGCCCCCCCCCCCCCCAAAAAAAAAAAAGAGCTCAGGAACAGCTCCCAGGCCCTGAGTTCAGCCTCTACAACCAACAAAAAACCAAAAATCCAGTTTTGAATTGTATACATGCTATTCTTGCTTGCCACTGGTTTCTTCTTAGTTAAGTTCTTTCTTTTCCCTCCTCCCCCCTTCCTCCTCCCCCTCCCCTTCCCCTCCCCCTCCCCCTCCCTCTCCTCCCCCTCTCCTCCCCCTCCCGCTGCTAGTGCTCTACTACTTGAGCCACAGTGCCACTGGCTTTTTTGGTGATTAATTAGAGATAAGAGCCTTTCTTGTCCATGCTGGCTTTGGACTGGGATCTT